>NW_028227269.1:90371144-90563644 GCF_978045245.1 Mus caroli | reverse complement strand
CTTGCTAGCCCCTACTCTAGAAGCCTTACTAATTGACCCATCTTCTAGGGTTCCAGATCTCATCTGGAACTAATTCCATAATTTTCTTCCTTTGTTTCTCCAGAGCTGAAAGGTCTTACTGTTCTGTGAAGTTACTAAATAATATTTCATCTCTATGTATAGGTACTTCATGTGTTTGAAGAATTAGTGCATGATAATAACCTGACTGGTTGTATAATCGTATTGTTTGCATTGTTAAACTTCTGGTTAAAAGTGGAAGGGGTTGAACCAGTTTGCAATCCCACAAGAAATGGAGGAGTGTTCCTCTCCCACCACATCCTTGCCAGCATCTGTTGTCACCTTAGTTTTTGATCTGACTGGTATAAGGTGGAATCTCATGGTTGTTTTGATTTGCATTTCCCTGATGACTAAGGATGTTGAAAATTTCTTTTTATTTTTTTAATTTATTAGGCATTTTCTTCATTTACATTTCCAATGCTATCCCAAAAGTCCCCCATACCCTCGCCCCCACTACCCTAAACAACCACTCCCATTTCTTGGCCTTGTCATTCCCCTGAACTGAGGCATATAAAGTTCGCACAACCAATGGGCCTCTCTTTCCAATGATAACCGACTAGGCCATCTTCTGCTACATATGCAGCTAGAAACACAAGCTCTTGGGGATACTGGTTAGTTCATATTGTTGTTCCACCTATAGGGTTGCAGACCCCTTTAGCTCCTTGGGTACTTTCTCTAGCTCCTCCTTTGGGGGCCCTGTGATCCATCCAATAGCTGACCATGAGCATCCACTTCTGTGTTTGCTAGGCCCCTGCATAGCCTCACAAGAGACAGCTATATCAGGGTCCTTTCAGAAAAATCTTGCTGGTGTATGCAATGGTGTCAGTGTTTGGAGGATGACTATAGGATGGATCCACGGGTATGGCAGTTTCTAGATGGTCCATTCTTTCGTCTCAGTTACAAACTTTGTCTCTGTAACTCCTTCCATGGGTGTTTTGTTCCCAATTCTAAGGGGCAAAGTGTCCACACTTGGGTCTTCATTCTTCTTGAGTTTCATGTGTTTTGCAAATTGTATCTTGTATCTTGGTTATTCTAAGCTTCTGGGCTAATATCCACTTACCAGTGAGTACATATTGTGTGAGTTCTTTTGTGAGTGGGTTGACTCACTCAGGATGATGCCCTCAAGGTATATCCATTTGCCTAGGAAATTCATAAATTCATTCTTTTTAATAGCTGAGTAGTACTCCATTGTGTAAATGTACCACATTTTCCACCTTCTTGAGTTCTTTATATATATTGGATATTAGTCCCCTATCTGATTTAGGATAGGTAAAGATCCTTTCCCAATCTGTTGGTGACCTTTTCGTCTTATTGAAAGTGTCTTTTGCCTTACAGAAGCTTTGCAATTTTATGAGGTCCCATTTGTGGATTCTTTTTTTGTTTTTGTTTTTTGTTTTTGAATACATGGGTCCTTGTGGCACATTTAATATCCAAACAAAAGTATAGAACATACAGTAAGAGCAAGATTTTCTTGGGCTAGGCATTGGTTCTGTAGTTTAATGATCCCAAATGGCCAGGGAAAGATGAAACATGGTGTTACAAATTTCTTTAGATTAGAATAAGGGGGATTACAAATTTGCATTGATATCATCCAGATAATTAGTGTAAATTTGACTGTTAGGATGCAAATATGTTTTCACATCATCAAGAAAATTTTGAATTTTTTCATAAAAATCAAGAGGAACCTAGGCAAGAAATGGTATTAGAGAAGGGAGACTACCAATAAGAAAAGAAGCCAGACAGATCAGTGGCTGGACGTGAATATTATCAGAGTACACTGGTGTGTGTGTGTGTGTGTGTGTATGTGTTTGTATGTGTGTGTGTGTAAAATATAACAATGAAACCCAACATTTTATATAATTAATATGTGCTAATAGAAATCATTATTCTTTTTTTCCATATTTTTAGTGGGTATTTATTTCAATTACATTTCCAATGCTATCCCAAAAGTCCCCCACACGCTCCCCCACCCACTCCCTTACCCACCCACTCCCACTTCTTAGCACTGGTGTTCCCCTGTACTGAAGCATATAAAGTTTGCACGACCAATGGGCCTCTCTTTCCACTGATGGCTGACTAGGCCATCTTCTGACTCAAATGCAGCTAGAGACACGAGCTCCAGGGGCGGGGGGGTTGGTTAGTTCATATTGTTGTTCCACCTATAGGATTGCAGATGCCTTCAGCTCCTTGAGTAATTTCCCTAGCTCCTCCATTGGGGGCCCTGTGATCCATCCAATAGCTGACTGTGAGCATCCACTTATGTGTTTGCCAGGCCCCTGCATAGTCCCACAAGAGACAGCCATATTTGGGTCCTTTCAGCAAAATCTTGTGAGTGTATGCAGTGGTGTCAGCGTTTGGAAGCTGATTATGGGATGGATCCCTGGATATGGCAGTTTCTAGATGGTCCATCTTTTCGTCTCAGCTCCAAACTTTGTCTCTGTAACTCCTTCCAGGGGTGTTTTGTTCCCAATTCTAAGAAGGGGCAAAGTGTCCACACTTTGGTCTTCGTTATTCTTGAGTTTCATGTGTTTAGCAAATTATATCTTATATCTTGGTATTCTAAATTTCTGGGCTAGTATCCACTTATCAGTGAGTACATATTGTGCGAGTTCTTTTGTGATTGGGTTACCTCACTCAGGATGATGCCCTCCAGGTCTATCGATTTACCTAGGATATCATAAATTCATTCTTTTTAATAGCTGAATAGTACTCCATGGTGTAAATGTACCACATTTTCTGTATCCATTCCTCTGTTGAGGGGCATCTGGGTTCTTTCCAGCTTCTGGCTATTATAAACAAGGCTGCTATGAACATAGTGGAGCATGTGTCCTTCTTACCAGTTGGAACATCTTCTGGATATATGCCCAGGAGAGGTATTGCAGGATCCTTCAGTAGTACTATGTCCAATTTTCTAAGGAACCACCAAACTGATTTCCAGAGTGGTTGTACAAGCTTGCAATCTCACCAACAATGGAGGAGTGTTCCTCTTTCTCCACATCCTCGCCAGCATCTGCTGTCACCTGAATTTTTAATCTTAGCCATTCTGACTGGTGTGAGATGGAATCTCAGGGTCGGTTTGATTTGCATTTCCCTGATGATTAAGGTTGCTGAACATTTTCTTCAGGTGCTTCTCAGCCATTCGGTATTCCTCAGGTGAGAATTCTTTGTTCAGCTCTGAGCCCCATTTTTAATGGGGTTATTTGATTTTCTGGAGTCCACCTTCTTGAGTTCTTTATATATATTGGATATTAGTCCCCTATCTGATTTAGGATAGGTAAAGATACTTTCTCAATCTGTTGGTGGCCTTTTTGTCTTATTGACAGTGTCTTTTGCCTTGTATAAGTTTTGCAATTTTACTAGGTCCCATTTGTGGATTCTTGATCTTACAGCACAAGCCATTGCTATTCTATTCAGGAATTTTTCCCCTGTGCCCATATCTTTGAGGTTTTTCCCCATTTTCTCCTCTATAAGTTTCACTGTCTCTGGTTTTATTTGGTGTTCCTTGATCCACTTAGATTTGACCTTAGTACAAGGAGATAGGAATGGATCAATTCACATTCTTCTAAATGATAACCACCACTTGTGCCAGTACCATTTGTTGAAAATGCTGTCATTTATCCACTCCATGGTTTTAATTCCCTTGTCAAAGATCAAGTGACCATAGGAGTGTGGGTTCATTTCGGGTATTCAATTCTATACCATTGGTCTACTTGTCTGTGGCTATACCAGTACTATGCAGTTTTTATCACAATTGCTCTGTAGTACAGCTTTAGGTCAGGCATGGTGATTCCTCCAGAGGTTCTTTTGTCATTGAGAAGAGTTTTTGCTATACTAGATTTTTTGTCATTCCAGATGAATTTGAAAATTTCCCTTTCTAACTCAGTGAAGAATTGAGTTGGAATTTTGATGGGAATTGCATTGAATCTGTAGATTGCTTTAGGCAAGATAGCCATTTTTACAATGTTGATACTGCCAATCCATGAGCATGGGAGATCTTTCCATCTTCTGAGATCTTCTTTAATTTCTTTCTTTAGAGAATTGAAGTTTTTATCATACAGATCTTTCACTTCATTAGAGTCACGCCAAGATATTTTATATTATTTGTGACTATTGAGAAGGGTGTTGTTTCCCTAATTTCTTTCTCAGCCTGTTTATTCTTTGTGTAAAGAAAGGCCATTGACTTGTTTCAGTTAATTTTATATCCAGCTACTTCACCGAAGCGGTTTATCAGGTTTAGGAGTTCTCTGGTGGAATTTTTAGGGTCACTTACATATACTATCATATCATCTGCAAAGAGTGATATTTTGACTTCTTCCTTTGCAATTTGTATCCCCTTGATCTCCTTTTGTTGTCAAATTGATCTGGCTAGGACTTCAAATACTATGTTGAATAGGTATAGAGAAAGTAGGCAGCCTTGTCTAGTCCCTGATTTTAGTGGATTGCTTCCAGCTTCTCACCAGTTACTTTGATGTTGGCTATTGGTTTCCTGTAGATTGCTTTTATCATGTTTAGGTATGGGCCTCAAATTCCTGATCTTTCCACAACTTTTATCATGAATGGATTTTGGGATTTTGTTGAATACTTTCTCCGCATCTAAGGAGATGATCATGTGGTTTTTGTCTTTGAGTTTGTTTATATAGTGGATTACGTTGATGGATTTCTGTATATTAAGCCATCCCTACATCCCTGGAATGAAACCTCCTTGGTCAGTATGGATGATTGTTTTGATGTGTTCTTGGATTCGGTTCGCAAGAACTTTATTGAGTATTTTTGCATCTATATTCATAAGGGAAATTGGTCTGAAGTGCTCTATCTTTGTTGGGTCTTCTGTGGTTTAGGTATCAGAGTAATTGTGGCTTCATAGCATGAATTATGTAGAGTACCTTCTGCTTCTATTTTGTGTAATAGTTTGTGAAGAACTGGGATTAGATCTTCTTTGAAGGTCTGATAGAACTCTGCATTAAACCCACCTGGTCCTGGACTTTTTTTGGTTGGGAAACTATTAATGACTGCTTCTATTTCTTTAGGGGATATAGAACTGTTTAGATTGTTAACCTGATCCTGATTTAACTTTGGTACCTGGTATCTGCTTAGAAATTTGTCCATTTTATCCAGGTTTTCCAGTTTTGCTGAGTATAGCCTTTTGTAGAAGGATCTGATGGTGTTTTGGATTTCTTCAGGATCTGTTGTTATGTCTTCCTTTTCATTCCTGATTTTGTTAATTAGGATGCTGTCTCTGTGCCCTCTAGTGAGTTTGGCTAAGGGTTTATCTATCTTGTTGAATTTCTCAAAGAACCAGCTCCTCTTTTGGTTGATTCTTTGAATAGTTCTTCTTGTTTCCACTTGGTTGATTTCGCCCCTGAGTTTGATTATTTCCTGCTATTTACTCCACTTGGGTGAATGTGCTTTCTTTTGTTCTAGAGCTTTTAGGTGTGTTGTCAAGCTGCTAGTGTGTGCTTTCTCTAGGTTTTTTTTTTTGGAGGCAATCAGAGCTATAAGTTTTCCTCTTAGAAATGCTTTCATTGTGTCCCATGAGTTTGGGTATGTCGTGTCTTCATTTTCATTAAACTCTAAAAAGTCTTTAATTTCTTTCTTTATTCCTTTCTTGATCAAGGTATAATTGAGAAGAGTGTTGTTCAGTTTCCACGTCAATATTGGCTTTCTATTATTTATGTTGTTATTGAAGGTCAGCCTTAGTCCATGGTGATCTGATAGGATTCATGGGACAATTTCAATATTTTTGTATCTGTTGAGGCCTGTTTTGTGACCAATTATATGATCAACTTTGGAGAAGGTACCATGAGGTGCTGAGAAGAAGGTATATTCTTTTGTTTTAGCATAAAATGTTCTGTAGATATCTGTTAAATCCGTTTGTTTCATAACTTCTGTTAGTTTCACTGCGTCCCTGTTTAGTTTCTTTTTCCACGATCTGTCCATTAATGAAAGTGGTGTGTTGAAGTCTCCCACTATTATTGTGTGAGGTGCAATGTGTGCTTTGAGTTTTACTAAAGTGTCTTTAATGAATGTGGCTGCCTTTGCATTTGGAGCATAGACATTCAGAATAGAGAGTTCCTCTTGGAGGATTTTACCTTTGATGAGTATGAAGTGCCCCTCCTTGTCTTTTTTCATGACTTTGGGTTGAAAGTCCATTTTATTAGATATTAGAATGGCTACTCCAGCTTGTTTCTTCAGACAATTTGCTTGGAAAATTGTTTTCCAGCCTTTCATTCTGAGTTAGTGTCTGTCTTTTTCCCTGAGATGGGTTTCCTGCAAGCAGCAAAATATTGGGTCCTGTTTGTGTAGCCAGTCTGTTAGTCTATGTCTTTTTATTGGGGAATTGAATCCATTGATTTTAAGAGATATTAAGGAAAAGTAATTGTTGCTTTCTATTATATTTGTTGTTAGAGTTGGCATTCTGTTCTTGTGGCTGTCTGCTTTTAGGTTTGTTGAAGGATTACTTTCTTGCTTTTTCTAGGGTGTGATTTCTGTCCTTGCATTGTTTTTTTTTTGTTTGTTTGTTTGTTTTTCTGTTATTATCCTTTGACGGGCTGGATTCGTGGAAAGATAATGTGTGAATTTGGTTTTGTCGTGGAATACTTTGGTTTCTCCATCTATGGTAATTGAAAGTATGGCTGGGTATAGTAGCCTGGGCTGTGTTCTCTTAGTGTTCTCTTAGTGTCTGTATAACATCTGTCCAGGATCTTCTGGCTTTCATAGTCTCTGGTGAAAACTCTGATATAATTCTGGTAGGCCTGCCTTTATATGTTACTTGACCTTTTTCCCTTACTGTTTTTAATATTCTATTTCTATTTAGTGTATTTGTTGTTCTGATTATTATGTGTCAGAAGGAATTTCTTTTCTGGTCCATTCTATTTGGAGTTCTGTAAGCTTCTTGTATGTTGATGGGCATTGCTTTATTTAGGTTTGGGAAGTTTTCTTCTATAATTTTGTTGAAGATATTTGCTGGCCCTTTAAGTTGAAAGTCTTCATTCTCATCTACTTGTATTACAAGTAGGCTTGGTCTTCTCATTGTGTCCTGGATTTCCTGGATGTTTTGATTAGGATCTTTTTGCATTTTGCATTTTCTTTAATTGTTGTGTCGATGTTCTCTATGGCATCTTCTGCACCTGAGTTTCTCTCTTCCATCTCTTGTATTCTGTTGCTGATGCTCACATCTATGGTTGGAGATTTCTTTCCTAGGGTTTCTATCTCCAGTGTTGCCTCACTTTGGGTTTTCTTTATTGTGTCTACTTCCCTTTTTAGGTCTAGTATGGTTTTGTTCATTTCCATCACCTGTTTGGTTGTGGTTTCCTGTTTTTCTTTAAGGACTTGACCTGTTTGGTTGTGTTTTCCTGATTTTCTTTAAGGACCTGTAACTCTTTAGCAGAGTTCTCCTGTATTTCTTTAAGTGAGTTATTAAAGTCCTTCTTGATGTCCACTACCATCATCATGAGATATGCTTTTAAATCTGGGTCTAGGTTTTCAGGTGTGTTGGGGTGCCCAGGACTGGGTGAGGGGAGATTGTTGGGTTCTGAAGATGGTGAGTGGTCTTGGTTTCTGTTAGTACAATTCTTATGTTTGCCTTTAGCCATCTGGTAATCACTGGAGTTAGTTGTTATAGTTGTCTCTGGTTAGAGCTTGTTCCTCTTGTGATTCTGTTAGCCTCTATCAGCAGACCTGGGAGACTAGCTCTCTCCTGAGTTTCAGTGGTCAGAGCACTCTCTGCAGGCAAGCTCTCCTCTTGCAGGGAAGGTGCACAGATATCTGGCATTCAGACCTGCCTCCTGGCAGAAGATGAAGGCCTGAAACAGGGCCTGTCCCAGAAGCTGTTAGCTTCTGTAGTCTACACTCTCACCTGCGCAGACTAGTCTTGGTGGGATCCAGGAACCAAAATGTCTCCCCCAGGTGCTCCGGCAAAGCTGTCCCAGGTGGGGAGGACACATCTCCTCTGGCAGGGAAGGTGCCGGGATGTCTGGAGCCCATAACAGGGTCTGCCTCAGAAGCTGTCTTCTAAGTACCTTGTGGGTGTCCTCCGACTCTGCGCCCAGGAGACCCAGTGCTGGTGCCCACTGGAAGGGATCTGTGACCCTGTCAGGCCGGGTTTTCTGCTTCCCTAATGCTGTCTCAGGTCCCACATGATTGGAATGGAACAGAAGTTGTGTTCCACTCATCGGTGGTCCTAAGATCATGTGGAGAATCCTCTAGGGACCTTGGGGGTGTCCTATGACTCCGTGCCCAGGTGACCAGGTGCTGGCACAGACCTGAGCATTTCTTTAGGTGCTTTTCAGCCATTTACTATTCCTCATTAAGAATTCTTTGTTTTGCTCTGTACCCCATTTTTAATAGAGATATTTGGTCTCTGCAGTCTATCTTCTTGAGTTCTTTGTATATATTGGATATTAACCTTCTATAGGA
Source organism: Mus caroli (assembly GCF_978045245.1). NCBI lineage: Eukaryota > Metazoa > Chordata > Mammalia > Rodentia > Muridae > Mus > Mus caroli. The sequence continues at coordinate 90,555,172 of NW_028227269.1, read as the reverse complement.
TGTAGGATTGGTAAACGTCTTTTCCCAATCTGTTGGCTGCTGTTTTGTCCTATTTACAGTGTCCTTTGCCATACAGAAGCTTTGTAATTTTATGAGGTCCCATTTGTCAATTATTGATCTTAGAGCATAGGTTATTGGTGTTCTGTTCAGGAAAATTTTCCCTGTGCCCATGTACACTCCTCCATTGCTGGTGAGATTGCAAGCTGGTACAACCACTCTGGAAACCAGTTTGGTGGTTCCTCAGAAAACTAGACATATTACAACCTGAGGACCCACTATAACACTCCTGGGCATATACCCAGAAGATGCTCCAACATGTAATAAGGACACATGCTCCACTATGTTCACAGAAGCCTTATTTATAATATACAGAAACTGGAAAAACCCAGATGACCCTCCACAGAATAATGGATACAGAAAACATGGTACATTTACACATGGAGTACTATGCAGCTATTAAAAACAATGAAATTCTTAGGCAAATTGATGGAACTAGAAAACATCATCCTGAATGAGGTAACCCAATCACAAAAAAAAAAAAAAAAACAAAAAAAAACAAAACGGTACTCACTGATAAGTGTATATTAGCCCAGAAGCTTGGAATACCCAAGATACAATTCACAAAACATATGAAACTCAAGAAGAAGGAAGACCAAAGGTTGGATACTTCCATCCTTCTTAGAAGGGGGAACAAAATACCCATGGAAGGAGTTACAGAAACAAAATTTGGAGCAGGGACTGAAGGAATGATGATTCAGGGACTACCCTACCTGGGGACCCATCCCATGTACAATCAACAAACTCAAACACTTTTGTGGATGCCAACAAGTGCTTGCTGACAGAGAGCAACCTGACGGGTTAAAGCTGTCTCCAGAGAGACTCCACCAGTGCCTGAAAAATACACAGCCATCCATTGGACTGAGCACAGGGTCCCCAATGAAAGAGGTAGAGAAAGGATCCAAGGAGCTGAAGGGATTAGCATCCCCATAGAAGGAACAACAATATGGACTAACCAGTACCTCCAGAGCTCCCTGGGACTAAAGCACCAACCAAAGAAAACATATGGTGGGACTCATGGCTCCAGATGCATATGTAACAGAGGATGGCCTAGTCAGTCATCAATGGGAGGAGAGGCCCTTGGTCCTGTGAAGGCTCTATGCCCCAGTATAGGGGAATGCCAGGGCCAGGAAGGGGTGGGGGTGGATGGGGGAGCGTGGGAAGCAGGAAAGGGAAAGATGGTTTTCAGATGGAAAACCAGGAAAGGGGATAACATTTGAAATGTAAATAATGTAAATATCTATTTTTATTTAAAAATTAAAAGAAAACAGTGGAAGGGGAGAACTATATTTACTTTATAATATTCTTAGAGTTAATGACTCTTGTACATGCTTTGAAACCATGTATTTTAAGTTTTTGATTTATAATAAGTACCTGATATAGAACAACCTAAGTTCCAAAATGCAAAGTCTGTCAATTTCTTGTATAATGTAAAGTATATGTAATATTTAAATTTCATTAGTTCAGGGCACTGAGGGCATTGATCATTTCATCTTTCTGTGTATTTTTAAGCCATTTGGTCATTGTCTATTCATTTGTACTAAATCAATAGAGCTGAAAAATATACAGAATATAACTCAAGAAGAATTCATTGAGTACCTGTCTTCTTTTTTTTTTTTTTTTTTTTTTTTTTTGGTTTGGTTTTGGTTTTGATTTTGATTTTGATTTTCAAGACAGGGTTTCTCTGTATAGCCCTGGCTGTCCTGGAACTCACTTTGTAGACCAGGCTGGCCTCAAACTCAGAAATCCACCTGCCTCTGCCTCCCAAGTGCTGGGATTAAAGGCTTGTGCTACCACACCCAGCTGAGCACCTTCTTAAAATCATACACTGTGGTCAGAAGGAAGCTGACAGTAGGAAAGGAACTTAAGATTTGTGTTATTTTCATATAAACTTCAAATTTAAAAATAATGAAGTATTTTTAACTGTAAATCTACTGCCTTACCAAATACCTATTTAGTACTTAACTCAAACTTGTATCATAACTGTAAGCCTACCATTCCCATTTCCTGACCACATTAATCTCTCTTGCATTACAAATAAAACTTCACTGTTCTTATTCTCTTTTTCATAGATTCACTTTGATGTGTTGTCTATGAAAGGTAAATATTCTCTGGTGTCTGGTGCCCTCAAGCACTCTTCTTTGCCCTGGACACACAAAATGTTGGGTTTCTTTGGGTTTTCCCAGGCAATGACTCCTTACAGCTTTCTCCTTTTATAGTACATTAATATTCTGTTACTTGTCTTACAGGACATTGATGAATTATTGACTCCATCCTGTTGTAAATCCTAGTCAAGAAATTCTATGGTTGTTTACTCTGTTTCAGTTATAAAGTTGTTGTTTATTTTCATTTAATTTCCCAGATGTGTTACTCTTTTATGGTCCTTGGATTTCTTAGTATAATCCTAGCAGATGTTTTAAAGGCTGTATTGTCCTACCACAGATCTAACTCAATAGGATACCTTTTTTCTTTTCATACTGAGTCTCCAAAGAATCAGTAATTTTGTATTATATCCCAAACATTGCAAAAAATATCTTGCAGAATTTCTTGATGCTGAGATATACCTCCAAAGAGTATATTTTTAAAACAACAAAAATTGAACTGTTTGCATTCAGTAGGTAAATTTAGCTTCTTGAATAGCAGTTCATTTCTTTTGAAGGTGAAGTTTGGATCACCCCTGCTCTTCATGGACCAGGGACCAGTCACATACTGAATCAGTGCTTTTACATATGATTTCTGCTTCCCACTCTGCTTCTCTCCATCCCTGGAGTGCCCATGCTTTTTCACGGTTGGTTTCCTCCAAGTGTATTCTCTGTTCACCAGACCAGAAAGATGGCAGACATTCTGTTGTTTTGACCACGATGTACATTGCTGACTTTAGCCTACCTTGGGATAAAAATCCATGAAGATAAAAGAAATATCTTGTTCTGATCCCTTCTTACAAACGATGGTGTTTCCTCTGGGATTCACTTGTCTTTTCCTTGTTCTTCAATATCTTCAACTCATTATTTTCCTGTATCTTGTCTAGAGTTTAAATTGTTACCTGTGGTGGGGATATGCCAAGCAGTACTCACAGAAATATGTAAGCCTAAGGTTAATATAGAGAAATTATACACACACACACACACACACACACACACACACATTACTGACCACATTAATCTTCTCTCTTGCATTATAAATAAAACTTCACTGTTATTATTCTATTTTTTTTCATAAATTCACTTTGATGTGTTGTCTATGAAAGGTAATTACTCTCCGTGTCTGGTGTCCTCAAGCACTCTTCTTTGCCCTGGACACACAATATGTTGGGTTTCATTGGGTTTTCCCAGGCAATGACTCCTTACAGCTTTCTCCTTTTATAGTACATTAATATTCTGTTACTTGTCTTACAGGACATTGATGAATTATTGACTCCATCCTGTTGTAAATCCTAGTCAAGAAAGTAATGTGTGTGTGTGTGTGTGTGTGTGTGTGTGTGTGTGTGTGTGTGTATGTGTGTGTGTGTGTGTGTGTGTGTGTGTGTGTGTGTGTGTGTATGTGTGTGTGTATTTATCAAACAAAAAGAAATCAGTGCTGGAGAGTAGCTTGTCTGTTACAAACTAATTGGTCAGAAAAAGCCTTCTGCAGAAAGCATTAGGTAAGCTGGAACTAGAAATCTGTATAAAAGGCGACTAAGCCAAAAGCCGAATATGAAAATATTATTTCCTATCATAAAAATAATAAGAAAGTGCCTATGAGTCTTCTTGTTCTGGGAGGTAACACTAAATCTTGGTATTAGAAGATTCACTGCTGACTGGAATAAAAAAGGTTTAGCTTTTGAGCATAAATTCAAATATCTTGGGGTTAAGAGACTTAAGCCTGTACATTATAAACCATCTCTTATAAGCATTATGCAATAATAATATAACTTCATATAGATAATTTTGAGGTAAATTTTTATGTAAATACATGGCATATAAGCTAATTCAGATGACTTTCTATATCATTTGCTGCATAAATATATTCTAAAAATGTTCATTACAGAAGATTACTATACATACGGAACATGTCAGGAGAGGGGTGAAATATGTTTGGCGGAAGGAAAGGATGGGAAGGAAAAAAGGACCGAGAACAAGAAAAGATGGTGGGAGGAAATACAATATCATCCTGTGTTCTCTTGTATCGGAATCCATATTTAGCTAAGCTGGGGTAAAGCAAAATAGGGACTATCTGAAGGAAGGAAGGGGTAAAACTTATTGCACAGTGGTAAGAGAAGTGCATGTATGAAAATATGATGATCAAATCATTATTTTGTATATTGCCTAATATAAAGACAGTGTAGTAGGACTTGGGATGCAGTTCAGGGATATAAGTCTTGCTTAGCATTTCTGAGCCTGTGGGTTCTATTGCCAGAGTCACCAAATTAATATTTATTAATACTACTGCAAGAAAAAGCTAGTGAAAGAAAAAGAGACCAACATTTTGGCACAGCTTCCCCAAATTAACATGTACCAGCTGGGCCATGTTGACAAGACTACAAAGTCAGTAACAACTATCTGTCTGTTAAGTCACTTGTAGCACAGTGTCTTCTCTTTACTAGTCTCTATATAACATAATACAATACATACTTTATAGAATGAAATTGATACCATTTTAATAAACTGTGGGATATAGCTATAGTATCTCTTTAAATCTAAAACAGTGCAGCACCCAAGAAATTCATCAATTGGTGCTATTTTTCAACAAATGCCAGAGAAGTCACTAACATTTTTCTACACAGATCACCAATAATCATCAGTTATTTGATCATGTGCAAAGGAACAGGAAGCCGTGCTATGACTTGAAGGAGAGTGAGCCTGGTGCTTGACCCTTTTTGTACAGAAGGCTTAAAGGGGGGGAAAAAAAACCAACAAAACGACTTTATATTGCACAAAAAACTATAACATTTACTATCCGTCCAGGTTATTTAAAAAAATGTGACCCTAAAAAAAACTAAACAGGGGTAAAATATTTAAATACTCAAATGGATGGAAATGTCAAGTCTTTTAATTTGATATTTACTTCAGTTGCTGATGGAATTATAGATGTATGTGTGAATTTTCCCCATCCATTTCATACTGAGCTCTGCGGATGAATGATACTGAGCAGCATTTGGAAATAGAAAGTAAGAGACACATTAAAGGTCTGTATTTCATGAGAAACATACGCAGGTATTGTAGGAAGCATGTTAAGAAAAGAAAAAGTCAAGATTTTAATGATAGAGAAAGCCACCCTTCACTCAATAGTTTTTTTTAAATTTAGTTTTAAATTAGGTATTTTCTTCATTTACATTTCAAATGCTTTCCAAAAAGTCCCCCAACCTTCCCCCATCCCCTACCCACCCACATCCACTTCTTGGCCCAGGCATTTCCCCATACTGAGGCATATAAAGTTTGCAAGACCAAGGGGCCTCTCTTCCCAATGATGGCCATCTTCTGATACATATGTAAATAGAGACACAAGCTCCTGGGGTACTGGTTAGTTCATATTGTTGTTCCACCTATAGGTTTGCAGATCCCTTTAGCTCCTTGGGTACTTTCTCTAGCTCCTCCATTGGGGGCCCTGTGTTCCATCCAATAGCTGACTGTGAGCATCCACTTCTGCATTTGCAAGACCCCGGCATAGCCTCACAAGAGATAGCGATATCTGGGTCCTTTCAGCAAAATCTTGCTAGTGTATGCAATGGTGTCAGTGTTTGGAGGATGATTATGGGATGGATGCATGGGTATGGCAGTCTCTAAATGGTGATCCATCCTTTCGTCTCAGCTCTAAACTTTGTCTCTGTAACTGCTTCCATTGGTGTTTTGTTCCCAATTCTAAGAAGGGACAAAGTGTCCACACTTTGGTCTTCGTTCTTCCTGAGTTTCATGTGTTTTGCAAATTGTATCTTGTATCTTGGGTATTCTAAGTTTCTGGGCTAATATCCACTTATCAGTGAGTACATATCATGTGAGTTCTTTTGTGAGTGGGTTACCTCACTCAGGATGATGCTCTGCAGGTCCATCCATTTGCCTAGGAATTTCATAAATTCATTCTTTTTAATAGCTGAGTAGTACTCCATTGTGTAAATGTACCACATTTTCTGTATCCATTCCTCTGTTGAGGGACATCTGGGTTTTTTCCAGCTTATGGCTATGAAAAATAAGGCTGCTATAAACATTGCGGATCATGTGTCCTTCTTACCAGTTGGAACATCTTCTGGATATATGTCCAGGAGAGGTATTGTGGGATCCTCCGGTAGTACTATGTCCAATTTTCTAAGGAACCGCCAGACTGATTTCCAGAGTGGTTGTACAAACTTGCAATCCCACCAACAATGGAGGAGTGTTCCTCTTTCTCCACATCCTCACCAGCATCTGCTGTCACCTGAATTTTTTATCTTAGCCATTCTGACTGGTGTGGGGTGGAATCTCAGGGTTGCTTTGATTTCCATTTTCCTGATGATTAAGGATGCTGAACATCTTTTCAGGTGCTTCTCAGCCATTCGGTATTCCTCGAGTGAGAATTCTTTGTTTAGCTCTGAGCCCCATTTTTTAATGGGGTTATTTGATTTTCTGGAAAGCTGCCCACAGACCAATCCTAGTAACCTAAAAGATAAAAGGTGGTGAGCTAGAGAATCTGAAATATCTAAGATTACTTTTTCAATGGTGATAATTAAGGTGCCAGCTTTCAGTGAGGGTCAAGCACAGTCCTAAGGGAGGAAGGAGATATCTCATCAATACTGCAGATGCTACCAGAACTCTCATGGAATCATGGGGTTGAGGTGTACTTCAGAACCACCACTGAAAAGGCAGCAGTGAAGAAGTTAGTGGTAAAGTCAAATAGGCTTAGAAGTTTCTGCAATCAGATTTCACATCAGAAAAGGAGTAGATAGGAGGTCATGATATCATACTGAGAAGACGTCATCTGAGCATAAGGTATTTCCTTGTGACTTCCAGAAATGGTGGGCAATTGTCTCAGTACAAGGAAAAGTTGCTGAAGTAATATCAGTTATTTTTGTTATTCATTAAGCATACCCTCTAGACACTGTGTCAATTGATTTCCCTGTATTTGTTGACTATGCAGCAAGTATGTAAAATAGGTACCACAAGGACCGCCTCCACACATGTGACTATGCTCAGACTCAGGAACTTTTGTTTAATTTTCATGTGTGTGGCTGGAGGTAAAATTTTAACAAGCAGACATTCAGAATCCTATGCCTTTAACACACAGGAATATTTTATAAGTCTTTAAGTATCTTCATAATATCAACCTATGCACAAAACAGGTAGATGAACTCAGTTTTCCAGCACTGTATGCTTCTTATTTCTGCACCCCTCATTTCTACTTCATCAGGTAAGAGCCCTGTAATATTCACAGGCTTCCTGTACTTCTTCCTATGACCTTCTTCTATAGCACTGAATGCCCTCAGTTTCCCTTCCAATCATGGCATTCCTACTGATTGAAGATCTTACCCAGTATGCCAATCCATTTGGCAGGGACCTGTACACCCTCCTAAAATGACAAAAGCCCCCAAATTATGCAAAGAATAAAATTAAGGAAATGTTTCAAGTAAGTACAAAGCTAAGTTTCAAATAGTGTGATGTCACCTTCATGAAGCTTGCCTTATCACGGACAGTGCTTGCAGAGGAACTCGGGAATTTGAAGTATAAAATACCCGCACTATTCCCTCTTCTGTGCATTACATTTAGTATTTAATATTTGTATAGCAGTTTATAATACATCAAACATTATTGTGGTAATTAGTGTGTGAGATTCTTGAATGTTTGTAGACAATTCAGCAGGTGTTCCTTAGGGAAAATGATATAATGGAGTCATGCCAGAATGTCTGATGAAAAACTTGATTTTTACCACTTACTGTCACTTTAAGCAAATGACTTAATCTCCTTAGGACTCAAAGATGCCAAGTGAATAGCAATAATAGTGCGTAGAATTTGATGAAAAGTAGATGAAATAATACGTAGACAAAGTAGCTGGCACAGTGCTCTGTGCATAGTGAACAATGTACCCATTAGCAGAGAGAGCCCTGAGGGCTTTGACTATTTTTTTTTCTTTAATTAATTTAGTCTTTATAACTCCACAAAGGGGACACTGTTATCCATCTTTCACAAACCAGGAAAGCAAAACAGAAAGCCACAGTTGCTTTTACAGTGTTAGAGTTTTGTTCTTCTTATCATAGTTATCCCCCCTTTAAGGACTAAAAAACAAAACTCATAATAAAAATAACCTGCTTTCAGAAAACAGGGGAACTTAAATTTCTGTTCACCTTCTTTACCTGCTAGTGATGAATAATAAACCATACATATGCCATTTTACATGAACACCCTACACTTCCCCTTATAATATATTGAAATTCTGTACAAACAGTAGATGAAGTAATATGTACAATTGCACAAAATTTAATTTTAAATTAATTAAAGACTTTATGAATATAAATAGGCTGATCAATTAATAGAATTACTCAATACAACAAAGTCATCATTTAAACCAAGAGTTTGTGGAACAAAGTAAGCTAGTTTTGGGTGATTATATGTTTCTTAACATGAATTTAAACTATAAGCAATTGCCCAACTTTAATTTTCATCTTTACTTTTACCTCACTTTGTGTGAGCATAAATCAACCAATCAATAATGAACGATCAGATACTAAGGAAAACTTGTTCAGAGCCCACTCTGAAACAAATCACTTCAGAAAAGAACAACAGCATTGATCTACAAACTCTCTCCTAACAGGAAATCTCCATTCATTCTGCAAATATGGTAAGAAAAGGCAGTGCCTAAGTGGTGTGCGACCAAACTTAGAATCAGAATCAAGAGGCATTAGGCCTCAGTGTCCTGATGTATTTTGTCTTTGCCTTTACTCAATTCCTATTTTATTTTAAAATTTAACATACTTATGAACTGTAGTTTTTGAACATAAGCTTGTATGGAGAACTAAGTCTTCAGTTGTGTTTGTCAGATGTGGTTATTTCCTATTTGCCAACACCACTGACCATGAAAGAACGAATGTGAAGTCAAGTCCATTCCCATTAGGACACATATATCTCCCTCCTCATCTATGTGTTACAGGAGCGGTCCCATTGATCCATGGCAGGAAAGGATACACCTCTCAGTATCTCAGCAGGTTATTCCCGGCTCTTCTACCTCCATGTCAAATCTCAAGAAACCAAATGTTAATCTCCAGCCTAGAATTTATCAAATGATCTACCACTTTTCTGTCTCCTAATGGAAAGGCTTCATTTTAGAAGGGAATGCTTTGGAGAAGAGAGTTTAGTTGTAGGGCAGGATCCAAACTGAGATGATCCCTTGGAACAATCCAGTTTTATTTCTGCCCTTTGGTTCTCACCTCCCTAGATCCTATCTATTGAGGGCAGAGCACTTACTACTGGAAATTGTCTCAATGATGTACTACATTTTGGAGCCCAGCATCACTCTGCTGTTACTCTTGTTACTGTTGACCTTACAAAACAGTCAAGTATAAATAAGCCATTTCTACAATCACTGCCAGGAAACTCTAGTGATGGAGTAAACACTGATGTATTTTTTTTTTGTTCCAAGATATGTGGACTTCTCAAAGAAAAATCTGCTATTAAATAAGACTTCCTGTATGCTTTCTGAAGAAAAGGCTAGCAAAGACACTGAGGGGTTGGCGAAAGCAAATTCAAATCTAGAAGCAGAAAGCTTGAAATAAATATCTGTCGTGCCTAACAAATGTGGAAAAGATGGAAATCAAGTCCATTAGCCTCTTTTCATTGGAAAAGTAGCTATTCCGTGCTTCAGGACTGGGCTCATAGCTCTAAAGTTGAAAATATAGAATTCCCAAACCACTGTACCAATAGGCAAGGCCAAATAAGAGACACAGGAGGTTTGTACCACTGACCAAGTATTCTCTGCTTGGTCTGCAAGTATCAGTGAGATGCCCAAAATTGCATGGTTGCCTTATAGCAACTGGAAGACAAAGTAAAGCAAAAGTGATTGTGGAGAACATATTGCACCAACCTTCTTTTCTAAATGACTTGTCTTTTTAAATTGTAGTTTTCTGTTACACCATTATAATATGCATAGACAGAGTTATCTGGCAGCAAACCTTTATTTATATATTGTGTTTTCTTTAATGACCCTCACCTTAGGGTTTCACAGCCTATAGTCATTTAATCTTTACCACCAAATGAAAGAAGACAATCATACCTATGAGACAACTAAGGCACAAGTTGCAAAATGACTTACTACCAAAGTAATAGTAAGCTTAAAAGCTGGGGCTTCCTTCTACCTAAAAAAACAAAAAAAACAAAACAAAACAAAAAAACACTCATGCAATTAATTAACATAAGAAAAGATGGGTAGGAATGCAGGCAACTAGAGCCAAGATGATATTGGAAGAAGCAGTAGTAGTCCTGATAGTGATACAGCATATGAGAGATTGGATGCTAGCTCTTACAGACATAAATAGACACATGGCTCATGTTACCAAATCCCTTGGATTTATGAGTTGAAAGCCTTCAAAGCACCAGGTAAGTATACATCTCAAATAAGATGAAATAGTCAAAAGCTACAGTTTATAATGTCAAGGGTAAAAGTTTTTAAAGATTTGTGCTATGGATCCCTTTGTCATTCTGGTGGCAGAATAATATATTTGAATACATAAAATGCAACTGATTACCATGCAGAACACATAAAAAATGTTTAAAGAGGTTTGTAAATCAAGTCCTTTCTATAGCCATTACATAATTTCTTACTTGAATAAATAATGTGATTTCAAGAATAAGCTTGAGCTATATGCAGCAATGTTTAATATATAAGTGTTTTAAGCTTTGTTAAAGTATAATTTGTATACCAAAACTACATGCATTTAATCTATGTCATTATGTATCTGTGTATAATTATATGCTCTATGACATTATCATCAAGCCATGGGTGCACAGGATTTATTACCTATTAATTTATTACCAAAAAGTTTACTACTATTTCAGTAAAAATGCTGTATGAAGCCTATCTGCAAACTTTCCTAAAACCACACAATCCTGTGTTGTTAACTGTAAGTGCTGTGTGGCTATCTTGTATCTTGGGTATCTGGAATTCACTCACTTTGCATAACACAAAAAATAATTTCCCACTCTCTCCTCCCTCCAGCTTCTGGCATCCTTGACTCCATTCCACTCTGTGATTTTATGACTTTGACTATTTTAGAAACCTCACATAAAGGGATCATCTATAGTATTTGTCATTCTGTGACTGGTTTATTTCAGATAATATAATGTGCTCTGGGTTAATCCATGAGATGGCAAATGGCTATACATCTTCCCTTTTGAAGACTGAATAAGATGAAGTTGCATTTATATCTCATATGTTCTTTATCTGATATATAATTTTAATACTCAACCTATGCCTCTCTGAATTATATGCCATGTTCTGCAGATCCATGAAGCCCCTAGGAAGGAGCAGGAAGATCCAAATATATGAAGAACAATTCATGTTTATCACAACATATATTAGTTAATTTAATTGCAGCTGGGACAAGATGCCTGACAAAAAGCAATTTGAAGGAGGAAGATCTTACACTGGCTCACAGTGTAAGGAGATTATTTCATAATTGGATGTAAGGAGCTATGGGAGCAAGTGGAAAAGGCAAGGTGGCAAGATCAGAATGCCAGCTGATATCATAACATTTGCAGTCAGAAAGCAGAGAATGAACCAAACAGCATCCCAAACAGCACTGCCAGCAGGGTACCAAGTACCCAAACACATGAACCTTTGGGGAATATTTCACACTCAAACCACATTTTGCCCCTGTCTCTTATAGGCTTCTAGCCATCATTCAGTGAAAACTGAATTTCAGCGAAACTTCAGACATTTTTATGAACACTGTTTTGAACAATGCCAACACTGTTTAAAAGCCCAAAGTCTAGAATCTCTTCTGAGACTCAGAGTAACCTCTTGACTGTGACTGACTGTAATTTTTTTTTCATTTTTTTTTATTAGGTATTTTCCTCATTTACATTTCCAATACTATCCAAAAAGTCCCCAATACACTCCCACCCCCACTCCCCTACCCACCCACTCCCACTTTTTGGCCCTGGCGTTCCCCTGTACTGGGGCATATAAAGTTTGCAAGTCCAATGGGCCTCTCTTTCCAGTGATGGCCGACTAGGCCATCTTTTGATACATATGCAGCTAGAGTCAAGAGCTCTGGGGTACTGGTTAGTTCATAATGTAGTTCCACCTATAGGGTTGCAGATCCCTTTAGCTCCTTGGGTACTTTCTCTAGCTCCTCCATTGGGGGCCCTGTGATCCATCCAATAGCTGACTGTGAGCATCCACTTCTAATACAGAATCACACTGAATAAACTCTACAAGACCAAAAGAAATCAATAGGGGTATATCTAGGAAAGATCAGATTTAGCAAAACTGACAGTGCATGGGGTAGAAGTAAGATTTGGCAAAGACTACAGTTCTTTGTCCAGTATCTAAGAATTATGTCAGAATTATATGGGCTCTAAAAACACTTGGTTGCCCTACTCCTTCAGCTTTGAAGTTTGAAGGATATATAATGTCTCTTAGATAGACTCAGCATCATGTCTTCAATCTTCTTCACCAGATGAACCATGGCCCTGGAATCTCTAATATCCCACGGACCACATTACAACTTAGACTTCTTCACAGTTTCATAACATGCCCTCAAAAAGACTTCTGTTCAAATGCACCAACCCTTCAATACATCACCTAGCCTTAGAAAATCTCTTGAACTGTGTTGCAACACCCCAAAGGCTCCTACATCTTTCATACTTGCAACATAAGTACACCATGGTCAATGCTGCTAGTTTTTCTGACACCTCAGATGGAGTCTAAGTTCTGTAAGTCACATTTGATGTATATCTGTATGTCTTGGTAAATAAATTTTCAGAATTACTCTCCTAAGCAGTAGGATTTGACTAGGGGAGCCTACTACTCTAGAACTAGGTTAGAGTACTAAACTGCAGCCATGCCATTGTCTGGACGTTACGCTGTTTTGGAATTCCCTCCACTAAACAAATCTATCCATTGCTGTTGAAGTCAGTCTTACTCAAATTCTCAAGATGGACAAATAATGCAGCCAGATTGTTTGCTATAATATCACTAGCCAATCTCCCAATGGAGTCTTTGTTTCTGCTCTGAAACTTTATTGCTAGACTGTCACTGTCTGTTTTTCTCGGCATTCTTGTCTTCCAATCTCCAACCAGAATTTCCCATTAAGCTCTGCTCCAGACATTGTAAGTCAATTCTATCTCATAGTTCCAAACCCTTTACACGACTCTCAAAAATCAGTTCCAGTGGCATAAAACCATATGACCAGGTCTATCAAAACAACCCCACTTCTCAGCGCTGATTTCTGTATCATTTGCTTTTGTCTCACTTCAACAAAATAACTGACAATAGAAATTTAATGAAGGAATAAATTAACCTGGCTCACAATTTTAAGATATTATTGCATTAATGGTATAAAGACATGGCAACAAGCAGAGAAGGTATGGTTGTAGGAGAAGAGGGCAAACTCGTAACAAACTGGCATGTGGAAATCAGGAAGCAGAGAAGAAATAGGACATTGAATAGAGCTGTAAAACCTAAAGGCCAGCTCCTTCCCTCAGCAAAGTTCCATTGTCTCAAGGTTCTGTGACTTCTCCAACCACCGCCATTAACCAGAGTCCACATAGTTAAATACATGAGCCTATGGAGCACATTTGTGGTCAGCTATAACACTATGTCCCATTGTTGGTTCACTAACCAACAGAATAAAATGTGGCAGAGTGATATTCTGTATTCATGCAATTCCATCTATGTCTAGTGATGTCAGTATGTCGTATACTTCTACTTCTATATAGTGAAGTCGGTATATCTTAAGACACATACAGGTTGAACGTATAGTTGGATGGATTATATCAGTTGTAGTCAGTGTTATTATGAAAACCTGTTTTGTAGGATTTCAACGTTTAACAATTTTTATGACAAATTAAGCCATTAAAGAGCCTCCGTTTGTTACTATCTGCACTATAAATAATGACATTATTCAAATGCTTCCAGAAAACTAATACGATATTTTCTCAAATAAACTTATATTGTCTCTTTCGCTTTTGATTCTCTAAGCAATATGTAATCCAACAGGAGGAGTTAAAAATTAAAATGCTAAAATGCATTTCTCTTAAGAAAATGGAAAATAAAGAGCAAGAGCCATCATGTAATAAAAGACTAAATTAATAAACTTTGTATGTACTTTTGAAATTTTAAATCAAATGTATCCATATACACTGATGAAAACAAGATATATCCAATAATGACTTTTAAATAATTTTATATCAACTGTCACGCGTGCCTTTGTCTTCTTGGGAAAGTCTGTAAATATCTGAGGGAGGCATTCGTGTAGACTATAGAGTAGAGCAATCTCGGTCCTGAGTGCTAACCATTTCAACTAAATAGTCAGAAATCCTCTAGAAGTATCATGTCCTTGTGGGCATGTCCTAGCTCTGCTTACTCAATACCTTTTCAGTTTCTTTTGTTTGAAAGACCCTTACATTAGGAATACTCGTCATGCCAAAGTGAAGTTACACTATCAGAGATGGTTTACTTCCCCTGCAAATGAGCAGAATGATAAAATACCACGTCCAGAAGCAAGCTTTGTGTTAGCACAATGACAGACAATCTGAGTTCTCATAGAGATTTGCTTCCAGCTTGAAGTATCTTGTTGAAGAGCTCTGATTTTCTAGTTTGTATTTGTAGAATTGGTATTTCTACACACTAATCATGATTATAACATGTAGAAAACAATAAAACATTATTATAACAACTAACATAAAACTACAACTGTAAGCTGTGGATGACTTTTGGACTGCTATCCAAGGAACTGTTGATAGACATTAAGAAGCTGTAGGAAAGTTTCTGTGATGTAAACCATTCTTAGACTGGCAATGCAAGACTCCTAATAGGAACCTGTGTAAAGAGTATTCACTGATTAAAAAAAAAATCTAGGCTCTTCCATCAATAGCCTGGCTCTATACTGCTAGATAATAAAAATTAACAAAATGTGGTAATGGTAGTATATAACAGATATAGGAAAAATACTACTGAAACATGAGGTGTTTCTGTCAAGAGAAGTAAACATAATGTGGAAGAAGTAGAGTTATCTGTGGGCTCAAAGGAGGAAACCTAAGCGAGGGTAGCATGTTGAAAGAGATAAAGAAAGGATGCATGAGACTGGTAACCATGGGGACAGGAGTCAACACAGTGGACTTATTCAGGTAGCAAGATTCTGCCTGTTAGGAAGTATGAAATTGTAAGGAACACAGAAAACAGGCCGAAGGCAAGGGTCAAGAGTGACTGACTGAGAGCCTAGAGAACAAAGTTAACAGGAGAAGATGGAAAATTATACAAGAGCATAATGAAGAACTACCTTGCAGAGCACTATTATGAGTTGAAATTTGTTCTCGCAAAAAGCATGCTGATGTTTTTGTCTCTAAAACCTGCTAAAGTGGCTCTGTTTGGAAAGAAGCTCTTATAGATGTACATCACTTAAACCGAGGTCATCTTGAGTCTCAGCAGTCCTCATTCACTCTAACTGGATTTCTTATATAAAAACGGCACCACGTGAAAGCAGAAAAATACACAAAGAGAGAATGAGGGTCCCATGAAAGAGGAAGTGCAGAGGCTACATTTACACGACTATAAGCTAAGACCCACTAAAGACAGTGGGCAGCAGCAAAAACCAGAGAATACATGAGAAACAATACTCCCCTAGAGATTTTAGAAAGAACATGCCCCTGCTCACACCTTCGCTCAGGCACAAAGCATCCAGAATTTGGAGATAATACATTTATTTGTTTAAGACCATCTAGACTTGTGGCAATTTGTCATGGCAACCATAGGAAACTCATTCCTTGGGAGTCTTGACTCAGGCCAGAGAAGTGCCAGGATGAGATTTGATTAGGGAAGTGGTATTAACAGATTTTCAGTTTGAAAGCATGACTTGGACTACACAGGGACATGTAAGCTGGCAGGGGAGCAAGGTCAATTGAAGTGAAATTAGAAGGAATGGCAGTAAAATTGGAAGTTATGTAGCCAAGAATCAGACTTAATTATATCCTGTTAGAGTTCATCTAGCAAGACTACTGTGGTTTCCAGTGCTGGGCAGCAGCAATGTCTCTTCAACAAAGATACTTCAAACAGGAAGCAAAGCTCTATGAGAACTCTGTCACTGTGCTAACACAAAGCTTGATACTGGGTGTGATATTTTATCATTCTACTCATTTGCAGGGGAAGTAAGTCATCGCTGGCAGTGTAACTCAGCAATAAAGAAAGTTGTGAAGATACCTAATTTCTACTTTAACATGACGAGCATTTATAATGTAAGAGTCTTTCAAACAAAAGAAACAGAAAAGATGTTGAGTAACCCATAACTGGCACATATCCCCAGGGAAAAATCTCAGGAATTTATGAGGGTTACCCTAGGTAAGACTCCTAGCAAAGGGGGACTTGAAGTCTGAAATAGCTATCTCCTATAAACAGACAAAATATCCAATGGGGGGATGGGAAACCAACCAAGCCACAAAACCTTCAACTTACAATTTCTCTTGCCTATAAGATGTACAGTGATAAAGATGGACCAGAATTTGAGGGAATGGCCAACCAATGACTAGCCCAGCTTGAGACCCATGCCATGAGGAAGACCACCCTTGACACTGTTAATGACATTCTGCTATACTTGCAGACAGAAGCCTAGCATAACTGTCATCAGAGAGGCTTCACCCATAAACTTATGAAAACTGATGCAGACACCCACAGCCAATCATTAGACAGAGCTTTGGGAATCCTGTGAATGAGGGGACGGAAGGCTGGTAGGAGCCACAGGGGTCAAGAACACCATAAGAAAACCTACAGAATTAACTAACCTGGGCTCCTCATGGCTCACAGAGCGTAGATAGTACTGACCTAGGCTCTCTGCACATATGTAACAGTTTTGTAGCTTGTACTTCAAGTGGGGACTTCAAATGGGGGGCAGGGACTCTCTATGACCCTGCTGCCTGCCTTTGGAACCCTTTCTCCTAACTGGATTGCCTAGTCTAGCTTCAATAGAAGATGTGCCTAGTCTTACAGCAACTTGATAGGCCAAGATTGGTTAACATCCATGGGAAGATTCCCCTTTTCTGAAGAAAAAGGAAAAAGGGGAGGTTGTGGGGTGAACTGGGAGGAGAGAAGAGAAGAAAAACTGTGGCTGAGATGTAAAGTAAAACATATTAATTGATATATAAAAAATATTTTATTTGTATAGCCTGTCAGACTACTACTCCTTTGATTCTGTAAATGAGGAAGCTAAAATCCCTTACATGACATCCTGTTTCACACAGGATTTTAAGGTCTACAAACAAAACATCTTGACTAACACACCAAAAAGAAAACTTCAAAGGCCAAGCCTATAACAAATAGATAATTAGGGAATCAGCTGTTATGATGAGCTATCTCCATAAACAATGAGATCATGTTTCTCCTTGACTTGTGCATAACGAATCAAGAACTGCAAAATACAACAAAACCAATTAGTGCTAACACAACAGAAACATTATGTACTGTGCAGATTGGATTGTATTTATGGTATAATCACCAATTAAACATTAAGAAAATAATTAAACATTAAGAAAAATGTATTTTCTGAATAAGCAATTACAAAACTATAAAATTTTCCAATACGTGATCAAATGAGTACTAATAATTATTTGAATTCTTATCATCAACATGTTTCCTGAGCAGACATTTCTCACAATTATAAAATAATTTTGTAGTCAAAAAATATGGAGTAAAAGAGAGAGCATGTAGCCTCTGAGAAACACAAAGGAAACACTGGTAAGTTCATGTACATTTAGAGCGAACAGTAATAAATGTGTGCTTAGGAGAAGAACAGTGAGAGGAATGAAAATTTGAGAGGAGAAAGACAGAGGTGAGAATGATAAAGGAAGAAATTAAATTTTAAGTGGCTAGAGTCTATGCTGTCAGGTATTGTGAGATATTTATATAAGGTCAAACCTAACATTCTAATTTTAATTTATTTAAACAATATACTAGGACCTTACCAGAAAACACAATTCTAAATTTACTGCCCATCCCAAACCCCTTGTGATTTTTGTGATAATCAAGGAAAGCATCAGTGTAGGCTCTGTGCTGCAAAAATGATACAGCTGAAACTCTCTCTCTCTCTCTCTCTCTCTCTCTGTGTGTGTGTGTGTGTGTGTGTGTGTGTGTGTGTGTGTTCTAGTTTGTTGTCTGTTTCTGTGTTCAAATACTCCGACTAAAAGCAACTTGAGGGAAGAAGTTTATTTCAGTTTACTTTCCTGTCACAATCTATTGTTGAAATCCAAACAGGAACTCACAGCACACACCTGAGGACAGGAAACCACAGAAGAACACTGCTCTCTCACTGGTTCATGCTCAGCCTGCTAATTCAGCCCAGGCCTATGTGCCTAGGAATACTGCCACCCACAGTGGACTCTACTGTCTCACATCAATTATCAGTCAAGAAAATCTTCCATAGACATGGCCACAGGTCACTCTGATTGAGGCAGTTCTTCAAGTGAGGTTCCCTCTTCCCATGTGATTCTAGACTGTTTCAGTTTGACAATTAAGAAGTAAGTATGACAGTATGCAATGACAAATGTGAATAGCTATTTATCATGAATGTGCCAGAGATAGAGACTTCACGTGGCCTGGATATGGACTACATGCCTAAATCCATTATTACTTTCTAGAGAATCTAACACATGCTGTGATTTTTGTATAGACTGATTGATTCATTTCCTTCCTAAGGGATATTTACATATGATTGTGTACCAAATATATCCTTTTTCTAGATTCTTCCAGTGAAGAAGCAGCTAGTACTGTTCACTTAGCTCCTATTCCTCCAGAAAACCTTTAGCATAATCTTCTCACAAAGCCTTCACACAGAATAATTGTACATTTTCCTTCATAGTATTTACCTTGCAAGGGCATGATTGTAGTTTGAAGTAGATACTGCCAGAAGAGTCCTACTACACAATTGGCAGCTAACATTTTGTAGCCATTGTTAACATCACCATAATCAAATTTGATCCCACCTTTGCTAGTGATTGCACTGTGTCTCGGGAGAGGTAACCCAGCTGGCATGCACGTGTAACAAAATATGCCACAACCATTTACTCTCTACCTCTAGTAAGTTGTGAGGCTTAGCAACTGAGGTATGGGATATGGAGTGTTGAAAGGATCTGGCCATTAAAGGCTATTCTTATTCAGACAAAATATCAAAGACATCCAAGATTAGCCAGTGTAATTCACCATGGTGTTTCTCTAACATTCTTTGATAATGGCAATTTGGAAACATATGCCCTGTCTCTTATAAATGGAGCCCAATACTTCATAAGAATGGAAAAGAAACTAATGTTTAGCAGTATACACTGAATTTAGATTAGTGGGAAGGAAAGGGTCACATTTTACTCTAAAGGAGTCAACACATAATCAAAGCAGAATATGAAAAATAAACTTTCAGATCTACTAAATTCTTGCACAAAACATTTATATTTTAATATTTGTCCTTGAAAGAAAACATCAACCCCACTTTTTCCCCAGTGCCAGTTATGTAACATATACAAAACATATGCTCACATACTCACAAATTATAACATTTCACAAAATCTAAGAAATAAATAAATAAATGTCTCATTTTTATGAGTGATGTTGTAACAGGAAAGTGGTAAAATGTTAATACTATGAGAATGTTGTTCCCAATTAATATGAAAACATAAAACTTTCTAAAAATTTTTTGCCATATTTCACGTGTGTCCCTGAAAGTTTCTCTTTCCTCATAACACCAACAGTGAAAGGAAACATGGTTCGTTGTGGGCCTCTGTCATATGGGAAAGCTCAGCAAGGAAAAGGCTTTTTTTTTCTGACTGTTCACTGTTCTAATCAGTCTCATAAAAGAAACCTCCCTCATCAGCCTGTCATCAGACAGATTCTGAACATAAGGTACAGAGAGGGGGTGTGTGGAAGCAAACATATTCCAGATTACCCACTGAGAGACTCAGACAGACATCACACATGTTGACCATACCCTGAGAAGAAGATAAAAGAATGGGTACTGCTTTGAAGATTATACATCATAATCATTACTATACCATCAGAGGTAAGGTAAAAAAAAAATTTAGAAAAATGTGTAGCAGCATCAGTCATTGCAAAATGAACACTCAAAATTCACCTTCTTCAAAACGTTCTGGAAAATGCTTTAGTGACTTAGGAAGGAAGCTTCCCAGAATCTCCTTTGTCTGACCCATCACCTCCTCTCTCACAGGCTTTTCAATATTCAGGGGCAACTGTCGACTTTCTTGGACATTGAAAGATGTGTTCTCTCTAGAGTATTTAGGACTTAAACTGATATCCACCCATGAAACTAGTATTAATCCTGGTTTATTGCTGGATCTTCCTGGACAACCACATCTCTCTCTCTCTCTCTCTCTCTCTCTCTCTCTCTCTCTCTCTCTCTCTCTCTCTCTCTCTCATACACACACACACACACACACACACATACACACACCACACACACACATGCACACATGCATGCACGCACAATCATATTCTCATCTCATGCACACTATCTCTTACACTTTGACACACTCATGTACATGTTCACTTTCTCACATGAAGCTCACTTTTACTGACAAAATCACAAATTTTCACACTCATGCGCACTAACTCACACTCTTGTGTGCACCCTCATTCTCTGTCTCACTCACTCATAAATTACCTCTGTAGCACACACATTATTTCACACTCCCACTTAGGCAAGCACTGCCACACACTCATGCACACTATCTCCATTTGTTGTATTTCTAAGCTGATATTTTCCACCCATTACATAGGAAATTCATCAATCACAAACTTACTCATTATTCTATAATATAGAAATATTACTACATCCTTCTAAGAGCCATCATACATAAGATTTATCCATCTAAGAAATACCAGAGGTTTTTTTTTGTTAGAATGTCTGCTATTAGAATACTAACAGCAATATCTGTTCCCCTCTCTTTTTACAGACAGAAGGAAAGAGGGAGAAGGTATGATTTTGTTTAGCTGGCCAGTTCTAGAACATTTTTCTGGATTATTCAATTTTAGCATTCTTCAAGGTAAGGAAACTCTATTTATTCATTTTCAAGGAGAGAATAAAATCTAGAGAACAGCAAAAAGTTGATAACTATAGGAACAGTTCAGCATTGTTTATTATTGTATTCATTTTACACACTACAGATTGGAATCAAAGAGATAAAGACCATGACTCTCCATCCCAACTGTAGCCACTTTAAATTAAGGCAAGACCTTAGCTATGTGGATTAGGCGGAGAGAATTGCTGAGTCTTCCTTTTCATTATCTTTCCTTATTTTCAGTCTGACTATGCGTCATATTAGTGGTTATCAAAAATTCTGCTCTAAAGCTGAGAGAATAATTCTGCCAACAAAAGCACATGGGAACCAAACACAGCTAACACCCCAAGGCAAAGAAAGAACAGTACTTGCACACTCCATTAATGTTGGGCTTGGCCAAGTGACTCTGGCTTCCCCTCCAGCCAAAACACACAGCAAAATACATATTAACCTGGATGTAATTTCATGGACTCAAAACTAGGAGAAAACTGTTATCTTCCCATGAGTAGTTTGGACATAAGTTTGGCTAGGACCTGAGGGTAGATACTGTGTAACTAGAGTGTGATGCTCAAAAGGTAGCAGGCCCAGACAGGGAGACTGGGAATGCCATCACAGTAAATCCAAAGGCTGACTTTAGTCTCCAGACCAAGAGCTGAATGCATGCTTAAACCACACTTTCTGGAATACTTTGTATAGTTCTTTGTGAAAATTAGCATAAAATAAATGTTTGGGTGTTTAATTTTAGTGTGAAGCAAAAAATGCCACTCCGGGTTGCAAATAAAATAATAGGGAAAACTGCAAATCAATTACCAGTATTTTCAGAACTCTATTTCGTCATCCAATCCTACTTTTTTCTTAATGGCATTATATCCCATTGAATTTATGCACCTCACACACACACTTCCGTTCCACCTAAGAAATAGTTGCGTTCTCTCTCTCACTCTCTCACTCTCTCTTTCTTTCTTTCACTCTATTTTCTGCAAAGCCAGCTACATCAGACGTGGCTACATCAGGTAATTCTGATGTTCAAAACAGAATGAACATGTTTTCCCTTTTCCTTTTTAATTAATTAGTTAATTAATTTAGAAGAAAGGAATTCAAAGGGAGGCAATGTAGTCAGAGGCAGTCCTTGTTTCCATTTTAGAAGTCTCGCATGAATACCAAATTGCACAACTGTTACATATATGTACATATTACCTAGGTTTGTCCTATGCATGCTCTCTGATTGGCAGTTCAGTCTCTTTGAGTCTCTATGGGTTCAGGTTAGTTAATTCTGCTGGTTTTCTAGTATACTTGACCCTCTGGCTCTTTCAATCCTTCATTTCCTTCCACAGGATTCCCCAAGCTCTGCCTAATGATTGACTATGGGTCTCTGCATCGGTTTTCATCAGGTGCTGTGTGGAGCCTCTACGATGACAGTTATACTATACCCTGTCTTCAAGTATAGCAGACTATCATTAATTATGTCAAGGATGGGCTCCCTCTCATGGCATGGGTCTCAAGCTGAGCCAGTCATTGGTTGACCCTTTCTTCAAATTTTGTTCCATCTTTTACCCCTGCAAATCTTGTAATCAGGACAAATTTTGGGTATAAATTTTGGTCTGGGTTGGTGTTTCAACCCCTTCATTGGAAATCTTGCCTGGTTAGAGGAGATAGCCAGTTTTGAATAAATATTTTTAATCTGCTTCTGTTATTTTTTAATCAGGAAAAATATTTACTTATTACCAATATAAATTGGATAGGCAAATATAGGTCTATAATATTTAATGACTTGATTTATTTATGCATGCATCCGTAAATCACATAGTATATGGAACATAGAAAAATTGTATCTATTTCTTTTGAAATAATTAACATCCATCACATCCTCCTCTGGCAATGAGTCAGGACATACATCCTCCTCTCTGCCTGTAAATTACTTCAAGGAAGCTATCTGAACGTGTGTGATCCTCAGACAGGATTTTATCCCAAGCCAAGTATGGCCATCCATATAATTAATACATGTGCTTTCTTATTCCTGCCCTGGGTTGTGTGTTCTCAGTGTGAATAAACAAACAAAGCAGTAACAATGTCTTAGCTTACTTTACACAAAAGCACTCTTAACTGCTTGTATGCCACTTCTAACATTCAGCTCTGGAAGTCATGAGGTCAAGATGGTGGATAATTACTTTCTGTGACCTCGGCCTCTTTTCTCTAGTTCTACGAGCATGTTTCTTTGACTGATAGCACTTCAGGCTGTGGTATTTCCCAATATTGGCTTCTTGTTTTACCATACACATAAAAAGCACAATAATCTGGAATTATTTTGAAAAGGCTCCAAATTAAGGCAATTGTCTCTTTGTTTCAGTTAACTTTACATGACTGTAACAATTCCAAATCCTGATGATAATCACCAGCACCTTCATGAATTTCATCCTAATCATAAATTATTTGATGTATCAGTTTCCCAACAAAAGCAATTTTGCTTCCTGAATTTTTAAACCTATCATAGTATCTCTCCACATCATTAACTATTCATCCTAAACATATTTTAATGATGATAATACCCCATAGTTGTTTCAGCGGTTCCCTCCCGATAAGTTCAGGCTCCTTTCAAATACTTTCTCCTTTGGAACAATACTTTAAATATAGTTGCTGGGTATGTAACTTTCTTTTCGGCATTGATGGCTATTTCGATACAATAAACTTCTGAAAGAGGAATTACTAGATTAAACTATATTTATAATTTCTAAGCTTTAATCTATAGATCAGTATACTCTTCTGAGGACAACCATGCCAACTTATCAACTTCAAGAGTGAGACCAATTGCCAGCTCTTGACTAATATGGAATGTGTTGGATCTTATTAATGGAATAAGTGGGTACACTATTTTGCTTCACTTCTAATTTATAAAACTCAACATTTCCATATATATATATATACACACATATATATACATATATATATGTATATATATATATATACATATATATGTATATATATATATAAAACTAGCCATCTACATTTCTTATTTCCTGATGTGTTCATTCTTCTTTCCCATTTATTATTGAATATCTATTGCTCTTACTAATCTATATGAATTTTATGTTCCTGATATAAACATTTTGTCAATTTTATAAATCACTTGTCCCATAATTTTGTATAACTTATTGCTCACACAATTAGAATCTTTTACACAGTAACGTGCAATTTGTTTTTCTTAGACTTTTTCACATACTTAGGCATAAGGTACCCATCTGCATGCACTGTCAATTAAATATTCATCCATACTTAGTGGCCTGATTATTTTACATAGAGTTATCTTTTTAGATATTTTAAGAATATTTGCTCATATTTAATGTCCTACTTATTTAACGTAGAATTAACTCTTTATATGTTTTATTTGAGTTCCATAAACTATATCTCCAGGTTAGGTTGAACTCTCTCTCTCTCTCTCTCTCTCTCTCTCTCTCTCTCTCTCTCTCCTTTGTAGAACTCTGATGAGTACAAATCAAACAATAACCTAAAGCAGTATTTCTCAAGTTCTCAACCTTCCTAATGTTGTGATCCTTTAATACAGTTCCTCATGTTGTGTTGACCCGGCAACCATAAAATTATTTCATTGCTACTTCATAACTGTTTTTGCTACTGTTATGAATCATACTATAAATATCCCTGTCTTGTGATGATCTTAGGTGAGCCCAGTGAAATGGTTCTTTGACCAGCAAGGGGTTGTAACCCACAGGTTGAGAAAGCTGACCACGGGACAACATAGGATGGACAAAGTTGTTGTTTAAGCCTTGGAATTTGTGCTGATTTGTTCACCCCAGTAATAAAAACTCAAATATAGGATAATTGATAGAACTGAGCATTTATAAAAGACTGAGTGAATACAGGGGAGAATTATAGAGAAAAATTGTACATGCTTATACAATGACAGTTGGGTCCAGGGGGGTGTGGCCAGTGAGGGTTCAGATGGAAAAAAAGAAAATATTGGAATCTGGAGGAGGATAGACATATTTTGTGTAATTGCAGGCAGCTAAGCAAAATTATTTCCTGATTTATGTAGAAACCCGAATTCTATGATAAACTTGGATATTAAGCTGAGATGACTTCTAAGCAAAGTGGTGAAAGTACTGCTGAGTTTCCTCCTGCGGACTATAATGAAATGTATGAAAACAATGATACAATGATGAAAGAAAGAAAAGAAGGAAAAGGAGGAAGAAGGAAAACAGAAGAGGAGGAAAAGGGAGAGGAAGAGAAGGGGAGCAGTGAGCTTTGATCTGGTAAATGCCAGTCTCACCAGGTGGCAAAAGATGATGAAACAAAGTAAGGAGTAGAGGAATTACCAGGGAAGGGGCTTGGAATCTTGTAGGAGAAGTTCAGAAAGTTTAAAAAGTCAGTAAGTTGTGTTACACAAAGGATCCTTTCCAAATAATGTCATCTCAGAGATCATCTCCTTTTGCCTACCTCAGTGACTCAGTCCCTCTCAATAGAAGCCTATACTAGAAAGTATAAGTTACTGAAATTATATGTGCACGTTGTTTTGTCTAATAAAGTAAATATTATTAAAACCAAGGGAGAAGCATGGGGTCTTTAGAAATTTTATTTTAGCTTGGATAAAACATGCCATCTCAGATACAAAGGGCAATACAAGATTAAGCTTATTAAACTCCTGAAATTCTTTTTTGTAGGAAATATGTGGTTATGACAGTTTCTTCAAACACACATTACACTTTGTGAACAAGAACTCAGGTAGAATTGAAAACCCACAGAGTGGAACATAGAATCACAAAGGATTATTCTCAATAGATTTTTTTTCCCCATAATCTGTTCTCTTTGGAATTTTTGCCCTAGACTACTCCCCTGCCCTTGGGAATACTTGATGTGAACTGGAACCTGCTTCTAATCAATAAAGTTTGACTCAAGTGAATGTCATATTAATGAGTTTTACATTATATGACTGTTGAAGGAAGCAGTTACCCTGTAGTGTCTCCACTCACATGCATTGCTGGCTTTGAAGAAGTGTGTCATCATGAATTCTACCTCTATATACATATATAGCACACCCGAAAAATGTGAAGACACGTCAAGGTCAAATTTTCCTCATTCACGCCTCGAATAAGAGTGTTTGCTTTGACAAACATCTTGATTGCAACTTTGCGCATGATTTTTTTTCCAGGTCAGGCTTAAATTCTTGATGCACAGAAATTATAAGTACACATGTAGTTTCCATCTATTAGGCTTATGCTAACTTGTTTTGAGGCAAAGAAAATGCCATCTATAATATATTGTGATATAAGATATTAAATTACAACCCAAAATAATTTGCAGAGGGGGCACAATGACTTCTGCAAGACATTCCAGATATCATTGGAAAGAAAGATGTTACTTAATGGGAAAAGAAGATGAATTCTGAGGTCCCAAGATCATTGTGAGTAATTGAGTTATCTCTAATGACTATAATATCAGAGTGGTTGTCATGTACACAAAGATAGCCACATACAGATACAAGTTACTAGATACCAAGTCCTCTGACAATGATAGTTTCACAATCTTGAGCAACTGACTTTTTCATACAAATCTATTTTTGAGCACCTGTTCAATAAAAAAAAATTGTCATGTGAATAATAATATGTACTAATTTAATCAGAAAATGTAAAGTCAGTTAAGTCACCAAAGTTGTTGAAATATGTACAAGTCAAAAAGAACCTGTGCAGGAGCCAACAAGGGGAGAAGCATAGACTATTTATCCTCTGGCCTACAAAGGAGACTAAGACAGAAAACTATAGGGAGTCTGCCCTAACTGAAGAGAGGATGTAGTGAGAAGGTCTAATTTAGACCATTATGTTCTTAATGTTATAGTAGCAGAGGTGTATGCAAATGAGCTAAAGAAGACTCAGATGATAAGTAGTAAGTGGTCCAGCTATTATTCTCTTGGAAGAAGAATTAACATTCAGGTTTATATGAAAGCAAAACCCACTGTATATTTTTTGGCTTCTTTGTCAAAGATCAAGATCCAAGAGGTTTTACTTCAGGGTCTCAATTCTATTCCATTGATCAATGTATCTGTCTCTGTACCAATTCCATGCAGTTTTTAATCACTATTGCTCTGCAGTAAAGCTTGAGGTCAGGGATGGTGATGCCCCCAGCTGTTCTTTTATTGTTAGGAATTGTTTTCGCTATTCTGGTTTTTTTGCCTTTCCAGATGAATTTGAGAATTGCTATTTCCATGTCTTTGAAGAATTGTGTTGGTATTTTGATGGGGATTGCATAGAATCTATAGATTGCCTATGGTAGGATGACCATTTTTACTATGTCAATTTTGCCAATCCATGAGCATGGGAGATCTCTCCATTTTTTGAGATCTTCAATTTCATTCTTGAGAGACTTGATGTTATTGTCATAAAGGTCTTTCATTTGTTTGGCTAGAGTTCCCCAAGATATTTTTTGTTATTTGTGGTTATTGTGAAGGAAGTTGTTTTCCTAATATCTTTCTCAGCCTGTTTATCATTTGTATAAAGGAAGGCTACTGATTTATTTGAGTTAATTTTATATCTGGACACTTTACTAAAGTTGTTTATCAGCTGGAGAAGTTCTCTGGTAGAATTTTGTGGGTTGCTTATGTATACTATGCATATCATCTGCAAATAGTGATACTTTTATTTCTTCTTTGCCAATTTGTATTCCATTGATCTATTTTTGTTGCCTTATTGTTCTAGCTAGCACTATGAGTACTGTATTGAGTAGATATGGGAAGAGTGGGCATCCTTGTCTTGTTCATGATTTCAGTGGGATTGCTTCAAGTATGTCTCCATCTAATTTGATATAGTCTGTTGGTTTGTAGTAAATTACTTTTATTATGTTTAGGTAAGGACCCTTTAATTACTGACCTCACCAATACTTTTAATATGAAGGGGTGTTGTATTTTATCAAATACATTTTCTGCATCTAAGGAGATGACCATGTTGATTTTTTTCTTTGAGATTTTTATGTAGTGGATTATGTTAATGGATTTTCATATATTAAACCAATCTTGCATCCCTGGAATGAAGCCTAATTGATCATGGTGAATGATGTGTCTTAGATTCATTTTGCAAGAATTTTATTGAGTATTGTTTCATCAATGTTCATAAGTGAAGTTGGTCTGAACTTCTCTTTTTTGGCTGGGTTCTTCTGTGGTTTAGGTATCAGAGTAATTGTGGCTTCATAGAATGAGTTAGGTAGTGTTACTTCTCTTTCTGTTTTATAGAATTATTTGAGAAAAATTGGTATCAGGCCTGTTTTGAACATCTGGTAGAATTCTGCACTAAATCTATTTGGCCCTGGGCTTTTTTTTGGGGGGGGGGGCTTGGAGACGTTTTAATGACTTGTTCTGTTTCCTTATGCAATATGGGTTTGTTTAGATAGTTTACCTGCTCTTGATTTAACTTTGGTATGTGGTATCTGTCCAGAAAACCATCCATTTCATCTATATTTTCCAGTTTTGTTGACTATAGGATTTTATAGTAGGATCTGATGAATTTTTTTAATATCCTCCATTTTCTGTTGTTATCTCTCCCTTTCCATTTCTGATTTTGTTAATTTGAATACTGCCTCTTGGCCCTTTAGTTAGTTTGGCTAGAGGTTTATCTATCTTGTTGATTCTCTCAAAGAACCAGCTTCTGATTTTGTTGATTCTAAATATAATGGAGAAAAGAAAGCATCTTCAATAAATGGTGCTGGTCTAACTGGCTGTCTGTATGTAGAAAAATGAAAATAGACCCAAATTTGTTACCTTGCACAAAGCTCAAGTCCAAGTAGATCAAGGACCTCAACATAAAACCAGATACACTGAATCTAATAGAAGAGAAAGTGGGAAAGAGCCTTGAACTAATAGGCACAGGAGAATATTTCCTCAACAGAACCCCAATGGCTCATGCTCTAAGATCAAGAATTGATGAATGGGACCTCAAGAAACAGGAAAGCTTCTGTAAGGCAAAGGACATAGTCAATAAGACAAATGGCAACCTACAAATTGGGAAAAAAAATCTTCACTAACCCCACATCCCATAGAGGGCTAATATCAAAAGTATATAATTAACTCAAGGAGCTAATCACCAAAAAACCCAAACAATTCAATCAAAAAATGGGGTAGAGATTTTACAACTGAGAAATCTCAAATGGCTGAGAAGCACCTAAAGAAATGTTCAAAGTTCTTACTGATCAGAGAAATGCAAATCAAAACAAACCTGAGAAGCCACCTTATACCAATCAGAATGGCTAAGAACAAAACCACAGGTGACAACACAGGTTGAAGAGGATGTGGAGAAAGAGGGACACTCCTCCATTGCTGGTAGGATTGCAAACTGTACAACCACACTAGAAATCAGTCTGGAGGTTCCTCAGAAAAGTGAAATAGATCTACCTGAAGACCCAGCTATACCACTCTTGGGTATATACTTAAAAGATGCCCCACCATGCCACAGGAGCCCATGTTCCACCATGTTCAGAGCAGCCTTATTTGTGATAGCCAGAAACTGAAAACAACCCAGAAGTCCCACAACAGAAGAATGGATACAGAAAATGTGGTTTGTTTGCACAATGGAGTACTGCTCAGCTATTAAGAATGAGGACATCCTGAGTTTTGCAGACAAGTGGATGGAACTAGAAAATATCATCCTGAGTGAGGTTACTCAGATCCAAAAGGACATGCATGGTATGTAATCACTAATAAGTGGATGTTAGCCAAAGATATAGATTAGATATAGATGTAGATATAGATATATAGATATATAGATGATAGATAGATAGATAGATAGATAGATAGATAGATAGATAGATAGATAGTACAGATATCCAAGAAACATTCCACAGAACTCAAAAAAATCAACAAACTGAGGTACCCAAATAAGGATGCTTCAGTCCCACTTGGGAGGGAGAAGAAAACAATCACAAGTGAGGAGGGAGGGAGGGATCTGTGAAGGAAAGTGGATGGGTGTGGGGGAGGAAGTGCGGGGGTTGGGGGGGGGCTGATCTGGAATTGGGTGAGGGAAAAGGGCTGAATCTCATGGCCAGCAGAAAGAATGGAAACAGGCAACCTTGGGGAATGGGAGGTTGGGAGAACTAGAGACCTGGGAGGTGAGAGCCTCTCAGGACTCAAAGGGAGGGACCTTAGATGAAATGCCCTACAGCGAGAAGAGGGAACTTGTAGAGCTCACCTCAAGCAGGAAGACAGGGCATCAAGTGAAGGAGGGGGTTGTCATCCCACAGTCACAACTCTGACCCATAATTGTTTCTGTCTGAAAGAATTACAGGGATGGAAATGGAGAGGAGCCTAAGGAAAAAAAGGTCCAGGGACTGGCTCAAAGTGGGATCCAGCTCAACGGGAGGCCCCAATGCCTGACACTATTACTGAGGCTATGGAGAGCTCATAAAAAACGGGCCTAGCATGACTGCGCTCTGAAAGACCCAACAACAGCTGAAAGAGTCAGATGCAGATATTTGCACCCAACCAATGGACAGAAGCAGCTGACCCCTATTGTTGAATTAGAGAAGGCTGAAAGAAGCTGAGGAGAAGGACAATTCTGTAGGAGACCAGCAGTCTCAACTAATCTAGAACCCCGAGATCTCTCAAACACTGGACCACCAAACAGACAGTGTACACTAGCTGATATGAGGCCCCCAACACACATACAGTAGAGGACTTTCCGGTCTGTGTTCATTCAGAGATGATGCACCTAACCCTCAAGAGACTGGAGGCCTCAGGAAGTTTAGAGGTCAGGTAGAGTGGGGATTGGGGACATCCACATAGAGAGAGGGTGGTGGGGAGGAGGAATGATTTGTGGAACAGTCAGAGGGTGGATGGGGGGGGATAAAATATGAAGTGTAAAAAAACTAATTAATTAATTTAAAAAAAAACAAAAAAGAAATCAAAACACATAGAAATATCTACGAATTGATTCACAGCACATTTTCAAAATGTAGCATGATTGTGGACATAAAAGAGCCTTTGCTATTTATTGATAAAGTATTACATAAACATTGTGCATAGCATCCTATATATATATATGTGTGTGTGTGTGTCTGTGTGTGTGTGTGAGCATACACATACACACACACACACACACACACACACACACACACACATACACACAGCGAGAGAAAGTCAGGTAATACGTATCAAAATGTTGATCAAAAACAGGTGGTCATTACCATTGTATATTAAATATTATATGGGCTTTCCTTCAGTTCATTTGTATTTTATTTGTGATTTCTGTCAATGAGAAATACATAGCTTGTTTAATATAATTAGAAGCACCAATTGATAGTAAAATACTATGCAAATGGTGAAACACTGTTCTGATGTAAATAATTAGTCATTATTCTACATTTGTATCCATCTGCCCCTGTGCTTTCATCATAAATCATATCTGTAGGGAGAGATGCTTCTATGGCCTTTAAAATAATACAGAATTGGGGGTATCAAACCTTAGCTTTCCTTCTTAGTGGATGGTAACCTTGAGAAACTAATCAACTTTGGTATGTCTTAGATGTTTTAAAGGTGAGTTAGATGGAATTATATCTGCTGCAAAGTATTGTTCCTGTCTAAAAGAACTCCAGAGACAAAAATGGAGAAGAGACTAAGGGAAAGGAGGTCCAGTGACCGGCCCAACTTGGGATCCATCTCCAAGGCCTGACACTAGTACTGATGCTATGGTATGCTTACAGACGGGAGCCTAGCATGGCTGTCCTCTGAGAGGCCCAACAAGCAGCTGACTGAGATGGACTCAGATACTTGTACCCAACCATTAGACTGATGTCAGGGACCCCTGTTGTTGAATTAGAGAAAAACTGGAAGATGCTGAGGAGGGTGACCCCATAGGAAGACCAGCAGTCTCAACTAACCTGGACCCCTGAGATCTCTCAGACACTGAGCCACCAAGCAGGTAGCATGTAAGAGCTGGTCCAAGGCCCCTGACACAAAAACAGCAGAGGACTGCCTTGTCAGGCCTTAGTATGAGAAGACTTGAAGCCCCAGGGAATGAGGAGGCTTGGGGGCCACATCCTCTTGGAGCTGGGGAGGGGAGGAATGGAGTAAGGAACTGTGGGAGAGAGGAAAATCTAGACTATAAAAAATTTAATTTAAAAGTTTTTAAACGATTTTTCTAAACATTAAGTATATTGGCAGTAGTAAAGTGTTTGCTCAGAGTGAAAACAAGGTCTCAATAGTGGTTGGCCCTTGAATTGTTTTTTTTTTTTTGATTTTTAATATTTTTATTACATATTTTCCTCAATTACATTTCCAATGCTATCCCAAAAGTCCCCCATAGCGCCCCCCACTTCCCTACCCACCCATTCCCATTCTTTTGGCCCTGGCGTTAATGACCTCTACTTTAAACATTTTCTGAATTTCTTTTCACTGTCAAGGAAGAAGTTTCACTGTTTTGTGAGGTTCACGGATCTGTGAATAAAATTACTGAAGTTGTTTTATAACTCCCCTGCTCTACAAATGACAAATACAGTAAAATGTGTACTGAGAAAACATCGGCAGTTGTAATGATAAACCATATATGTGAATTTATAAGAGTTTAGCAGATATTATGAGCCTGAGCGTACTGGAGGAGATGTTTTTCACAGTATGTATAACCCTTGACCCCCCCTAAAGGATGAGTAGGCTTAGGACTGGCACAGGAGGCAAGAAGCACGGCAGGGAAAGAAAAGAGCAGAGTTAAAGCCAGGGTCATAAGGAAATCTTGTCCTCTTTGGGGAAACACTTTGTTCAGTAGGATTAGCGAATACATAGAGTACCCATGTTGCTTTGCAAAAGTCACGTGTCAGTTCTCAAATATAACTGGAAGGTTCAAAGATGATCAGATCCACGTGGTGAGTGACTGAAAGGATCGCCACAATACTTTCTTATGAGATTGTCTTTAGGATTTATTGGCTCACTTAATTAAGTGAGCGCTGTTCAAGCCACTGAGGGCCTGAATTTATTCAGCAAAGATTAGTAAATAAATAAATAGTATCCCTTAAAACTAAATCCATAAGATAAGTAGCAAAAATCTGAGGAAGAATCAGAGGTTTCAAAATGCATTTCCTATTTTTATAAATTAAGGAAAATAATTTGGTCTTGGGTGCTGACCAAATGCAATTTTTTTTCCTGCTTGCATTTCACAATGTAGTGTTTCTATAATTACACTGCCAACAACCTAATTAATGTTGATGATTTATGATACAATTTGTGCCCACCCTTTTGGCCCAGTTGGATTATACAAAGTAAACAGGAAAATATTTAGAATCTGTATTTACTTTGCCTTTTAAAAGAAACAAAATCTAGTGTCATATTCAACGATCTTCTGTTGGCATTAGAATGTTTGTGCTGGCACTTGGTTTTTATAAGAAGGGCAAAGTTCCAGACACAAAGAAGACATTAAGGAGAAGAAATATTTGAAATATAACTTATCTACCTACTGGAGACACTCAGCCAGTAGCCCAAGGGTGGACTGCTGTCTCAGCTGCCATTACTCAATCCAATGTGAGATATCACCTCTACATGGGGAAGAAAAGAAGAGGAGATCTCATTTGCTTTTAGCAATTATTGCCATAAGTTTGAAGCAGCTCAAACATTGACGATTCAGAAGTGCTTAGCAGTCTAGCAGTCAATACCATTGCCTTCTCTGGTATCACAAAACATATAAAATGCTCCCTCTCTTTGTCTCTCTCTTTCTTTTTCACTCTGTCTCAATCTGTGTGCCTCTGCCTCTCTCTCTCTCTCTCTCTCTCTTTCTCTCTCTCTCTCGTTCTTAAATTAGCCTTTACAGATTTCTTTAAACTTCATATAGATTCTTTGTGAATTTCACATTATGCAACCCAATCCCACTCATCTCCACAACCCTTCACATCTGCCCTCCACCCCTGCAACCTCCCCCACAAAAGAAAAGAAAATAAGATAGTGTAAAACACATTGTGTTGTGAACGCTGTAGTGTGTCTCAGAATGCCACACAGTATATCCATTTGTCCACATATCTTTACTTGCAAATGTCCATGGCAGTGAGTCATTGGTCTGTTTTAAGGCTTCTGGGGCTTCTGCTATACTATCAATACTAGTTCCTCACCAAGACGCCTTTCAGATAATCTGGTGTTGCACTGTGTCACAGATAGCCTGCCAGTTTGGATCTGCAAAATCTGTCCAGTCCTTTCATATTCTCCACCAGTTCATAGATGGAGTAGATTTTGGGGTGCACCAACTCAAAACCCTGGATGGTAGCTGAGTTGTTTAGCCCACCAGCTGTCCTTGTGCCTCCACTACCAAGGTGAGCTCTCTAGCATTGCCCTGGATAGCTAACCCAATGCCATAGATAGCAAGGAGTCGGGTCAGCTCTCCTGTTCTCATGGCCTTGAGGCTATCTCACCCATCAACATGTCACCAGACTCTGTTCTCTATAATGATGCAAGGGAGAAAGAAGAGAAGGAGGAAGGAGAGGTAGAAGGGGGAAGACAGAGGGAGAGGGTGACAGAAACAGAGAGAACATTTGGTAGTCCTGTGACAACTGTAGGAGTCAGTTCTGTCCCCTATCATGTGAGTCCCAAGGAAAGAACTCAGGCTGTCTAGCTTGGATGCAAGCATCTTTACCCACTGAGCCATCTTGTAAGTCTCCACTTCCCTTCGTGACCATCCCTTCTCTTCTCCTTCTTTCCATTCCTTCTCTCTTCCCTTTCCTTGTGTTTAATTGAAGGGTTATGGGCTGTTCTCAGTTGTGTTGAGTCTACTATCAAAACCTCCCTTCTAGTTCTCCATGTCCCTTGACTCTGTCCTAGGCTGGGTTCACCACATAGCAGCCATTGTGGGACTTCAGCCCTTGTTTTCCGAAGTCCCGTGTTTAGCAGATTTCAGTATCACCCTCATTATGTTTAGGGACAGGTGGTAAAGCAAACATCCTTTAGTCCCAATTTTCCAGAAAAGCAAGTACATTTCCACCAGATGTTCAAGTGGTCCCCATAGTGCTGCTTTAGAACTTGAATGGCTAGTGGATAATTCGATGATTGGGGTTCCCTCACTTTTCTGAATTGACAGGCTTCTGAGTTGAGGCCCCATAAGTTGCACTTCTATCAAGTTTCAGGTGATGCTGCACACAAAATGCCTAAACCAGGTGAACCTATAGAAAAAGGTCTTTTTTAAAAGTGTTCTCTTTTCTTTTGATTCACCAGGGATTCACTTTCTGTGACAAGATGTAATGATTCTGGTATAAATGAGATAAATTTCTTGGCTCTCTAGAAATTTGAGAGGTAAGCATTATCCAAATCCAGGACGGTGAGGGATGCGTGTTCTGCCTGACGTGTGTGACATGCAGATACTGACTACAATTTGGAATAAAGAAAGCACTTGGAGATCGCCTTGCCTACCTTTGACACTCTCTTAATTGACACCAGTAGCTTATATGTATTTTGCCTACTTTCTTCCTTCTCCTTATGGCTCCTAAGCCATCACCTTTGCCATATGTTTATCTTTCTTTCTGAAAGGGTCTTTCCGCTAAAATGCAACTCCAGTCTTTTTTGATACTTTGTTATGGCCTTTGACTCCTCCCTCCAAATCTATGTTGTGTTGATTCTCATTATAGATCACCTCATGGCTTCTACTGATCTCTTCAAAAACATGTCACAGTGTCATATGTATCTGATAGCTGAAAACTGTTTGTCCTTCCATCTATGTTATGTTCCAGGAAGGGATCTGCCATGTGTTTCAATCTAGCTTGCACCCCCTCATATTTAGCTCATACTAAGCCTTTCTAAACTAAGTGGTGTAACATTTTTACTCCCATTGAAACAAAATAATTAATTAGTTGTTTACTTTGCTGTCTCATCCATGATCCCATGCCTTCCTAAAGTCCCTTCCCATTTTCTGTGGGTAATGGGGTATTGAGAATGAGTGTGGCTTCTGTTAAAAAATGATGTTACAACCAATTCCCTATTAATTCTACCTCAATATAGAATGTAATACCCCAGGTGGTTATTGATGAATGAATATATATAAACAAAGTACAGCAGAAGCATACAAAGAGCTATTGTTTGTCTTAGGACATAGATTAACCTTGAGGCTAATGTTATCTGTGTACTTTCTAAATTATTAATTTTCTAGAAGGGTACTTGTCTTTTTTGTTTTCTATTAATGCTGTAGTAAAATGTATAATCCTGCCTATATGCGCTATCTGAAGTATCCAAATTCATAGACACATGAAGTAGAAGAGTGCTTTCCAGAGGATAAGAGAATCCAAAGTTTGATGAGTATAGAGCTTGAGATGAAAAGGCTCTGGAGAGAGTGACAACAGTTGCAAAAAGATGTGAAATGTGATTAATATCACTGAACTATACAAGTCAGTGAGTCTGAGTCTGGTAAATGTTTCTCAGACTGTAGTATTTTCCTACCATGCACAAAGCTTTGATTCTGATACTGAGCACTGTCTAAATCCAGGCATAGTAGTACAAAACTATGTAAAAATCCCTACACCTGGGGGAGGGGGGATAAAGGCAGGAAGACTAAAAATCCAAAGTCATCCTCAGCCACAAGGGATTTGTGGCCAGTCTAGGCTACTTTAGATTCTATCTCAAAAACAAGTAATTAAAATGGTCAAATTATTATATATTGTATATGTTTTAACAATTAAATTTATAATAAGCCAATTATGATAGAACATGTCTGCAATTCTAGGATTTAAGACATTAATACAAGATGATTGTCATGAGTTTGATGACAGCCTCTGTTATAAAGTAGACCCTCTCTCAAAAATCAAATAAAGAAATAAAAAGATAATTAAAATAATGTCTTTAATAAATAAAATAATAGTAACATACTTATGATAAGTTTTCACTCTGCTTCCTCTTTACTAATGAAACAATTTCTCTCCATTGTGATATATTAACTAACTTACATTATTTATTTTACTTATCATACTTCTAATGTCACTTGTCTCTGATAAATAGGCAGTCAGAATGTGTAAGAACTGGCCCTTTCCTCACCATTCAGACTCCCTACAATGTACAGTACTTCCTAGGATACAGGAAGGGATCTGCAAACATTTGTTGAGTGAATTAATGAGTGAATGAACATTGATATTTTGCTACTAAGAAAATAAAATTTCAATAAGCTAAAATCAAACAGCTAAATTTTGAAACATCAACAAAACAAGATGCCAGGCCAGTCAGTGATTGATGATATATCAGGAATACACACACACACACACACACACACACACACACACACACTCCTACATGCCAATGTTGTATCGAAATTTTTTGGTGCCAAGCTAAACAACAATCAAAAATCATCTTTCTGATATTGCTATTGTTTTGTGAATTATACTCTCCCACCTTGTATCTCATGTAAGCTTCCAGGGTAATTAGAAAAGTGAATACTGTCTGTTCAAGGCAAAGTGTCTACTCTACACTCAAGAGATGAGTCTTGGTCTAAGAGGCTTAGGCACTAACATGTCATCCCACCCTCAATAGTTCCTCCCCTTCTCTCGGGGTTTCAGATCCCTCATCTGTGAACAATTTTCTGGGGTACACTTCTCTAGTCAGCATCCCCAGCTTCTACAGAAAGCTTAACAGTTCTTGGGAGTCTGACTCAGATTCTTAAAGTGGCAGGCAGCAGCCTTTGGGAAGAAAAAAGAAAAAGTAAACCATCTCAGATCTCCCATTATCCCAGTGGAAACAGCCCAAAACAATCAGTTTTGTGGTCCAGTTTCCATCCAGCAGGATGCTTCCTGCTTAGGTCAGTACCTGCTAATCACATGGCTAAGCTGTCACACAAAGTGATGAATGTGGAAAACAGCCTTCTGGGGAAAGGGCCAAAAATCTTCTCCTCCTAGCCAAAGAAATCAAGAGAAGTGATTGCCTCATTCAAGTCCTAGGAACCTAGTGAGAAGGAATTGTTTCAAGCTCGGACGTTAAGTCTGTCTACATCTGTGTGGGTTATTCACAGCTTCTGAAAGGGGCTGCTACAAATCTGGTTGCTCTTGAGCTCTTATCTCCAGCTTAACCCATCATGGCTTTTTTCTCCCCCTTGGACCTTCAGGAAAAGATTGTCCTGATTCACTTCTGTATTTGTATTGGGTGTCACAATGCTGTACTCCCAAAGTGCCAACATTCACCTTCATCACTTACTAATTATTTGTGTATGTCTGTTACCTGTCTATCCCAGAGTGCCTTAAGTGCAGAGAATGAGTCCATAGCATCCTTCATTATTTTCCTATGACAAGTCCAGTGCCTGATGCAGGTTTCAAAAATACATGAAATAGATAAACTGATGTTTGCCTGTTGACTTTTTCAAATTTTGAAGTGTCTAAAGGTAGATGCTAATGAGTTCACAGTCACAGAGTTGCTCGAGTTGTGGCAGATGCCTGCTATCCCAGCACTCAGGAGGCTGAGACAAGTAAGGTCAGAGTCCACTCGGACTACATTGCAAGTTAGAGGCCAGCAGTGAGGGAGACCTTGTTTCAGAAACAAAAACAGGTAATACAGAGATTGGTTGAACAAATGAAAACAGTCTAGATGGGGGGACATCCCCAGCATCT
This sequence comes from Mus caroli, assembly GCF_978045245.1. Lineage (NCBI taxonomy): Eukaryota > Metazoa > Chordata > Mammalia > Rodentia > Muridae > Mus > Mus caroli. Next base: position 90,516,377 of record NW_028227269.1, on the reverse strand, counting down.
CAGCCTCTCACCTTTAGCAGCTTGTTATGAAAATGGCCACTGATACTCCTATGTCATCAAACCATTTCTAAGTCTGTCTTCCATGTTGGAATAGCTTAAAGCCATCAGGTCCACATGTCTATTACAAAGCAGAAGAGATAGTTATAATATGCATAGTTGGGCCAAGAAATTTGTATTTGGGGAGTCTACTTAACCTTGACAGCTTAACCTTCCCTATAATCTTATAGACAGACACCTTTAACTTTTTCTTTATATTTTCTCATACTTTGAAATGTGGCTGCTCTATAGTCCCCAATGCCCCAGTTCTAGTCTCAAATCTGCTACCAAATCCGTACATGTGGCATATTATTCACTCTCACTGGGATTTAACACAGTAATCCATAAAATAAACAGACTCACTAGCATTCTCCAGCATCTTGTATGAAATTTAATGTGTAACAAAGTTCAAAGCCACGACCACATGAATCTGATTAACTGACTGTTCTAAATTATTCTTCCTGTCTTATTTCTTCTCCAATGTTGGATCCTTCCAGGGCATGGAAATGTATGCAGTTCATTGGTTCTAGAACTTTAAATGCTTTTTCAATGCATTTTTCTCAGTCTTAAAAAGGTCCCTTCTACAAGGCTTTCCAGAATCTCTTGAAGGTAGTATAAATATTTGTAGGTTTCCAGTGTGCACAGGGCCAGTTAAGACATACTCAGCTCTTACAGCTGCATCCTGGGGTCTATTGACTTCTATAGTCCAATTTAAATAAGGCTTTGTGACTTCAAATTTTTTCTTTTTTTTTTTTTTCCAGAAAGATCTTTTTTCTTCACTGTGTGGTCTGTGGTCTGCTCCTGTCTAAGTCAAGGGCAAGACTTACAAGAATTCTTTAGAGATCTGCTGGACATTTTTCTCTAAGAAAGAAGCAACCAAGTGATTCAGTGGAAGTACATCTAATCTCCCAGGGCCACATAGCAGACCACAGCCATAATGAGCAACAGAAATGCTTCTCTGCTGCCTCATTTTTACCTTCTATGGTGAAGTCTCCACTTTTATAGTACAAAAATCACCTATTCAATTTCAAGCCCTAATAATTGGAAATGAAATATCCATTCCAGACAATCATTGTTGAGCCCACTGTACTGTGACCCTAAGCATAGACCAAAGTATTGTGTATATAATATAATTCCAGCTAGAAACCAATATTCACCTATAACTTTCCCCAGCCATATATACACAGGCCCCACCCCCCTTCTCATGCATGCACACACACACACACACACACATAGACACACACACACAAATTCTGCATGCAAACACTGGAAAATTATCTTAATCTTTTTTTAACAAGTAGATTGAAAGGTTGATTCAGGTTTTGGAGTATTATTTTTCCAGAATAAGTGTTTCTTAAATATATGCTGATCTCAGCAAGAAGAAATTTGGTTAAACAACTTGAGAGCATGAAGGGCCACTGATAAGACCAAATGGTATTTGAAGTTAAGGGCAAACTCCTGCTTTCTGATGACATAGTTTTGCAAGTGACATGATAAAACTTTAGCTAAGTATTATACCCAGATCAGCCATTGGGGTTTCTTGCAATGACTGTATGTTTACCCTAAGATTAGATAAAATAGTTTTCTAACAACTTCTTTACTGCCCACTTATCTAAAATCTGTCTTCTTACATTTTCATGGACACAGACTCAAACATGTCTCTGGTAACACTGACTGAGCAAGTCTAGCTTATGGACTGTGATTGTGGGCTTCTAATAAGTTACCAAATAACTCAGTTGTTATGCTGCCTCATGGAACTACACATATGAAGCAGAGACATGGAGCTAACTAGCCATCTGTCTCACTATAATGATGACTTTGTTTCCTTTATGTAGAAGTAGAAATGTTTTGATCAATATAAACACTTTTTAGCCCATGAAAACAGATTCTGCATAAAGTAGCTTCTATATAATAGCTATCTTCTTTTAGGGATAAGCATCAAAACATTGCTGGGGAGATAAATTACCTGAGCTCTGTGGTTACATCAATCAAATACATCATGAATTCATCAAGACCTGACGCGTGTAAAGGCATAGAACTTCACCAAAGGAAAGGCAGCTGTAGAAAGAGGAAAAGTTAAAAAAGAGAGGCTTTGTCTGACCTTGACCTTGGGAGAGACCATGTTTATTCACTGTGAGAATAGCCAACATGCCTAGAGAGAAAGATGGGATGCCATACCTTATGGAGATAGAAATCCCTTCCTTAGTGTGCAAGGGAATCTGGGGAATGTTGTCTTTGAGCAGGAAACTATCACTTGTAATCTCTTTAAATCACAACTGCCTTCACCAAATTTCCCAAAATGAAAGATGTCCCAAAGCATCTCAGTTGCTCAGAAGTAGAGCTAAGTCTGACCCAGTGCTGTCCAGGTCTGCAAAGAAATGCTTGGCTTATTTTGATTCTTTTTGTGATTAGAAAAAAACCAGAAAGGATAAAGTAACAATCTTGTTATTTTCTGTCTCCTTACTTTAACTCTCTCTGCTCAGAATTCCCTGGTATCTGCTCGCAATAAATATACTCCACTCCATTTAAAAAACTGAGATGGCAAGGCAATTCAGCAGTTAAGAGCATATGCTCTTCTTGCAGAGGGACCCAAATTCAGTTCCTGACATCCATTGTAAGACTACCTAGAATTCCAACTCCAGAAAATCCAACACCCTCTTCTGACTTTGACAAGCATCTCACAGACTTGCATATACCACATGCAAACACAGAGATACATATATACATGATTACAATTTAAATCTTTTTAAAATACCGAAGAGACCGGGACTGTACTAAAACAAGCAACTTGCTTCAGAGCACAATTATACACAGAAAGAGACAGAAATGCAACGACAAAAACAGAGAAAGAAAGAGAGACAGAGCACTGCATAGACAAGCTATAGAGAGGTTTTGCTCAACTGCCTTTGTTCCTTCCTTAAGACAAGTTGGCTTCTGGTTTCATATCAACAAAACATGACACAAAGCCCTGTGTTATGTTTTTTATTTTTATTATTTTCTCTTTGTTTTCTGCTTTTCTAAGTTTGCTGGCATGGGAACATAGATTTCCTCATATAGTGTTACATTGTTGAGTTTTTTGTTGTTGTAATCTAAACAATTAATTTCAGTTCAGATCTAATTCCATGAGCACATCACAGAATTCTGTTTCCTGTCTGTGCTAATGAAGCCAGGCATTTTGGGAAGCTGAGACAGTGGGGAAAAGAAGTTCTTATGATGTATCATTGCTTTAATGAAAAAAGATCTAATGTCCTTGACTCCGTTCTGGGTTAAATGCGGTAGAATGCTTTCATTTTTTGTTTCTTGACCATTCTGGAAGGATACTGTGTCAATGGCCCCATTCAGGTTTGAGGTTTCTCCTGACTTTGTGGATGTTAAGACTGACAAAGACCAAGAATTAATCTTTGAACTTCTGTTCTTCATCCCAAAGACCACTCTGACTTATGTTTCTGCAAGAGATGATTTCATCTTTACAGTGCTTATCCAACTTTGGCATTCAGCCGCTCACCTCCAAACATGCTTAGAACATCCATCCTGATCCACTGACCTTCCAATGGACCCTAACCATCCTTGTCATCCCTGTTCTGGTTTCTTCCCAAAGAGCTCTTACCCTGCACAGTTGATGAAAGTATGTCATCTTCTGTTACCAGTGAGATACCTAAGGGCTTTTTGTTCTAAATGGTAGAAATCCTGAGTAGGTAAGGAGTTCCTTGTCTGGTGTTGGAAGTTCCAAGTCCTTGAAGTCCAAACGCTTGCAGATTAGGCTGAGAGATTAGAAGCTTGGAGTTCGAAGTCCTGAAATTTTAAAGCTTTAAGCTTTACAAGCTAGCAACTTAGAGATCTAGGTACTCTGGTTAGAGACTGCAGGCTGTTAACCACCACTCAGGAGTTAATGAAATCCCCAGGCCTAAGCAGCAGCCAGGGACACTAACAGTGAACACCAGTCAGCACTTAGGCTTTGCCTGTTGGAATCATTGGCCTTTTAAGACTGACTGCTCATGGTCTCTCATATTTGGCTCATCACAGCTGGCCATCGTCAACAGTCTTGGCTCCCTCCTTCTTTAGACTTTAACAGCCCTTCAGTGGTTCTCATCTTCAGCCCCTTGCCATTTCTGCCACTCCTCATTTTCTGGAACTGTTCCAGGCATCCTCTCACCATTGCTCTGTTGCAGTTGCCACTCCTTTTCATTTACCAGGGCAGCCCACTCTGCTTGGGGTTTAAAATTCATAAAAGCAAGGAAAGGTCACTGAGAAGACTTTTGCAGAAATGCCATGGTACAACATAGAAGGTAAATTTGAAGGTGATCATGGACTAATTACAAGTGATCTAATTTGACTACGAACTTTCCAGAAATGTCAAACAAACTCAAAAGAAATGAAGAAGATCTTGGGAAGACACTACAGGGCAGACACATCTGGGGTTGTGCAGCATTCCAGTACCAGGTATCTTGAGTCTTAAGGATGAGATGACAGTAAAGCCTTTGCCATCATGGAATTTAGGATATAATGTGGGAAAAAGGTAAGGGGGTGGGGGGACTCAAGATTGGGTTGTTTTTGAGAATACACCACCTACCCCACTCAGTGAACTAATAGAAACAATGTCCCTCAGTCTCGGAGGAAAAAATTATAAAACTACCTAAAATATAGAAGGAAATAAAATGAGTGTTATGTTATTTTATTTTATGCTATTTTATTATTATCCCTTAAAAGTCTGTTTTTTATCTAATGATAGACATAAAGAGAGAGGTTACAGGTGGAACAGGACATGGGGAGGAACTGGGACGAGTAAAGAGAGGGAAACTGTAATCAGGATATATTATGTGAGAACAAAAATCTATGTTCAGTAAAAGGAAAAAGAAATTCTCAAAGAATTAATAAAAATGGTAAAATCAAAAGTGTTTCAATTATAAAGTGTGTGTGTGTGTGTGTGTGAGAGAGAGAGAGAGAGAGAGAGAGAGAGAGAGAGAGAGAGAGAGAGAGAGAAAGAGAGAGAGAGAGAGAGACTCTAGAGCAACTCAAAGCTAGGCAACATAAAATGAAAATAAATTCTCACTGCCATTTCTTGGTGAAGTGTCTCACTCTTGTAGCTGAGTGGATCTCCTTCACTTGGGACCCAGTGTGATCATGATTGTCCCAGAATTCATAAGGGCCAGATGAAAAGCCCAATCTGCAAGATAAACAGCTCAGGCTAGGATTTTATTCTTTTGAAAATGATTGTTAAGGGGATCCTGGGGAAAAGAAGATAAACCTAACTGTGTCAAAGAAAGTTTTATCATTAAGAAGGCACAGCAAGCCCTCACTCAGCACTATTGAAGTGACAAATTTCTAGGGACTCACGTATAAAAAGTATTATGCAATAGATAATTACACTCTGGTGGATGTAACTTAATCATAGCATAATTAGAGGCGGAAAAATAAAAAAATATTTCACACTAGCACTAAAATCTGCCAACTTAAACAAATCTTGCTCACTGGCACATATCATAAGCAGACTCTTAATCATAATACAGTCTTGATTTTGGTCCCTCTAGGAAGCCACAAGTACAGCCTCTTAATTATTATCAATGACCCAAGAGGGTTTAGTGGGCAGCTTTGGCTGCAATCCTACTTTTAAAAAAATCGCTTATTTATAACGGTTGATCTCGATTATTCTGAGCAAATGTTCTTGGATTTTCTGAAGTCATAGAGAAAGAAAGGATCATTACTATATTTCAGGTATCCAAGTCTTGCGAGAGTTTCTTTCCTTTTCTGAAGTGTTGAAAATGTTTCATCCACCGTATAAATCCAAGACTCACTTGCCTTGGGCTTAGGAAGCCAACAGTCCAAAATAAACAACAACAGCAAAAATGAACCAATTTATCCTTTCTGGTTGCATCTGAATAATACCAAATTTACTGTAACCCTCGGAAATAATCAGTCCATTGTAAGAAGAAACCAAGGTGCTTTTAATTCTGCAGACATCAGACATGAATATTGAGTAAAGCTCTCTCTCTTCTACTGTTTTAAGTCAGGGACACAGTTTCCACACAGCTTTTTTTTTTTTTTCTTCAGATACCTGAATTACAACTTCAGATCCAACTCCAAAGGGAATGAAGTCTTCCCTGTTCTGTGTAGTTCAAGGCCTTTCTGTTGTTTACTACAAAGGATGGCAACTGTTTCACAAAGGAGAGTACAAAGTTTCAACTTTTAGGCCAGATAGATCTCTGCTAAGTTACCATTCTTCTGTTTTAGCTCAGCTATTTAAAATGCAAACATAACTCTTAGCTCATAAACCATATAAAAGCAGGCCTGAGTCTGTCAGCCAAGGTCTGTTTTACACCCAGCATCAATATGGGGAAGCTACATTCAAACCAAATTAAGAATAGAGGGAATAACACTTTCTCTGCTTTTGGAAGACAACCTAGACTCCTTAAAGGAAAATTTACTTGACTGTTGCAGCAAAGATAATAATTTTGAAAATAGATTTGCATTCTGGTTGTTTGCTCAAAGATTGACTTAACCATGACCATTTTGAAGCAGAGGCAATGACCTACCTTGGTCCAGAGTCAATCATGACAAAAGAAACACAATTATATAACAGATATCTAAGTCTTTAGTAGAGTGAGAACACAGGTAATATACTCCCCTTAGAAGTGAGTCTCCCAAGATCCTCTTCTTCCACATCTTTCTCTTGTACAATGCCACTGAGTACAGAAGAGCTAAGCTATTGACTGAGATATGTGGGAGCATGGCTGCTCTAAGTCACTCATCCACCTGTGCATGCATTTGTCAATATCAACTTGACAGGATCTTTCTTTACTCTATTGGCTTCTCCATTTGAAGCAAATATTTTTTTCTCGAGAGTTTATTTTATTTTTGAGCATTATATGCTTTATTTTTTGCCCCCTCCCAGTCCTCCTTCCCCGAATTCTTCACCCCCTCCTCCCTCCCCTTTGCCTCTGAGAGGGTGCTTCCCTGCCACTGGGCAGCCCCCTTACCTGGGGCATCAAGTCTTTACAGGATTAGGTACATCCTCTCCAACTGAGGCCAGACAGGTCATTCCTCTGCTACATATATACTGGGGACCTCTGACCAGCCAGCTTATGCTCTTTGGTTGATGGGTTAATCTCTTGGTGATCCCAGGGGTCCAGGTTAGTTGACACTGTTGGTCTTCCTATGGGGATGCCATCCCTTTCAGCTCCTTCAATCATTCCCCTAACCCTTCCATAGGGTTCCCCAGACTCAGTCCAATGTTTGGGTAAGTATCTGCATCTATCTCAGTCAGCTGCTAGTAGAGCCTCTGAAAGAACAGCCATGTAGGCTCCTATCTGCAAGCACAACATAGCATCAGTAATAATGTCAGAGTTTGTTGCCCACCCATGAGATGAATCACAAGTTGGGCTAGTTGCTTGTTGGCCTTTTCTTCAGTCTCTGCTCCATTTCTGTCCTTGAATTTCTTTTAGACAGGAACACTTCTGAGTCAAAACTATTGAGTGTGGGTGGGTGACCCTATCCCTCCACCAGGGACTCTGTCTAACTACCGGACATGGTCTCTCTGGGTTCCTTCTCCCTACCGTTGGGCATTTCAGCTAAGGTCACCCCCACTGAGTCCTGGGAGCCTGTCACATCCCAGGTCTCTGGAACTTTGTAGACATTCTCCAGACGCCCCCCCCCCAACTTTCCACTCCCAGCAGTGACATATTTCCATTCATTCTCCAGTTCTTCTGAGAATACCAGAGAAAAACACTCATTTCTTTTATATTTCCCTAGGAAACTCACAACTCAATATTGTACCAAGTCTCTTCCATCTTCCTTTTGTAGTTGACATAGCACTAACTGATAACCTGATACTAGTCTACTTTTCAACCAACAGAAATATGTCCAGGAATCACCTATTACTTACTAGTAGGTGTCTGGAAACCCAAAGTGAAAAAGAGTGTACCAGAAGAAAAGCAGGATCTCAAGGTTACTTGTGGACTCAGAGAAACACGTGTAGGAACTGCATTAACCTGAAATCCAGTACTTTTAAATGTTTATTTTTCAGTATCAGCATATGAATACACTTACAGGCAATGGTAAATAAGAGTTATTTACATGGGCTTAGTATTCACTTTCCAGTGAAAACTTTAAACTGCAGCAGGCTCACAAAAACCTCAATAGAACTAGAGTTCTCTGTCATTCCTGGAACTCTTAATTGTTACCAATTGTCCCAAGGATTGCTACCATTCAACAAATTATAGTCAAGGCATTTGTAATTGCTTCCAGGGCTGGATAGGCATGCCAAGAAGGGAAGCATTACTCTAAGTCTTTTGTTTCATCAAAGTACATTTCCATAGACCCATAATTAAACAATATTCCTGAAAGCAGATCTCCATAAAATAGAAGGGAATTTCCTGAAAGTCAGCACACTGGACTATTTTTACCTAATAAAAGTAAAGAACCCAGAAACTGACCTAGAATACCTGTAGAATAAGAAGTAGGCATCTAAGACTTGGACACCAGAGCACAGTAATATTGAAAAGGAATGAGTCAAGGTTTAAATGCCATTTCTGTACTTCACTGACCCTGATCCCCCTGACTTCCGGTGGAAAGCCAGGAGGAATAGCAATCCAAGGCAATGATGAAGGAACTGAGGATGTTATGGGATGCTAAGGCAAAGAGAGAGGCTAAGAGAATCTTCATTCCTTCACTGGCCAGCTCAAAGGCAGCAAAACCAGTAGTTTCAATACAACCCAATGAGAGGTCAAGAAAACGTTGAACTCCACACACAGTGACATCTTCATTATCTTTCCTATATTCTCTGACAAAAGCAACTGAAGGAGAGGGAGAAGAAGCCTGAAGGAGAAGGAGTTTATTCTCTCCATCAAAGTTCTGTGCTGGGGAGGTCAACATGGCAGAAGCATGAAGCAGCCCGTCACACAGAATAACAGAGAGAGAAGCATGCATGCTAGTACTCAGCTCAATTTCTCTGGTTTCTGCACTTCAGCATCTGCTTGCCCAGGAAATGGTTTCATACACTGTTAAAATGGGACTTCTCCCATCAATGTATGCAATTAAGATCGTCCCCAATAGTCATAGCAACATGCTCATCTCCTAGGTAGTTCTAGATTCTGTTAAAGTGACAATTAACACTTATGTAATGAGCAAGGGGGAAGAAAAGAAGATTCTGTTTGTGAAGCTCGTTTATCCAGAGCAGATAGAACATTATGATATAAACCAAGTCAGAGGAGTTCCTTTACCAGTAGAGACCAACAAGGACCAGGAAATTACCACACTGGCCAGAGATGCCTTTCCACTCTGTGAGTAAGTAAGACTTAGTGCTCCTCAAAGAAGCAATGGCACCAGGAGGAGGAAAAATGTTGGATAAAAGTGGTGTACCAGCAACCTTTAATTGCCCTTCAACAGAACGTAGCTGTTAAAATAGCATTGCTTAAGCCTGGAGTAGTGGCGCACGCCTTTAATCCCAGCATTCAGGAGGCAAAGGCAGGCAGATTTCTGAGTTCAAGGCCAGCCTGGTCTACAAAGTGAGTTCCAGGATAGCCAGGGCTATACAGAGAAACCCTGTCTCAAAAAAAACAAAAAGAAAAAAGAAAAAAAGAAAAAAAAGAAAAGAAAATAACATTGCTTAGATTTGGCTGCAAATGGAACTAGTTGGGGCTGAGTATACCAGAACACCATAAAATACATTGTCTGCTCTGGGTAGCTTGGGGGAACTTGAGAACAAAATGGAATTGAGCTATAGAAAACTAAAATGTTGTATTTCTGTGCCTCTAGTAATGATGCCTAAATTTATATGCTATGCACTGTGAGTATTTTCCTTAAGTTGCCCTGTTCCCCCTCAAGCTGAAGGCGTATGTCAAAACACTTTTACCTACTATAGCACAGAGTACTTGAAATGTTGTCTCAAAATGGAAGAGTTCTTTATAGTAATATTAGATTCATGCAAGTATAAACCCAAGCGTTAGAGTCAGACAACTAGAATTCAAGTCATGTGTCAGCCACAGTATCTTGGTACACACTGAGCGCCACTCAACCTTCACAAAACAGAAATAACACATACTTTTCAAGTTTGCTGTCAGTTTAATGTGGAAAGATATGCAATATGCTTGCCACAATATCTGGCACATGATAAATCTTGTAAAAGAAAAAAATATATATAGAATCTAGTAGCTAGAACCATTCCAGGCCCTGCATTTTTCAGATAAGGCAATAGAGAGTCAAATGTTTCTGAGCGGCACCTGAAAATATCCAATGTTATTATTGTGAATTGTATCTTTTCTTTTTTTTTAGATTCAAACAGGGTATTAGTTTTCAGAAAACTATTCATAGCCCTGCCATTTTCATTTCTTTTTTGTTTTATCTTCATGATTAAGACAATCTTCATAGACAGGAAATCTAATTCATAACTGATAACCAAAAGAAGATAGTAACATACAGTATCTATGTGACATGAATGTGCTTCAAGCTTAAGGCCAAGATAAAGATGAAGGAAGTATTCCCCTCTCCATGGGAGCATATTTTTAGAGACTTTTTCTGAATTTCAGAAATTTTGTTGTTGTTCACATTAAAATAGATTAAGCTGAATATCTAATACCAACCTGACTTTCAACCATTGGCAAAAGCTACAGATTTCTTGCAGACACAGAAGCAGGGACTATATGGTAATAATTGTAGTAGCTAACCTATGCCATGCTATACCTTCTATGCAAGAGCACATGGTAATTGTTCCATCTAAAGCTAAATTACGTGTTTATGTATATATGCATACACACACACATACACACACATATATATTTCTCTCATCATTTCCATTTCCATTTACAATGAAGAGACTCTTGCAGGAGGCTGAACTGGTTAGATATCAAATAACATTTAGCTCCAAGTTGGCTTCATTACCCTTTATGTTCAGATCCTATGGATCTGTGGATTCCCTATGTGCATCAGATGAGAACAGCCTTTCTTAACTTCAAGGTCTTTGTTTTACAAAACCATTCTGTGTCCTCCTCTGCAAGATATCACATATTGCATTTCCTATAAGTGTTCACTGGTGGGTAAGTAGAGATGAGCTTTCTTTAAACAAGAAAGACCACAACTACCCTTGACTAGGCACTGCCAATTGCGGACCGAGGGTAGCAAGGGAGACTGCAGACTAGTCACTTACCTTCATAGTTATATATTTGCTTATTTTAGAAGCTATAGGAGCAGTGTAGCAGGAGTGGTGGAGGACTCACAGAACTCTGTTATCTCATCCCCATCCGCCGAGTTAGCTAACCCTTAGCTAAGTGTCTCCATTTCATCTTCTGTAAAATGGGCCTAAGCACTCTAACTCCAGTAGGTTATAACCATATAGCACAGCCATGTTCAGGACCCACTATGGTCACAAATGCATAGCCTCAAATGCTCAGAACCTAGGTTGCCAGACTGTCCTTGTGAAGAAGAATTATTTTCTAATGTAGGATTTCATTTCAAGCACATAACAAACATTTTTAAATATACACAAAACAAGCCAATACAGAATGGAATTGGCTCTCAAAGATCATCAACTCTGTTTTCAAGTCCTGGATAATTTCTTTTTAAGATTAATTAAACATCGGTTTCATACATGACAAGCAAGCACTTCTCTATTGAGATCTAGCTCTGGTACCTTTTATACTTTTTATTGTGAAGCCAGGTCTCATGAACTTACACAGACCGCCCTTGAGCTTACTGTGTAATCCATTCTAGCTTTAAACTTGCCCTCTTCCTGCCTTGGCCTCTTGCATATCTGTGATTGCAGGCCTATGCCACCAGGCCCTGATCAATCTTGGCTATTCTTTAGATCAAGCATAGATAATGGTGATGACATCCTTTCAGAAACTGTGTTTTGATTTTTTTCTCCTCTCTAACAATATCATTTTTCTTCTTCTTTTTTTTCTTTTCGTCTCATTGATGCATAATGAACTCCTGACACAGATGAATAATGCAGTGGCGTTTAATTGTCATAAAAGAAACACTACTCCCTGTGAGCCAATCTCTCATCCTCTAGATCAATTTCTTCTCAGTATCTTGCAACTTTCTCCTTTTCCAGGATGGATGTCTGTCACGCTATGGTTGAGTAAGGAGGAACTTACGAATAGATTCTCAGACCCAGAAAACTAGAAGGAATCTTAGCCATTGAGTTCTCATGTGTGGTCAAAAGCCACAGTGAGCTTTTGTTCAGTACCAAGCTGACAGTTTCACTGGCTCCATTATCTCTTGTATATAACTCTCACAACAGCCCTGTAAAATACTTTCATCTCTATTTAAGATGCACTGAAACAAACACTTTGAGATGAGTTTTGCTTTTCAACATGGTACACATACTGAAGAAGCCTCACGTTCAGATTTCAGAACCAATTCAGTTGAAGTACAAAGCACAGTGGCCCAGATAAATGAGCCAGCAATATGTGAAGATCAAATAAATACTAACAGAAAAACGTTAGATGTCAAGGGTGATGCTCTTTGTGAAAAAGATTCTCATGTAAAGTAAAAGCATCTCTTGTTGTATTTGGTTTTTTGACACAATTGTGTTTCATTACTGACACAGGAAGGTGGAAAGAAATGTTACCCAGATGTCCTTAAAGAAGAACTCACCCGAAGTTGGGTTTTGTTCTTTTCGATAGTGGGGAAGGATAAGAGAGAGACGAGATTCTGATAAATAATTTATGAAGAAGAATGCTTCACTGATCAGATTTGGTGATGAAAAAAATTTCTTTGAAAACCCATGAGTAACATTCTTAATGGAAATTATCTACACTTCTCCTGGGTCGGCATTTTTTTTCCTGCTATTAGTTTGATTTGGGCTTGACAGTCTCCTTCCTGCACAAATGTAGCAACAAACACAACGGAAAGCCTTTCTACATGATTATTTTCTAAAGTAATAAGACGACGTGTGTGACCTGAAAAATCAGCCCCTCTCACATGTCAGGTAAGGAGGTGGCTTGATGATACTTTAAAAGCCACCCTTGTGCTTCCTCCTGCTGCTCAGTCGCTCCTTCTGGGGTCTAGGACGGGCTTTTGCTGCCATCTACTGGTATGTCTTGCAAGACAATCAGACGCTTCTGAAAAGGAGAGAATTGAAAAAATGGGGGAGGGGGCTTATTCTGTAAGAAAATCCAATTCCGGCAGAGATGAATTTCTACGCCGAGTCACAGAGCCTTAAGTATTTTGTGCTAGAGAATGTTTAATAGCGACCCTCTTGTGCAACCCATGGAAAGATTTTTTTCTCTCTTTTTCAATCCCTGGACAAGTGTCTGAATTCATCTACATTCACATGTCATTCTCCAGAAGCTCAAACGGAGGAGGAATATCGTGGCGGTTTGATTACATAGATTGCTAAGATTACTCCTAACTCCTCTTGCTGCCTGAAATTTCTAGCAGACTTTTTTTTAACTACTTTCCCCAAATGCAGAATATGAAACCATGACATTTCTTCATAGCATCATACAGCTATCCATAAACTTGCTGATATGATATGCTGGCATGAAGATTAAATGCAGTGTGTGCTTAGCATTTCTTGCAGATGCACATGAGCTTTTAATAAATACCAGCTGTTCCCATCACATGACAATGACTAATAATTCCATAGTTGTGGCACTTAAGAACAAAACTACCCAGAATAATGACACTATGGCAATGAGCAACCCTTAAATATTATAAATTCAATGTTTGGTCCTCCAGGAAGAATGAATGTAAATGATAAGGAGTAAGTCAGGTATATAGGTCTACATATTTCAGCACTGGTTTTTATAGAAGAATAGTAGAAAAGACTCAGTTACAGCCCAATTACCTTATCGCAAAATTCTGAAAGACAGAAAGTGAATACATAAGGGTCTGAATAAATTAATGCCTGTAAAGATACTAAAAGAATATGCTCAGATTTGGTCACACATAGTTGTTCTTTGATTTGAGCAGATGCAGGGAAAACTGAAGACTTCTTCCTGGAAGGAAGAGAACAGTAGAGAAAGAAGGAATATCGACTAGTAAGTTTCAGCATGTGACATATGTGAGCGTGCAAGGGCTTTAGGAGCTTCACAGCGCGCATACAACCACCAATCTTACAACAATTTGCAACAGTGGCCATGCTATATTTTTGAGTTCACTAGAAATGCATCTCAACATGATTCCAGGAATCTGAGGATAAAAACAACACTTGTGCAAAGTGATCGGTCAAGCAATCGCACAATTTTATTCCAAAATCTATAGCAAGTCTGTAACTCCTAAGAGTTCCCTTTAAATTAAAGACTGTGGCACTGCTCAAAAGCACGCCACTAGCAGGGGACTGGATACATCATGTCACATCGCCGAGGAGTGTGAACCAAGACAGAATAAAGGATAGTTTCTGGAAGTCGACTGCTAGAGTTCAAACCTCTGCTTTCAAACTCTTTATTCCCTTATCTACTTGCCTGGGAAGTAGAGACCAAAAAATATGCCAAAGGAGTTGTTCTAAGAAACAACTAAACTGGACAGGTGCAGGTCATTTAAAACAAGGATCCAATTTGTAGTGACCTTCAAGAGTGAGTTGTTATTATAGAAGCAGAGGACATTTGGAATAAGAGAGATTTACTTAAAAGAGGGTGAAGGAGTAGAGGAGGTTATGTGGTGGGTAATAAAGCTAACTGCAAGCATGATGACGTAAGTGCATACCCCAGCCTATATCTAAAGGTCTGGACATGTTCAGGGACCCTCTGTTACAAAAGCACTGAGACACGGAGATAGGGAAAGAGCGAGGCTCGCTGGCCACACACTAATCCCAAGTCCTGCAGAACCAAAGAGAGACTCTGCCTCAAGGGAATAAGGCTCACAAGAGAAGGTCTCCTTGAGAAACTTCTGTCCAGTCGTGATTTCCCAGGTTCCTCCTTTCTTTTCAAACTATAATTCTTTCTCAGAGTGAAACTGACCTAATCCCTGATGTTTAAGAGACAAGCAGAGCAGGGTTAGCTGAAGCAGGAGTAGAAGTCCGAGTAGCTAAGATGTCTCCTAGAAGGTCTTGCTGCACTGTAGATGAACAGAGGTAACCCAGTAAAGTCACGGAGCAATGAGAAAATCATTGATATTTTTTTCTTTTTACCTTTTATTTTTCCCATCATAAATGCTCCTTGGAATGAGTTTGACCCCAGCCAAAGCAACACAGTAGGGTATATATATAATATATATATATATATTATATATATATATATTTCATATATATATATGAAACATAAATACCCCAGTGGGCACCTCACTTGTCAGAAATGGGCTCTCAAGTCACAGGTGATAAAAAAAAGACTCAGTCCAGAAGATATTCACAAGCACTGAGGGCATTGTTATACTTGACCCTGCACCTCCCAGGTTAGGTTTAGTTACTGGCTGTTCATCCAGTGGATCCTCAAACCACCAGTGGGGAATGTCCCATGGAAGGTTATTGAGCACTGCAAGATGGCATAATGAAGCAAAGCCATCCAATTCTGCACAGGTGTTGTGGTAATTGGGACACATTCCACAAGTCTTAGAGTTCAATGGTCCTCAGACCATAAAGTCCTAGCTATGTGGATGTAAATTGGGTCAAATAGCTATCCAATAAGATATATGCCGTAGATGGACAGCTTTGGTCCCTAATGTCCTGCCATGTGCAGAACTGTCTTTATAAGGTGGAAATCATTATACTGCCACTCATTCCAAAGGTAATATTGGTGGTACTGCTGGTGAACTGAAGCCAGCAGAATGGACATTACTTTGAAAATATTCAAGGAAGAATTCTTTCTGGAATTATTTCTGCATTCGGCAAATAGTACCTTGGCATTAGGACTTATGAGGTAGTAACTCGTTATGACCATAGGATAAAGCACTAAATGGTGTGCTGTGGCTCATTATTCCTTCACCTTCTAATGGTCAAAAAATATTTTTGTTATGTCTGTGAGAGTTCCATCCCTATCGTATATGTTCATTTCTGTGGCCTTTTCAATACAGAGACTATACAAAATTTGTAAAACACACACCAAGTTATATTTCTGTTTACATTTGGGTCCATTTTTTGCGTGCCTCGCTACATCACTTCATACTGATGTGCTTCATAAATTTTTTTTCTAAATTTCATAAATCGGAATATTTGCCCATAAAGTTCAAATATTTTAAACCGCCATTTTAAATAGAATATAGCAAGCCTTTTGGAATATTTTACGTCATCACTAGAATGATCTCCATACTATGAAAATGAAAATCTTCAAAAGGTCACTATTTTCTCTAGAGAGAACACTTCGGTCCAATATTTTTCATTGTCTAATGAAAATTGTACATGAAATAATTAGAACTCTTTAAATCAAAATATGAGATAAAAATAAATTATAAATATTTAGCTAGAAAAAAATAAGCAGCCTCATAAGTAAGATACCAGATATATAAAGCATCTAAGCCCCTTCTTGCCTAATATATGTAGATAGACATCCATAGAAATAGGAGGTAAACACTAATTTTTATTCTTTTTTAAAGATTTATTAATTTATTTATTCATTCATTTATTTTTATGTATATGAGTACACTGTAGCTGTACTGATGGTTGTGAGCCATTATGTGTTTGCTGGGAATTTGAATTCAGGACCTCTGCTTGCTCTGGTGGGCTCTGCTTGTTCCGGCCTCACTCTGGTTTAAATATTTATTTATTATATATAATCTACGTATATAATCTAAATACACTGTAGTTGTCTTCAGACACCCCAGGCGAGGGCATCAGATCTCATTACAGATGGTTGTGAGCTACCACATGGTTGCTGGGATTTGAACTCAGGACCTTCGAAAGAGCAGTCAGTGCTCTTAACCACTGAGCCATCTCTCCAGTCCCCCTTATTTTGATTCTAATAGTTGTGATTCAGCTTTTGAGCTGATCAACTACCATTATCAGACCGCAGTGGATAGCCAGTGCCACTTTTAGAAAATGAAAGTGCTATTTTGTAGCACCCAAATCTGTTAGGAACCAGACCTTGACCAAAATTCTTCCTCTCAGATAAGCACAACTCATGTGACTATTGACATAAAGGGAAAGAGATAAGGAATCTCTGCCTGTGACAGCAGGCTTTGTAGAAGATGGGAATCCGCAGTAATGTGTGTGTACAGAGGCACACTGATGTACTATCAGAACATTTACTCTAGGCTGCACTGCTCTGCTCTCCCGAGATTCTGTGAGCTACTCATTACACTTCAAATAAACTCCACTTTTACTTTGGGATTTAGTGTTCTTTGGTTGCAGTGAAGAGTTATAAACTGATTGCTTGCTGCCTTTGGGCCACAGGATTAACATTTACTACATCCCAATCAGGACATCATCAGTCAGTTCCTTGTACGTATCTTAGAATTGAATCTTCCTTTGTTAAAACAACTAATATCATTTAGCTTAACATCATCTACATAATAAATGTGCCAAATCAAAACCATCAATTCACCAAAAACAAAAACGTGGAATATAATTCTCTGGGCTCTCTTTGTTATTTCACCCGTGGGGACATTTCTTTTCAACCTAATGGAACTGCATGGCAGGTGAGTAAAATGAGGTTAACTCAACCTACATCCACAGACTGGCCATATATCAAAACAATACACATAAAAGCCACACTTACCTCCAGTTCTGCAGTGAGTCCAACACAGTCATGTACCAGAGTGAGGCAAGGGGGTGCTCAGCCCTTGAAGCCACCACACTAAGTAGTGGGCTATGCTTCTCAGTTCCCCTTAGAGGTTTCAAAATAAAAGTAAGTGTTTGATAGGAATCTAACACAGCAAAGTATAACAAGGGAGAGATAATCAATGACCACAGTACCATGCAAAACAGAAAGGAGTCCCAGACACAACATCCCAATAAAATCAAACTTAGCACAAAGGATGAGGTTAATGGTTTGCTCAAATCCAACAGATCTTAAGTCAAGAATCTGAGACGTAAAAGGTGAAAGATTTATGCTATCTGAAGGAAAAGGGGCTTGGGGCTGGATATTGGTGTGAGGCATCTCTGGGACTAGGTATGGACTTGGGGACAAAAAGGTTCCCAGAACTCTATGGAGGTAACCCTAACTGAGATTCCTAGCACCTCAGGATATGGAGACTGAAGTAGCCAGGGAGGACTTCTAGTGGAAGAACAGGGACCTCAATAAACTCACAAAACTGTCTACCCAAAACTTGCCCTACCTACCAGATGCACAGGGGTAAAGATGGAGCAATGATTGAGAGAAAGACCAACCAATGACTGACCCAACTTGAGATCCCGCCCATTGGAGAGAGCTAACCACTGACACTATTCATGATACTGTGCTTACAGACAGGTACCTAGCATAACTGTCTCCTGATAGACTTTATCCAGCAAAGGGTGGAAACAGATATAGAGACATAAAACCAAACATCAGGTGGAGCTCAGAAAGTCTTGTGGAAGAGTGGGGGATAGGATTGGTACCCATTGAGGGATTCCCCTTCTCTGAATAGACGGGAAAGGGGTGATGGGAGGAAGGATTTGTGAGGGTGGGACTGGGAAGAGAGGAGGGGGTATTGTGATCAGGATGTAAATTGAATAAATTAATTAATTAAACGAACCAGAAGAATCTGAGAAGTGACAGGGCTTTTAGAAGGTGTTCATGGGAATCTTCTGAATAAATTTTTTTTAAACTATTCTGTGAACAGCAGTGTTATGGTGGCAGATAAATAGATCATCTTTCCCTCCACCTTGAAATTCTACCTGCCACTTCTGTCTTTTCACACTTGTATCCACACCCTCTTCTCTTCTCTTCTCTTCTCTTCTCTTCTCTTCTCTTCTCTTCTCTTCTCTTCTCTTCTCTTCTCTTCTCTTCTCTTCCCTTCCCTTCCCTTCCTACCCCCAAATATGGAACACACATCTGCAGAAGGTGGTTTCTGTAACATAGTGTTTGATATGCTTTTACTCTATCATTGCTCTACAATTCAAATCACAGCATTCAGTGTCTCTCCGGTGCTCAGGTTCTCAAGAATGGGTCAGCAGCAAGACTTTTAAAAGAGGGGTTCTTCTTTTCCTCAGCCTCCTCTCCATTTCCATGCCTGCAGTTCTTTCAGACAGGAACAATTATGGGCCAGAGTTTTGACTGTGGAATGGCAACCCCATCCCTCACTTGATACCCTGTCTTTCTGCTGGAGGTGGGCTCTACAAGTTCCCTCTCCCCAATGTAGGATATTTCATCTAAGGTCCCTCTGAGCAGAAGTCTCTCACCTCCCAGGTCTCTGATATATTCTGGAGGGTCCCTCCAACCTCCTACCTCCTGAGGTTGTATGTTTCTCTTCTTTCTGCTGTCCCTCAGGGATTTTCAAATTTTTCCTCCACCCAATACCCAATCACATTTCCTTCTCTACCCCCACCCCCTTTCCTTCCCATATTCCTGTATGCCCCCCCCCCCCGTAGCTGGTTTCTTCTCCCTCCCAAGTGAGATTGACTGATCCTCACTTGGGCCCTTCAGCTTATTGACCTATATGAGTTATGTGGGCTTTATCTTGGGTATTTGACACTTTTTTTGGCTAATATCCACTTATTAGTGAGTATATACTATGCATGTCCTTTTGTGTCTGAGTTACTTCACTCAGAATAATATTTTCTATTTTATCTATTGCCTGCAAAACTCAGGGTGTTCCCATTCTTAATACCTGAGTAGTATTCCATTGTGCCCAAAGTGGGATCCAGCTTAATGGGAGGCCCCAAGACCTGACACTATCACGGAGGCTTTGGAGCACTCACAAAAAGGATCTACCATGACTGCCCTCCGAAAGATGGAACAAGCAGCTGAAAGAGTCAGATGCAGATATTTGCACCCATCCAATGGACAGAAGCTTCTAACCCCTGTAGTTGAATTAGGGGAAAGAAGCTGAAGAGGAGGGTAACCTGGTAGGAAAACCAACAGTCTCAATTAACCTGGACCGCTGAGATCTCACAGACACTGGACCACCAACCAGGCAGCATACACCAGCTGATATGAGGCCTCCAACACATGTATAGCAGAGGACTGTCAGGTCTGGGTTAATCAGAGATGATGTACCTAACCCTCAAGAGACTGAAGGCTCCAGGGAGTTTAGCTGTCAGGTGGGGTGAGGGTAGGGGTTGGGGACATCCTCATGGAGACAGGGGGGCAGGGAGGAGGTAGAACAGTTGGAGGGTAGACTGGGAGGGGAATAAAATCTGCAGTTTAAAATTAATTAATTAATTAAAATTAAATAAATGAAATAAAAAATAAAAGAGGGGTTCTGCAAGGCTCTGCTGTTTGAACCAATGAGCTCAAAGCAGAGAGCAAATCCCACATCCCACAGCCAACTGAACAATGATAAATGCTGTATTTTATTTTCCCAAGCTTCATCTTTCAAGAAAGCAGCCAAAGAAGTAAAGATTGGGTATCTCAGCATAAATAATACTGGAGCTCCACCTGCCACTGATACTTACTGCTGACAAATTGGTATAAATATTTGAGATGCTAAAGAAAAAAAAATGTGTTGAAGTCATTGTGCTGAAACAAGCTAATTCGTTTTTGAGGAGAAGGAATCAGGTTGGTTTTAGTCTGGGAAAAGACATATAGATACAAAGATTGAGGGTGGGACAATTTCTCTCTATAATTCTAACCTTTGTCAGAAGAAACAGAGAATAATTACACACACAAAATGGAAACAGGATGAATATTCAAAAGAAAGAGGGATGGTTTTGCCTTCTCCCTAGAGCAGCTTTCTTCCAAATTGTATTTGGACAAATTTTTATGTGTCTACAAACCTGATATAATTTTCATTTAGTCTAGCCAAAAAAGGTGCTACCTCGATATTAGTTAAAGAATAATATCCTCATTCCTTATTGAGTTATTTAGTGGATGCCTTATTTAGTGGATGCCTTTTGAAGTTCTCAAGTTGGCTAACAGTAATATGAAGCTAACAGTAATAAGAAGAATTATAGAACAACTCTTAAAGAGGCTTCCATTTTAGGATCTCCCCAGGGGTTCAGTCTCTTTCAACATCCTTCTTGAGGCTAAAACCCTGCATTCACATTGGCCTATCCAAGGAAGTGCTTTTATTTGTATTCACCTAGTCACAATTTTTGGCAAGAATATCTTTGCAAATGAAAGAACTCAGGCATCCGAAAGACCTTCAGTTTTCACACTTGGATAAAGAGATCACTCCTGGACTCAGTTCTCTCATCTGACAGGCACAGCAATACCTGTAGTAAAAGCTATTTCATTAACATTGAGAACAAAACAAAGGCAAAATACATGGCAAACTACTACAGCTTTAACATGTTAGATTTTTAGCAGTATTCTTCTCATTCCTCCTAAACTATGCCAGCATGCCCCACGGTCATTTTGATACTGCTTCAAGATCTGAGTCATGAACAATGTGACTCTAAGTCAGCTACATTTCCTAAATTAACCACGTTATGTAATTAGTATCTCTTGATGTATGTGTCTGAGGTATTTTTCCCATAATTATCTTTTCCTTCCTCTCTTCAGCAACACTACCACCCACATAGTTTTCAAATTACAGCTTTCATAGCCCGAGTTTACACAACTACTTGAGTGTACCACCTTTTTATGTTTTCTCTCTTTTATCTACCTAATCTTCACAGTAGATATGACACGCAGTCCATCACAACTGTACATATATCTGTGGAAGTGCAACTCTGCTCTTCAGTCACAAAGGTCCAACTCAGGGCAAACAGGGAAAGAACCACAGTGACCCTTGCTTTGCAGCACAGTGAAAAGACCTACTTCCCTTCTCCTCTCCAGTTGCTGACTCAACTGCCCTCATTCAGGACCTTGTACATAGTGGAATGTGTCAAGCCTCCATGGCCTTTGAACTAAATGAGGGAGAGTCACTAGGCATCCAAGCCAACACCACCAATACTCTCTAGCACCGTGGACATTCAGGCCCCAGGGAGTCTGCCATTCTTAGAATGAAATTTCAGTTCTAAGTCATGAGTAGCCAGACAACTCAGAAATGAATATACCTTGTTCTCTCTCCTATGACTATTTGGACTGAGCCAAATCCATCAAGGGAAATAAAGCATAAAGGAAAACAGAAGAATTTTTCTTCATGTAAAGATTTACATGATTTACATTTATTATTATTATTCTTTAATCATTTTTTACAGTCCAGTCATTATCCCCCTCCCAATCTACCTTCAGACAGTTCCTCATCCCATTCCTTCTCTCCTGTCTCCAAGATGTACCCACTCCCTACCCCACCAGACTTCCCCCTCTCTGGGGCCTCAAGTCTCTCTCAAGGTTTAGGTGTGCCTTCTGTCACTGAGGCCAGACCAGGCAGTCCTCTGCTGTATGGGGGTAGTGTATGCTGCCTGGTTGGTGGCTCACTATCTGAGAGGTCTCCGGGGTCCAGGTTAATTGAGACTGCTGGTCTTCCTATGGGATCACCCTCCTCCTCAGCTTCTTCCAGCCTTTCCTTAGTTCAACCACAAGAGACCCTAGCTTCTGTCCACTGGTTGGGTGTAAGTATCTGCATCTGGCTCTTTCAGCTGCTTGAAGGGCCTCTCAGAGGACAGGTTCCTGTTGAGTTTACATATTTTCTAAGATTTCTTTGGACTCTTTAATTATACATAAGCTATCATCTCAATCTTTTAGACTTTGATGACCATCAACCCCAGTGAAATCAGTAATTTATAAATGCCAAAATTCCCTTCCCCCACACTGGTACTTTAAAAAGCACTGAAGGGTCACAACTGCCTAAAATTGGGAGATTTTGTGTTCCAGTTATAATAAATTATAATATTTTTGCAAAACTCTTAACAAACACTTGAACTTACTAACTGGGACTGACTAATCATGGCAAAGTGATTTTACTTCATGGGCCCAGAGTCCTCACTCAGAAAAGGGTACAACTATTTTTTTTTCATATATTAGCTGAGGCATCAGAGTTGTGACAAGTCCTAGTATCCAGCAATATTTTCCAGAATAAACAGAGAAAACTAATCAGGTTCAATTCTCAATCCCTCTACTTAACCACTGGGTTTGGCTTATTGTCAGTTAAGAGAGGGTATCAGTACAAATCACTGACTAATATTTCTAAGGCAGAAACACCCAGGCAGGAATTAATGTAGAAAGAAAATGATGAAAATGTGAAAAAAGAGCATCAGACAAAGATGAAGTCTATATATCAACTGCCTTGATCCCCTTTCAGTGTGAAAAATACCCACGCTGAGAACAGAATAAAAGGCTCTTTGTTTCCATATGCACAAGACAAAGCGCAGGCTTCTGAGGCTGTAGCTGCCACCCTCTTCCTGGTTTCCCTGCTTGAGGGTCCAATTAAAATCGAAAAAAGATGGAGTTTGTGTTTATCTGTTACCAGGAGCTATATATTATTCCCTTTGATTTCTCTAGGCATAAAGAGAGTTGGGCTTGGAGGAGGAAAGAAGCAAAGAGCAGTGACAGCCATCTGCTCAAATCATAAAGGGCAGCCTGTCAACAGCATGCTTAATAAAGCCATTTCTTCCCGGGAATGCTTATCAACTGGAGAGGTGGAAGGTCACTGAACCCTGTGCAGTCGAGATGGCCAGAGTTTCAACGATATACTTTTACACACTGCCCTCTCTGCTGCTGTCAGAGTCATGGCTGCCAGTGTTAGGTACCAGACATCAGGCACCTCTCTTATTAAAAAGCCGTTTCCTAAAACAACAGAAAACAGTGAGATTTCTATAGGCTACATGAATAGCCAAATGAGCCAGCCTTTGTATCTTGCACTGATTAAGCAATGTCCATCAAGTAGAGGGTGTTCCTGAAGAACAGCTTGCTCCCACATATACCTTAGTACACCGACCTGCTCTGGGGAAGTTGCTTTTATTGAGTCTTCACATAGTGCAGAGTTCAGATATTTTCTCACAGTTCTCAAGGCTACAAAGTAACAGCTTGAACTCAGATTGTTTTCCTTCTAAGTCTAGCAGGTTTTCCTTTATACACGAACCATGGATCTTTAAGCTTTTGTTGTTAAGTAAATGCAGAAAAAAACCTTTTGTGCTTATGGTTTGTATAAGCCACTTTCATGGACACGGATGTCAAGTGTTAGGCTATTAATCAAATAAGAATAATAGTAATTGGCCTGAAAAGATGGGTCAGTACTTCAGAGTGCTCAAGGACCAGAGTTTGTGTCCCAACACTCACTTAACAAACCTCTAGTTCCAAGGGATTCAAATAACCTTTTCTAGCATCTGGGCATACAGGCATATGCATGTGCACATGCACAAATGCACACACGTGTGTGCACACACACACTCACAAAAATAAATGAATGAAAGATAAATAAATTTACTTGTATCAGCACAGCTGTGAACACCAGCATTCAGTACTCATGGTGACTTTTTGTTAGTATCTTTTTCTTTATTCTACGTGGATAAGAATTATTTCTTCATATCTGCATAGAACAAACATCTTAAAGCTCCTCGTCCTTTTAATACTTGAAGATACTCTAATGAAAAAAACTGAAATAAAAGAATGTATTTACTATCTATGAAATCCACTGTCTGATTTTCTTCAGCTACAGCCTGCTGTCTTGACTCTGCTGCTTTATGCTTCTATGCTAATCTCACTGTATTAAAAACTGTCTACAGCCTGTGTACTTTATTAAATCCAAGGCCTCTTGTCTACCTTTTCTTTCCAGGTGAGAATTGACACTTATGAAATTGGAACCACCAAAGCACCAAAGCCAGAGCTGCCTTTCTTTCCAAATGACTCGCATGTGTTCCAAACTGTTGGTGATCTGGTGCTGAGTGACTCTTGGATGTCCTTGTGTGGTTAGCCACCACTCATAGCTAGTGACTTATGGCCAATGTGGTGTGAAGCTTACTTTTCCAATTGGAGTACTTTCCTCCATTCCAACCTTAGCCAGTGCTGATGGAATGTCATCACCTATAGACTGATTTTTTTTGAACCTACAACAATCAGAAAAAGAAAAAAAATCATCTCAAAGTTTTTCCAAGGAGATGACCGTCTAGTCTCAAAACCCACTCCCAGCAGCATGTTCCATCAATCAACATGTGCAACGTTTTCTTGTAAATTTGAAAGAAATCCAAATTCTTCCAATCCCAAAGCCAAGTACAGATGCATGGAAAATATTACTCATCTCTCCCTGACAATTGGCTCTATTCCATACATGCTTTTTTAAGACTAGAGTGTCAGACAAGGTACACACAGTGATTCCATTTGGTAGCAACCAAAACCCAGGTGAAAGAAAAGAGATGCAGGCTAGATTCTCTCTTCCTTTCTAAAGATCTGTTGGAGCCTAACCATTCTGGAGTCTGGACCAAAGGCACCCAGCATTAGTGAAATTCAGTCAACTGCTATGGAAACTGGTTGCAAAGCAAGTAAACTGGGTGACTGATCTGGAGCGAGGGGTGTCTGCCTTTAGATCAAAGATTATTAACCAAAATACGAATCTACAGACTGGGACAGGATCCAAGACCTCAAAGGGGAGAAGCTAGAAAGGGAGGTTTGCTCTTTTCAAGTTCCTTTTCAAGACAAGGCTGTTCAAATAGTTGTATTTCTAACTGACACAGCAATTCTACAAGTGCCTACAAGGAAGGAAAGAATTGTTATCGTGCTATCCAATTTATGGATTTCTGCATTTGAAATTGGTTTTGGTCCAGTGAACTGGTTTAGTTAATTTGGTTTAAAAATATTAGTTGAAGATAATCATAAAAGGAGTGCAGAAATTTAGCATTTTATGTTCCTACATAGATAATAACAATTCCTAGATAATCTTTTATAAATGCTCAGGTCATTTTGTTGGTGTTCATTATTTGGTTTCATTCTGGGTTTTTCAAACCTACACAATGCTATATAACACAGGCTGGTCCAAAATTCACAATCCTCCTACCTCAGCCTGTTGAGATTATAGGAATATACCACCATGCATGGTTAGCTTAACCCTCTGGCATGAAACCACATCTATGACACCTTCCAAGATACTGCAAGATACTCCATCCTAATTTTCTCAATGAAAATAATCAGAACTTAAAATTTTTACAAAGCAATTGCAGTGAAACGTCCTTTCTAGGAACTTCTTTTCCTCCAGTTGCAGAAAGCCTAATTTGACTTTAAAATTTATTTTAACCCTAATTTTATTTATTGTTAACAATTTATGTTTACCAAGTCTTTTGTAAAATGTTCAACTTAGTTTTTATAGAAGCATTTACTTACTAGCTAGTGTAACATAGAACGCATTCCATTGTGAGAATATTGGGTACAAGTGACACAGAGAAATGGGACTGAAGACAAGGAGCTGTAGGTAAAACATCTAGAGACCAAGAAGACCAGTGAAAGCCAACCAAACACATTTGTGCCTGTACTTGTTAGAATTCTGCTACAATGCCATTGGTTAAAGAAAGACAGATGGCACATGGAGCATAATAGAACATTTCCTTCACAATGTGGCCACTTCAAGTATGTAGCAGAAGAATTCATAGCATAGGGGAAAGTTTTAAAAAAGTTTTAAACACAAGGAAAAACTAAGGTATTTTATCCAAGGATAGAATGATAGTAAGACATACTGAATTATACTTGAGTTAAAATGAAGTCATGAATCCAATGAACTGTTCATTCATTTCTCCTATACTTCATTCATTATGTAATTAAATCAACAAAGCAAAATGTTTGTTTTATATGTCCAGTACTCTGAAGATTTCTTGTGAAAAAATGTAATCAAGAATTCTTTATTCTTGATTGTTCAACACATTTTCAATGCTGAAAAGTGAAGAAGACTGCTTCAATTAAACAGTTAAAAATTATTTAAAAAAAAAAACTTTGCTAAAAACACAATAAACATTATCAATAAAATGCTTGGATGCTGTTAACAGCAAATAATAAAACATCCATGCCCTTATTGCTTTTTTATCACAGCAGATACATTAAGTGTGAGAAACTTAAAAAAAGACAATGTACTCCCAAAGACTAAGACGCTCTGATATACTCTTCAGGAAGATATGAAGGACACTAAATAAGATAGATCCTTCAAAGAAAAATTCCTATTTCCTAATATATTCAGGTATGAACTCATCAATAGATTGATCCATTAATAAAATTAATAAGCCCATGTGTGATGGTCTGTATATGCTTGGCCCACAGAGCTGAATTATTATGGCCTGGTTGGAGTAGATATGTCACTGTGGGTGTGGGCTTAAAACCCTTATCCTAGCTGCCTGGAAATCAATATTTGGTTAGCAGCCTTCAGATAAAAATGTAGAACTCTTAGCTCCTCCTGCACCATGCCTGTCTAGATGCTGCAATGTTCCCACCCTGATGATACTGGACTAAATCTCTGAACCTGTAAGCCAGCCCCAGTTAAATGATTTCCTTTATAAGACTTGCCTTGGTCATGGTATCTGTTCACAGCAGCAAAACTGTAACTAAGACACTGAGATACAATGACTATTCTGTCACTAGCAACTGAGAAATAAGACTTCAGCACATGAGCCTTTGAGACCATATTACATCTAAATCATAAAAATACATATTTAAAATGGAAAGTTTTAATCTGGGCTCATAGGAGTTCACAGAAACTGAACTGCCAACCAGGGAGCACGCATGGGACTAATCTAAGTCCTCTGCACATGTGTAACAGTTGTGTAGTTTGGTCTTCTTGTGGTACTCCTAACAACAGGAGCAGGGGCCTTCTCTGACTTTGTTGCCCGATTTTGGGAACCTTTTCTCCTACTGTGCTGTCTAATCTAGCATTAATAGGAGAAGAGGCACCTAGTTTTACTGCAGCTTGATATACCACTTCTGGTTGGTATACCATGGGAGGCCTGCCCTTTGCCCTATTTTGAAGAGAAACCAAGGCCTAGTGGATGTAGGAAGAAAGTAAAGTAGGGAGACACACACACACACACACACACACACACACATATATATATAAAACACTGACTACCAATAGTTAGGGTTAAAAGAAGGTAAGTAAAGAAATAAAAAAGTAAAATACAATAAAATGGAAAGTGTTGGCAATATAAGAAGAGGACAATTAATGACTGTCTGGCAATGTTTACATGTATCTTACTACCAATTGCCCAAAGCAAAGAATATCCAGACAGTTTATGTTGGATAAAAGAAAGAGAATAATGTGTCATCTTGTGTTCTTCTGCTCCATTTGTTTTCTATTCTAATTGTTTAAAGTGGGATGAGAACTTAGTCCCTCATGAGAGAGACTGACTATGAAATCTTAGACCTTACTTTGCTACTAGATAGTGATGTCCTGTTGGGCAAATCACTCAACACCCATAAGCATTACTTTTCCATAACTGCATCCTTACTTTTTTCCTTTCAAGGCTTGGATGGATGTGACCCCCCTGATTTTATGTTATAGTTCCTAGATGTATATTTACCCTTTGTTCTGCTATGATATTTGAGATTAGATTCAGTACTTCTTATCTTTGATAGAATAAATCTAGCAAAGAAAATAAGACTTTTGAGTTCTTCTATAGACTTCTCTGGTACTGTATGAGAAACTGCTAAATTCACTTTGGCTGAGGATTTTCTAGAATTTCCCTAAGCACAAGCTCTGTTCAATTCCCATTAAAGTGTGATGATGTCACTGTGAGACCTCAACCTAAATTCAACATAGTGCCTTGATACTTTTACATTAAACTTAAATCCTCTCCTAGTTATATGACTCTGACACCAGAATGCAAAGCCTTTGATATGGCATCTTTTGCCCATTAACAGTCAATAAAACCCACAAAGATGCAGCTTTGAGATTTCCTGGACTCAGAATAACACCTTTATGAATACATGAGCCTTGTAAGAAGTCACTGGGATATCCTAGACAAAATGGTTGAGGCTTCATCTAGTCTCAGAATCTATGATTTTCAGTAGAGCTATTTGAGATTCTTCATATGTGTGGGGGTGGGGGTGGGGGTGGGACAAGAAGTAGTCAATATATGCCCTTTGGTTAGTGTCTTAGTCTCTGGTAGCTCACAGGGGTCCAGATTAGTTGATACTGTTGGTCTTCCTATGGGGTTGCCATCCCCTTAGGAGAGAAGGTCAGAGGGTCAGGAGAATAAATTTAAAAGGGCAACTGCAGGGCATGGGGCCACAAAAGGCAGGGTTGGGGAACCTCTAGTAAGTCCCAGAGACCTGGGATGTGAGTGGCTCAGTGGGGATGACCTTAAGCCGAAATACCCAACAGTGAGGAGATGGAACCTGAAGAAACCACCTCTAGTAAATAGACAGAGCCCACTGTACAGGGATAGGGTCACCAACCTACCTTCAAAATTTTTGACCCAGAATTATTCAAGTTGAAAAGAAATGCAGGAACAAAAATGGAACAGAGAATGAAGGGAAAGCCACCTAGTGACTGGCCTAACTTGGGATCCATCCCATAGGCAGGCACCAAACCCCAACACTATTACTGATGCCATGTTGTGCTTGCAGACAGGAACCTCTGAGAAGATCTATCAGCAGCTGACTGAGACAGACACAGATACTTACAGCTGACCATTGGACTCAGGTAGGAGCCCCCTATAGATGAGTTAAGGGAAGGATTAAAGGAAACATTTTTCTTATTAGGATAGTTCCCAGAAGAAAATTCACCTCCCAAATTCAAGATCCATTGCAATAGTGCATTTCTCATGAGCTTGTGGTGGTCAAGGAAATCTGGACTCAATCTGGTTGTATTTTCTTTTAAATCCCTGCCTTTTTTGATAATACAAAGTACAAAGCTTTTCTCATTTCTGTCTTCTAACTCTTGGTTCAAGACCAAACATGCCTTTGAGGAGCTACCATAAACTGCTCACTCATGAAGACCTATTCCATACCTCAACTTCTGAGCAATCATATTTTCTAAGCTATTGTCCCTCAGGGGGTTAAAGTAAGTATTTTACATGGCACTAACAGTCTTTTACAAAGACCAGAAATCATTTCATGCAATGAGAAAATAATGGAGGACGCTCTGGAACTAAGCCACTAAAAGCCATCTTTTGAGGCTAACATGTGCAAATGGCTTGGCTGGGATCTGCTGCTTTTAAGGCATAGTAATTTAGAAGCTTGTTTAAATCCTTTTAACTGCATTGCTATTTAAACTGCATTTGTATATCTGAAGACCAGAGGCCCTATTACAAATCTCTTGGAAACTTACTGCTAATTTATTAAATAAGAAGTAATAACTCTAGAGGCTGTGAGAATTCACAACATATATGAGACTGAGAACAAACTAGGAAAATCATCAGATTACTAGAGCAGCCTATGACTGGCCTTCCCCACTGTGTCAGCCTTTAAAATAAAACAATCACCCCAGCAAGCAAATGCTTCTACTCCTTAAAAAGATCAGCAGTATAACCTGTTCATCTCTCTAACGTTATTCCTTCCTGAATCCTTTTTTATCTTCTCTGAAACCAAGTTAAGCCCTCTGGGTTATATACAATCTATAATGTAACTTGACAACAACATAATACATCCTCATCGCCCAAAAGTCCTCACAATTATCCCACCCGCTTCTCCAAAGCGCCACCATCCATGCGGACAGGTGTTTCGTAACCCTTCACTGCTTATCACTTCTTCCCAGTATTAAAATATAAAAGCATCCAAAAGGGATGCTTTCTTGGCGATGATAGAGCTCATTTGAAATGCACTCTATAATTAACAACTTTCAAAGCAAAGAGGTAAATTTTGTCACATGTATTATTAAAGCAGATCTAAGTCCCCCAGGACCAAATTAAGCACTTGATTAAAAATGTCCATGTTAAAAGAAACAAGTAGATAGGGAGTTGAGCTCTCAGCAATTCCAAATTAGTGTGCTGATTGAAGTGCCTGTTCAAGCCATGTAGAAAGACATAGATCGTGGACTGCCTTCACGATGAGGACTCAAGTGCCCCAACATGAATGTCAGTCAGCCAGAGTCAAATTTAATGCGGTCCCTTGAAAGGAGCAAAGATAAGGGATTGTAATGAGAAATCTAACGGGCAGATAATCATGATGAAATACAAAAGTAATGATTGGAAATTCATAAACTTAGGATCACTCATTCTTGAAATACTTAATTTTATTTTCAAACAGTGGGTTACATACTAGATCACAGGTTTATAGTATTTATCTTTATTGTTCCTGACCCCCTTGGTCTTCACTTGGGATATGTCTGTTTCCATTTGTGTGAATTGAAAGGATAGAAGGAAAAGATAGCCAAAGAAACTCGTGACTTTAGGAAAAACAGGAATACAAAGTGCATCCAAACCACTTTTGCTATGGTATAGAGAGAGTGCTATCTTTCCTTTAAAGTGTGCAAAATGGTTTTTTGCATATATAATAATACTGTTTAGCATATAAATATTATGTATCAATTATGAAGTTGATTATGGATCAACTTCATTCTTTATTTTCTCCCCTTCTCCTTCCTTATCCCTCCCACAACTATTTCCTCCCAATTTCATGTGGATGTGCATTTTTGGGTCACAAAGTTCCAGTTCTAGGTGAGGTAAGAATGACAATTGGTGGCTGCCCAGGGAGGGAAGATTAGTTTTCATTAAGGCTAAGGCCTCCATATCTAGTATATAGCCCTATACTCATGGCACACACTGGCAGTATTAAGTGTACTTAGTGGGTCTTTAAAAATGAACAAGTTGATTTTACACAGTTTTTAACTCTGATTATTCCTTGCCAAACTTCTACAAATATTTCCAATTGTCTCTAATAATTATTACATATTCATCAACAATCAAGTTGCCATGATGTTGTAGAAGTGAGTCAGAATATAAAAGATACTCAACTGTAATTTCTACATTCTTGTGCCATAGGGGGGAACAAAACCAAAAGGAACTGAACCATGAACACTCGGAAAGTGGTAGAAACAGAGACTGTTGATTAGGAGAGCAATTCCAAACTTGGAAATAGTCTAGAGATCTATAAAAGTAAGGGGTTCAAAGGCCCTGGGCCAAGACAGTTGTGGCCCTTCTGTAGGTTTCTTATATAGCGCTGCCTTCTACCACATTTGTATATCATATATGTTGTTGTTTAAATGATAGCCATGTCTGTTGAGAGAGATAGTCTTCCTGCAAACTGGCTTGGCTCATATGTTAATCCTGAGGCCTCTCTCTCTACCTTATAATCAAGCCACAGTGGTAAAGTTAAATAGGAATGCCACCGTGTGTGTGTGTGTGTGTGTGTGTGTGTGTGTGTGTGTGTGCGCGTGCGCGTGCGTGTGCGTGTGCGTGTGTGTGTGTGTGTTTTAAAAACATCAAGAAGAAAGAAAAGGAAAAGGAGAAGAGAAGAAGAGGAGGAGGAAGAATAATAATAAAGTGATAGATACAATAGACAAGGAATCATGATGAACAGCCTTAACTTGGTGATTGCAGCAAACAAAAGAAAATTTACCAACCATGGTGAAGTTACTCAATGTCATTGGTCCATTTCAACCTTTATTGAAACAGACATGATGTCTGTTACTTTTCATTTCTTAATTTTCTTCTAAGCCAGTATCTTTGGTTGGGAGAAAAAGTTCTTCCCTCAATGTATTCAAGCTTATACACACAATCTACAATTCAATTATATTCTTTAAAGCTAAAAAGAGACTGCATACACACTAATGAATTATTCTACAAATTCTGTCAGTATGAAAATGTGGACTGTGGCCAAAACAAAACTGTTGGGTGAATCATAACTAAATTTCCTGCTTTGTTTAAAAAGTCCCACAGGGTAGAACAACCACAGAGATCTTTCTTATGCTAGAATTACATTCTTTTGGAGAGTAAAGAGCAATCGCCCTAGATGCCCTACCTGGAAGAGAATTAGGAGTTCTTGGCTATGTTGTTTTATTCTTCTGAATCTCTGAATTGCCACAGTGGGTTTCATTTCTCTTAGCCCTATTATAGCAATGACATTATGTGACTCTATCACACAAGTGTGACCCAGCAATTAAGCCTTATAATAAAATCACATAAGAAGGAAAGGGATACTAGAGTGCTTAGAAATGACACTTCAGCTGTCCTTCACAATGTTGAATAATAAATTGTTTTCTTTGGCTGAGTGAATTTTTAGTGGTCAATACCTACTACTGCTTCTCCTGTAGGATTTTAAAATAAAATAAAAACAGTTTTAAGTTATCCAAATTCTAACAATGACTTGAAACCCAGAACATTGAAATCTGCTCATGAATAAAAGTTAAAAATGTTCCTACATTTAAAAATACAGGTGCTACAGGCTGGAGAGATGGCTCAGTGGTTAAGAGCACTGGGTGCTTTTCCAGGGGCTCCAGGTTCAATTGCCAGCACTCATACAGCAGCTTACAACTGCCTGTAACTCTAGTTCCAGAGGATCCAACCGAAACACATGTAGGCAAAACATTAATGAACATAAAAAAATAGAGAAACCCTGTCTCAAAAAACAACACCAAAAAAAAAAGGCAGGTTCTATAGATGTAAAACTACAACATTCACCTCAAAAAGGATGACATATTTTATTCTGTAGCCAAATATGAATTACCCATAACTTGAGAACACAGATTTGGGTTACTGTAAATTCCTTGTTCCAACATGGAAGCAGTTTCTTAAAGTTTATATAGTATTAGAACAAAGACACTGTGTAAGTTATTAGTGGAAACATCAAAGAGGAGGTTCCAGCAAAGTGGGTAAGAATCTTCTGCTATCTGATGCTATCTGGTGTCCCTGGAAGAGAGTGCATTCCAAATGAAAACTGGGTGGGGATGGAAATAGGAAGGATCAGGTTGGGGAGGATCGAGGGAGAGTACTGGGAGACAGGACTGGAACTGAAGGGTATTTGGGAGGTGATGTGGAAACCTGGAACAGTGGAAACTTCCTAGAATCTATGAAAGTGACCCTAGAAAGTACTCCTAGTAATAGAAGATAGGAACCTGGACTATCCATCTTTGGTTTCCAGACAAGGCTCCCAGAGTTGGTTGGGCCATTAACTGAGCCACAAAACTTTCCACCTACAATCGGTCCTCCAAGGAAGATGTGCTAGGGCAATAGTAGCACAAAAATTGGGAGAGTGGCCAACCAATGACTGGTCTAATTTGAGTCCAGGAAAGGGAGCCCAGGCCTAACACTACCTGGATGGCTAGGAACCAGACGCTGTATAGTCCAGAGACCTAGGGTAGAATCAAACACTACAGGCAAAAGTAAAAAATAAAAATAAAAAAATAAGTCAATGAAATGATTCTGCTATTGCTATTCTCATAGAACAGTAACTAGTCCAGTCATCATCAAAGAGGCTGCCTCTGGCAGCTGATGGGAACAGATGCAGAGACCTACAGCCAAACATTAGGTGGAAAGAGAATTCAGGCTGGAGGTCTCCATCAGGTTTCTCCACACAGTAGAGGGGAAGAAAAAGTTGTGGGAGCCAGAGGGGTCAAGGACTCCATGAAAGTCCATGGAATCAAGGAAACTGGGTTCATGGGGCTCACAGAGATGGAAGCAGCAATCACAGAACCTTCATGGGTCTTTGCTAAGAGCCTCTGCATGTATGTTATGGTTGTTGGATTCTTGTTTAAGGGAGACTTCTGACAGAGGGAGTGGGGGTGCCTCTGACTCTTTTGCCTGCTTTTGAGACTCTTTTCCTCCTGCTGGGTTACCTTGCCCAGCTTTGATATGAGGGTTTGTGCCTGATATTATACCTTGTGCTGTGTTGGGCTGCTGTCTTAGGGAGCACTGCTTCTTTTTTTCTGCAGGAAGATGGGGATGCAGGGGCAATGATCTTAGGGAGACGGGAAATGATGGGAACAGGGAGGAGTGGAAGTGGGGGAAACTATAGTCAGGTTGTATTGTATGAGACAACATTAAATAAAACTTTAAATAGAAAACTATTAGCAAAACTATTAGGTCTAGTACAGAGGAGGGTCATGGTGGCTATTACGAGTACTAATGATGCTCAGAACAATCTGGCTTGAATTGCAACATTCACTGAAGTTCTGATTGGTTACCCAGTCTTGTGGGAGGTTCAACTCAAAGGTACCGCTTCTCTCTAGGAACTTCTGTTCATACTTCTCTGGTAATTCTATGACTTTTAAATTTCTGATTGAAAAGTATGGCGCATAGCAGATTTTATCCTCACATGACAACCTCTGCTTATTTAATGAGTGAAGCCCTGTAACATAAGGTTAGGCTTTGGTGTCACACACATTATAAACAAATGCCTCCTTCCGTGGGTAGGAAGAAAGTCTGTTTCTCTCCTGTCTTTTTAATTAGTATGTTTTCCTTCTCATACTTACAAACAAACCTTGCTCATGTGATTCAATCCATGCCACAATAAAAAACGAGGGGGAAAGCAGGAAAAACAGAGGAGACAAAAGAGAGAATATGGGGAAGACCTAGAACAGAAACATTCGTGCAAGACGGTGGAAATGAGAAGCCCCAAGAAACATCAGTTTTGTAGTAATTAATGAGGAGCATGATCTTGAATAAATCAGGAGACCTCACTGATCCTGGAAGCTTCATCTATAGAACAACTTGGCTGGATTGCTAATGATTATTAATGGTGTTTACCATCTTGTCTAACTAAACATGTTATGACTGTAAGCACTTGTAATTAGAAAATACTTACAAGTTGAACACCCAAATGGGAATGCAGAATATATTAAAATCCCTATTTGTAATCTCATTATGATCAAAAAAGTTACAGTTGGTTTGGAGAGATTAACGGTTGCCTACTTGCTTTTAACCTGTCAGCTCAGGGGTAGCATCTTACCATTAGCACTCCTCCTAAATTCTGAATACAGACGATACCTACAGATCATTGCAGTGCTCTTATTGCTTCCTCTGGGACCACCAAACTATTATTCAAATGTTTTCACTTAGGCTCAACTGAAGCAGTACTGGAAGAGCTAGAGGAGTTTCTATAAAGCTCTGTGAGCCTGGATGGAGAGGGGTAATAGGAGTCATTGAAATGCAGATAACAAGGAGAGGCCTGTTTGGAGCACTTAGAGCATCTAAAATGAAAAGAATTACATTAGTGCTAATGACTAGTATTCTATAAAAATTCCCTTTGTGATGGATGAGAAGGAGCTGAACCCTTCAAATAAAGCACTTAATTCACACCTGACAGTGATTTTCAGAATATGGAACACGCAATATTAGTAATTCCATTCTTAGCCCAGGGAAAAATTGTACTGAAGAATCCAGTGCAATAAAATAAATGTCTGTGGTTCTTGAAATGGCGAAACTCAGAAGAGAAAGACCCCCCTAGCTAAAAATTAGAAAAAGTGAGCTTCCTTTTGCCACTCTAAATTCCTCAATTTCCAAATAACCAGTTAACAGTACCTAGAATTATTTCTGCACCAGTCACACCCAAACCCTTGCACAAGCGTAGTGTTGAATCTTGCTATTTACACTCTGGGCATTCTTGTTGACTATTCTATTATAAAGCACTTTCTGAAGATATCTTTAAACTTGTTTGACAGTTTCCTAAGACTCCAATAAGAGTAAAGTTGAGGTGGGACAGTGGGATGCATTTGGTGTCTGATTCTCAGGATGTCTTCCCTCTCCTTTGCTCTTCTGTCTGTCTGCAGTAATGTCTGTGAATCAGTGTGGAGAGTGGCCTGCCAAGCAGCAAAGCCCTGTAAGCAACTGATGGACTCACAGACTTGGACTGTGGGGAATCTCCTGTATCCTGGAACTGAAGCTGGACCTTCAGATCCCTTCTGCAACCAAATGTAATATGAAGCTGATGGCATAGGCCAGTGGAATTTTGGTATATCTTTGAAAGGCTGGAGAGATGCTTCAAGAGCATTAGCTGTTTTTGCAGAAGACTGAGGTTCTTTTCTGAGCACCCATACCCATATCTGATAGTCTTCTTCTGTGACTATCCACATCTATATTCTTATTCAGGGACACAAGAGCTTGATTCCATTTATAATGCTTTAGTCTATCACCTTTGTATCTTCAAAGTTTGCGCTGCTGGTGGCAAGAGGTTCCTGCTGGCTATGGGTTATAATAGGCAGGAGTTACCGAGAGCCATGAATACTACATAAAGCAAAGCTCAACACATTCTTCACTGAACTTCTGTTTAGTCAAATTGTAAAACAACAGAAGAAGACCAAATTTATTAAGAGAAAGAAACACTCTCAAAATTCAAAGTGGCCCAGAACTGGAGAAAACCCAAAGCCCAGTGGTGCTCAGCAGATGGGACATTTGAACAGAGAGCATTTACTTATTCTGTGCATAGCATTACATGCCAGCCTTGAAGGGAAGGGACTTCAAGGCTGATTTATTATTAGTAGTATTATCATCATTATTTTATGTGTATATGCTAATGCACTTGAGTGCAGGTGTCCTCCTAGGCCAGGGGGATCAGATGTCCTTGGAACTAGAGTGGTTGTGAGCCTGTGAGCTACCAGATGTGGATATTGAACTAAACCCATGTCCTCTGCAAAAGAAGTACACTATTGTAAGCATTGGTCAGCATCTTTAGCTTTTTACATGTTCAGCTTTTTTGACATCCCTCTGTGGCTTCCTCTCCTGCCTCAAAAGTGATATTACAGGGTATTTCAGCTAATACCATCTCCACTGGGTCCTTGGAGGCTCTTGCTTTTCTGGCATCTGGGACTTTCTGGTTTCTACTCCCAGTTCCCCATCCCCCAGTGCTACACACCTCTGATTAATTTCCTGACCCTCTGTACATCTTCTCCCATACCTGATTCTTCCCTTCTTTTTCCCCTCTCCCTCTTTGCTTCTTCCCAAGTTCCTCCCACCCTCTGCTTCTCTTGATTATTTTGTTTTCCCCTTCTAAGTAGGACTGAAGCATCCATGAGTTGCATCATGGGTATTCCATGCTCTTTGCCTAATTTCCACTTATCAGTGACTACATACTATTTGTGGTCTTTTGTGATTCAGTTACAATAGAGGAGTTGGGGGAAGGACTGAAGGAGCTGAAAGGGGTCTTATCTGGCATCAATGGGAGGAGGAGCCCTTGGTCCTATGAAGGCTTGATGCCCCAGTGTAGAGAAATACTAAGGAGGTGTAGTGGGAGTGGGTAGGTGGATGGGGGAGCACCCTCATAGAAGCAGAGTAAGGAGAGATGGGATAGGGGGTTTGCTGAGGGGAAACTGAGAAAAGGGATAACATTTAAAATATAAACAAAGAAAATTTCCAATAAAAAGGAAACTATAAAAAGATGCTATTGTGATGTGAACATAGTACTCAGTGGTACTAGTAACAGAAATATGGGGGAGAAACATAGAAAGTTTTAAATGTCTGAATCAAGGAGCTAATATGTGCAATGATGTGCACATCCTGTGAGTAAAATTATAAGTAGATTCAGTTCTCAAAGATGCATACGTCTCTTTTTACTACTCATGTACATCTTTGTATTTTAAATGGAAATTATACAAAATAATTGAACAGAATTAAGATGGCTAAAGGTCCTGTGAATATCTATATTTGTATTATCAAAAGTAAAAAAAGATCAGCCCTTCTAGAAGACTGAATTATACTCATATTCCATCAATAAAAATACTACTCAAATGTTGTTATATGAAGAAGTCATTAAAATTACATTCAGAAAGAATTAAAAGTGTCAGGCTGGCAAACAATATGAAAATCATTATTTTCTGCATTCTTCTTTTATTTGTGGTTATGTTATCTTTTTTTAAAAAATGTATAGTTGCAGTTTCATCATTTAAGAGGCAGAGTCAAAAGGATCAATGTGAACAAGTGGTCAACCTAGACTACATAAAATTTATAGACTAGCCTGGACTAAACACAAAGATCTTGCCTCAAAAAATTAACTAAGGAAGGTATAGACAGGTAATGTGACAATTGTCATCTGTCCAAAACTACAAATTTAATTATTCAAGTTTCCTGAGACTATCACCTAGCACTTGTCACCCAGAAAGGGGCTTTCATGAAAACTGATAGTCCTTACCCACAACCGTCTGCTAAATGAAAAGAAACCAGTGGATTGCTCCATACATTAACTTCGGGACATTTCTCTTTACTATGGACACACTGTAACCCAAAGCACATCCCTACCTTGACCCCTGAGATTTCCAGCTGTTTCTTCTTGTGTTCCGTTCTTTCTCCAAATTGCTGATACCCTGACCTCTTGGTTATCCCACTTGTAGCCTACCTCCTGTACTCTGAGTACTCTTTTGTTCCTCCATTTCTTCCCCATTCAGCTGACAAACCCCACTGACTTTATCTAAATGATTTAGCAAGAATGTGTTTAACCACATGGCTCTTATAAATTATCTTGCTAGTAGAGGAAGATTATGGCTGGACCAAACATTATATGAATTATATATTAGAATTACACATTATTTTGAATTGTACATAACTTGAAATTATCAAACAAGTTCTGCCTTAGACATCTATCCTCTAAAGCCATCCATGTCCTTGGGATCCATGTATCCTACAGTTGAGGACTTCATCTGTACAAACCTCAGCTCTCATTTTTAAGGTTCCCAAGCACTTTCCAAAGCCTACTGATGTCTTCAAAATTCTAGAATGTATGTTTCTGTAGTAAAGATTTTCACAATACATGTGGGGCTCTGGGTTCAATAACAAACACTACATAAAGAGGGAGAGTAGAAAAAAACCTACCTGCCATAATATAGATATATTCATCAATTCTCCCCATAGAAGCAAAACACTATTTGACATATAAATTTGATTATTTAGATTCCTGCCTTCTATTTATGAGACTGAAGATGAGAGGCATAAACATTATCTTCCACAAAAGCACAGGTTTCTCTTAAATAAGACAATAATGAGATTCTAGAAAACCTTAGAGATCATGATGGTATGAGGCTACCTCAAAGGTAAGAAAAACTGAAGACTCGCATCTTTGTCAAGAGTTGGCTTCAAAGCACATCTCTCACCTCAAAGGAAGTAAGAGATGATTTGTTCTGGAGTTAAATCAGAAATACCATGTTTCCATATGGTAACAGTTTCATGAAATCTTTATAGTTACATATTAAAAGAAGGACATGAATCAAGGCAGTTCCAAATACATTGGTGGATATGCCATGTGAAATAAAGGAATGTAGAGAAATGTCTGCATAGAGTTCAAATGCTATCCAATGACACTCTTCAACTTCTGATTGGGAGAAACTAGTGATTTGATAGTACATTTAACGGGGGTTTACCTAACACCAGCAAGCATTAGATCAAGCACAGAGAGGAAAGATGACTGACTATTAAGAACACTGAAGATTGAGCAAGCTAATTTGGTTAGAGAGCTGCAACATTCCAACATCCCACAATCACAGAAGTCCCAATAAATTGATCAGACATATACAATCTTTAATTGGCAATCTTCTAACCTAGGAAATTCACTTCACATATGTGTAGGGTCATAACTTTGTTCAATGTCAACTCAGGCACCAATCTACTCTCCTGATATATAGGTCATTGTCATCACTAAAGCATAGACCATGTACCTGAGCTTAGAATACTAAAAAGATTTATCTAAGCTTTAGTCGTTCAAGGTACCGATTCTTTGGGGCATTCCAAATAAAAGATGAACTCAAAGTATCAGTCTTACGCTTATAACAATCAACTTGTTACATATATTTTATATAAAATCTGTTTGACATGCCTGTCATCTCTCTTATTCCCCTCAGAAATAATGTTGATGTATTAGTAAACACTTATTTTTATAAGCACTACTTGCACATGGGTTATTGGTGAAATCAGGAGCAAGATTTAAAAATGGGCTCAATCCCTTTATTTTAGAACTAATTTCTCCTGGTTTGTTGGTATGCTGAATTTGCCTTGCAAAACTGGGTTGAGCCCTCTGCTTCTAAGCAGGTATGAACCTCCAGATCTGGCATCTAGTTAAGGGCATTTTCTACGGAAATGGGGATGAGTGCAATCACCACATGTAGTCGCACGATAACAGATCTCATCCAAATCTACATTTCTTCGGTCTCATGCTCTTCCAACTAAGCTCTTTCAGCAGTCTCATAGTGCTGAGAAACTCTATCACTCAAGGTCAAGAAACCCATTTACAGCTCAGGTACAATGGTAACAACTTTGGAAGGATACTAAAGTATCTTACTTAAGAACTCGAGGGAAAGGAAGTATAGCTGAGCTGGAGGACATTAGCTTTCTATTTTATCCTCCAAGACTGTGTTACACCACAGTGAAGTTCATGACTGCCAACAACTCTCCTACTCTGTACTCTAAGTACTCAGAAGCTCTTTAAGCTTTGGAGGTCCCAGGGAAGAACGTAATTAGCCCAGCTTGAGTAGGTACTCTTTCTGAGACAACTCAATTGCCATCAGGCGACAGGATACTACAGATTTTTCATCATTTAAAAAAGGAAGTGCTGCTTCCAGCAAAAAGGGAGAGTGCTTGGCCAATTAAAGATTAAAAATAACTTAATATCTACTAAGAATATTTTCAATTAGGAAGACCATGACTATATCACTGGAGACAGCAAAATATAAGTGAGGCTGGTCTCTGTTTCCAAATTTAATAGCTCTGAGACCTTGTGCCAGTAGCTTAATCCATTAAGCTCCCTTGACCTCAGTAACTAATTCATAAAACAGGAATAAATATTTTAAATCACTGAAGGCAAGAGACTAGAAAGGGCAAGAGGCAGCGATGAGTATGCACCTCACAGGTCTTTCTGTAGGGAGTAAACTTGACTTTATCTTCTGTGCTTTAAAACCCATCAGTGGCTGTGCCAAAATAATCATGCAAAACAATGGGGAAAAGCATTCTGGGAAATGGACCGTTTCAATGCTGTCCAATAGTGGTTCAGATTCTCCCAACAGACTTGCTGAGTCTTTCCTAGACTGTGAAGCTATCCACAATGCTTCAAACCAGTTTTTTCTCTCTACTTCTCTTGAGGTTGAATTTACATAATGAACTGATAGACCTTTCAAACTATCTTGGTTTCTTTGTTTCCTTTTGCACAAGCAAATTCTCTTAATAAAATCTCTGCATACTTAAACTTGTCTTCAAACCTATTTGTTAAAAGCTGTAAAGGTACACGTTTATAAAAAAAATATATACAAGATTATATAAAGTTTCTTTCATGATCTGGGAGGTAACTATTCTTTTCGCCTAGAACAACAGTTCCCGTGAAGAAGTGAAATAACTTGAAGATTAGGGAAGAAAAAAGTACAATTGCCTTTTTCAGATCTACTGTACGAGAGTCCTTCAAGTTTATGTCAAGATAGAATTCTATATTTTATATAAAAAGAGACTTGATCAGTTTAGAAAATAGATATTAAATCTTTCTTTTTCGTTACTTATTATATTTGTTTACATTTCAAATATTATCCCCCTTCCTGGTTACCCTGCCAGAACCCCCCATTC
Organism: Mus caroli; assembly: GCF_978045245.1. Classification (NCBI taxonomy): domain Eukaryota; kingdom Metazoa; phylum Chordata; class Mammalia; order Rodentia; family Muridae; genus Mus; species Mus caroli. Next base: position 90,474,136 of record NW_028227269.1, on the reverse strand, counting down.
CATTCCCCTTTTATTTGCCTCTATAAGGGTGCTCCCCCACCCACTCCCACCTCACCACTCTAGCATCTGCTTACGCTGGGGCATCAAGCCACGAAAAGATCAAGGGCCTCCCTTCTCACTGATGTCAGATAAGGCCACCTTCTGCTACATATGTATCTAAAGCCATGGGTCCTTCCATGTATACTCTTTGATTGGTGGTTTAGTCTCTGGAAGCTCTGGTTGTTCCAGGTTGTTGATATTGTTCTTCATATAGGGTTCCAATCCACATTTTTCTTTGAAACCACCTAAAATGAGCAAACTCTCTTGATTGCTTATCAATAAAGGAAGACAGATATGACTAGTTTTTTGTCTGTGAATATGAGAAGAAACTATGCATTTTGTCCTGGCCAGAGTATTAAATTACCAGTTTGAGATCAGCACTACACCAAACTGGAGACTTTCCACTCGCTACTCCCCCCACCCCCAAATTATGACAAGACAGGGACAAGGGTAGCCCCAACCATTTAGAAATTTTTATAGTAATCTAATTTTTATTGTTAAGTCATACATGCATATGATCAGTAATTTATTTATATTTTCCAAGTATACAGAAAATGACCAAATATAAATAATATAAACAAAATTCAGTGCTATCTCATGCATAGTGGAACAAGTGTGATTTTGGAGCTTTTGTCACCTATTGAGACAATGCTCAGTGGGTGGCCTCTCTGTCAACCAGGGTCAGAAAGTAATTAATAGTTGGAAACTCATACTACTGCACATATAACTCTTGGTGAAGATGGAGATATAGTTTGAATGAAAATGAAACTTTCAGCATGTCAACTTTCTAAGATTTCAAGGTTGTGTCTGTTACAAAATTTAACCAATTCTGATAGACTCTAATAGGCTTAGAAAGAAAATAGAAAAATATGTTTGTACAATCATGGATCAAAGGCGCTAAAAGTCTAATGTGTTAAATGTAAGCAAGTGAAATTTGGCATCAAAATTATTCAATGAAGAGGTTTCCTCCTAAATAGCATTATTTTTTAAACACATTTTCAGCATGAGAATTAATCTTCATAAGGCAATCCTTGCTTCAACTGATGGCAAACTGTTCATAAGCATTGAGCATCAAGTATAAGATAATTACTTTACATATATTAGCATATTTAAATATTAAAGAAATGCATAAACGTTTTCTTACTTTCATATTGACGCCAGTCTAGAGCCAGTCTTTGGTGGCGCATGCCTTTAATCCCAGAACTTGGGAGGCAGAGGCAGGATTTCTGAGTTCGAGGCCAGCCTGGTCTACAGAGTGAGTTCCAGGACAGCCAGGGCTACACAGAGAAACCCTGTCTCAAAAAACAAAACAAAACAAAACAAAAAAACAAAGCAAAAAATAATGTCTAAAAACTTTCAGTAAGATCTCCTAGTTCAGAAACCTAGTAAGTATGGAGTAACTATATCCAATGAGCATTATCTTATCTGTTTTTATACAAAACTGCAATAAACCATGTCACCTCCTTTGTCTACTAGACCAACTTTTTAAATAGAAATGTGTATTCAATTCAATGCCTTAGTGGAAAAGTCATTCAAATACTGAAAGTGAATAGAAACATAAGAAAATTAATAAGCAGAGACTGAAGGAATGACCACAGAGACTGTCCTACCTGGGAATCCATCCCATATACAAACACCAAACCCAGACACTATTGAGGAAGCCAATAAGAGCTTGCTGACAGGAGTCTGATATAGCTGTCTCCTGAGAGGCTTTTCCAGTGTCTGACAAACACAGAAGTGGATGCTCACAGCCACCCACTGGACGGAGCACAGGGTCCCCAATGAAGGAGCTAGAGAAAACCCAGGAAGCTGAAGGGGTTTGCAGCCTCATAGGAGGAACAACAATATGAACTAACCAGTAACCCCAGAGCTCCCTGGGACTAAACCACCAACCAAAGAAAACACATGGTGGGACTCATGCCTCTGGCTGCATATGTAGCAGAGGATGGCCTAGTCGGTCATCAGTGGGAGGAGAGGCCCTTGGTCCTGTGAAGGTTCTATGCCACAATATAGGGGAATTCCAGGGCCAGGAAGCGGAAGTGGATGGGTTGGTGAACAGGGAGAGGGTGGAGGGGATAGGGGGTTTTCAGAAGGGAAACCAGGAAAGGGGTTAACATTTTAAATGAAAATAAAGAAAATATCTAATAAAAAAGAATAAAAAAAGAAAATTAATTAGCATTGAATACCTGTTCTAAATACTGTAATGTTTATCCTGATAACATAACCTTATTTTACACATAATAAAATAAGTATCAAAGCATTTAACAATTTTTCAATGACCCAAATCAGAAGTGGTAGTATTAGGATTAAAATCCATGGTGTTTACTGAACATTTTCCTGATTATAGTCATACTGATTCTTCTCTTGAGAGTTCCTGCTTCAAAATAGCTGGGCAATTATTCTTGCATGCCTATGTTTATTCTTGTTACTTACAGTAAAGCCAGACCTACCTCAGTCTGCTAGACCGTATATGTTCTATCCTTTTGTCAATGCCATTCTGAACTCATCTCCATTTTCTCTTCTTACATGCACTTAAGTTTAGTCATGCCACATGCTCCAGGTACTATTGTTTCATATGTAATCATCCCAATCCTTCGTGATGCGAGCAATCGACAAGTGTTAATATACTTACAGACTCTGAAGTCAGGAACAGAAAGGGAGCGCAGCAAATGAGACCTGCTTCTCGGTGTGTAAGATTTTCTAAGAAATATGTGAAGGTGAAGTATGAGCTTCAAGTGGATGGAGTGACTTGACAGTATAGGCCTAGAATTACCTGCAGTCTTACACATTCAGACATCTAGGAGTTCATGCGTGCTACATGTGGAACGCTATATGAAGTCTTCACGTGGGCTGGGTTGTCTGACAATATGCTGACTGACTCCAAGAATCAACATTCCAACAGAATATGGTTCAAACACATGACAATTGCTCATGGCCAGGCCTCAGAAGCAAGCCAGCAGCACAGCAGCATCACTTAGTTTTAATATGAAAAGAGAGAGACCTGTCACTCAAGCAAATGCTCACCAAGGGCACATAGCAAAGTGTGACATGAGGGTCCATGAGTGTCCCATAATGTCAAAGGTACTGGCTTTCTTGCTTTTGCCTTCACTCTGTCAAATAAATTTAGCTTTTTTGGTTCTTTGCTTTCTTCTTCTTCCAATGTTCTTTCCCATTATCTGTATGCCTAACTCTCTTGTATTTATTAAGCCTTTAAAGTTCAAACCCCAGCTTTTCAAAAAGACTACTCTCACCAGTGAAAATGATACTTTCTATGACCAAAGTCAGTCATGCTTCTGAACTCTTCTCAACTCTGCCTTGATTCGCGATACTTTTCATTCTCTGGCCTGTCTGCCCTAGTTCCCTCCCCCATGGAAGAATTTATATAAGAATTTATTTATATAAGAATCTTTTTATTGCATATTTTATTTATTTACATTTCAAATGTATCCCCTTTCCCAATTTTCTCCCCAGAAACCTCCTATCCCATTGCCCCTCCTCCTGCTTCTATGAGGGTGTGTCCCCACCCACCCACCGACTCCCCCCTTCCTACCCTTGCTTTCTCCTAAACTGAGGCATTGAGCTGTCACAGTACCAAGGGTCTCTTCTCCCATTGGTGTCTGAAAAGGCCATTCTCAGCTACATATACGGCTGGAGCCATGTGTCCCTCCGTGTGTACTCCTTGGTTGGTGGTTTAGACTCTGGGAGTTCTGGTTGGTCGATAGTGTTGTACTTAGTAAGTTTAGTCATAGTTATTCTGATACTTGACCATCCTAGTTATGTGATTAAGTTATTCATTTCCCTTGATGCTTCAGTCCTCTCCTTCTTAAATCAAGAGGCCCAACTGCTAATGTCTCCTATTAATAAAATTTTCATCCAGTGACTTTTACTCTGCTCAGTAGCTATCCAACTCTAGCAATCTTTATTATTCTGGAACTATCCAAACTCTTCTATTGTAACACACTGTAAATTTTCTTGAATAATAACTTCTTTATCACTCTAAATAGCAGGATTTTTTCTTTAGCATGATTCTACTTTCTAAAGCCATCTAAGCAAACATTAACTCTAATTTACAACTTTATAAACAGAAAGTATTTTTACTTCCTTCAATCTTCTCAATTTACCTTGTTACCAATCTATCCAGTCCAAGGCAAAATACTGGTTAATTCAAGGCACAGCCAAGTTTCAACGTTATCTAAAATTGAAAACTCATTCAAAAGTTTTCAGTATACCAATCTTTTAAAAGGTCAATGAACTTATTACTAATGATATTCTACTATAATCATAGATTGATACTTAGCTCAGTTGTCATCAGAAAGATATCAGTCAGCAAGTGATAGGAGCAGATACAGAGACCCACAGCCAAACACTAAGAGGAGCCAAGGGAAACCCATAGAAAATGGGAAAGAGGAATTATAAAACTCAGAGAATTCAAGGATGCCAGAAGAACATGGCTGACAGAATCAACTAAACAGGGCTCATGGGGGTTCACAGAGACTGAAACAGCAAACAAACCCTGTATAGGTCTGATCTCTAGATCCTCTGCATCTATGCTATAGTTGTGCAGCATAGTATTCTAATAGAACTCTCAACAGTGAGATTGGGGGTGCATTTCTTACTCTTTTATTTGATATTAGGACCCTTTTCCTCTGACTGGGTTGCAATGTCCAGTCTTGATACGAGGGTGTGTGCCAGTGGCTAATTTCCTTTTGAAAGGATATGAAAGAGAGGAGGAGAAGGTGTGGATCTAGCAGAGAAAAGAAGATGGGGGAGTGAGGAAAGGGAATGGGAGGAGGGGAAACTGCAGCTCAGATGTAATAATATTTGAGAGAAAAAAAAAACAATAACCAATCCCAGTAAGCATTAATAGGTGAGGCCACTAAACCTATGAGAAGTATTTCTCTTTTCTAACTTTTAGGCCTGAGTGTGAAGTTCCTCAGACTCTGAAAATCTACTTTTGACTTCTAATAGATAAATGTCACAATCTACCGCTTGCATAATTAATCATTCAGCTGTCATCTTGATCAGGCCGACCTGTCCTCTAGCATGCAGAACGACTGAGCCAGCACTCAGGAGGAATAGCACTTGGAGAGACTCTTTCCAAGGCCCTGCATTTCCTTCCTGTGTCAAATGATTTGCCTAACAAAGACAGAGGACTTAATTTCATAATCCTAAAATATCTCTACAGCCAGTAAAGTGAATGATCACTTTATAAATCTCGGTGTGGTTGCATGCCTATCTTCCTAGCACTGAGGAGGCAGAGATAGTTCACAACTGTTGTCTAGCTGACCAGTCTAGCCACATGAGTGAGCAATGGGCTCAGTGAAAAACTCAGCCTGAAAAAATAAGGTGGAGAGCAATTGACAGAAAGCATGTGATGTCTATCACGGCCTATGCACACGCGCACACACACACACACACACATCACATCACATCATATATACATACACACAATACAAATGTGTACATATGGTTTAGGATGAAAGAGGTCTTAGAAACTGATGAGTAGAGATAGGACAACTGGTTAAGGCACATGGAAGTCAAATGACAGTTGTCTTAGGTTTCTATCTGCAGTGATAAAGACAACGAGCAAATAAACTTGAAGTAAGTGGTATACTTCATCTTACATATCTAGGTAATAGTCTATCGTATAGAAACCTGAGGGCAGGAATTCATTTAGGGAGAGAACTTGGAGCCAGGAACTGAAGTAGAGGCTATGGAGGAGTATTACTGTTTTGCTCCCCATGGCTTGCTCATCCTGATTTCTTATTTCTTTTTTTTTTCCTTTGGTTATTTTATATATTTACTTTTCAAATGTTATTCCCCTTCCCTGTTTTCCCTCCATTCCCCCTCCCCTCTGCTTCTATGAGGGTGTTCCCCTACCCATCTATCCACTCCTGTCTCACTGCTCTATCATTCCCCTATGATAGGGCATTGAGCCTTCACAGAACCAAGGGCCTCCCCTCCCACTGATGCCAGATAAGGTCATCCTCTGCTACATATGCAGCTGGAGCCATGGGTCCCTCTATGTATATTCTGTGGTTGGTGCTTTCATTCCTGAAAGCTGGGAGGGAGGGGGGGCAGGGAGAGTGGGTGTTGTTCTTCCTCTGGGGTTGCAAATCCCTTCAGCTCCTTCAGTCCTTCCCCTAGCTCCTCTATTGGGTCCCCATCAGCCTGATTTCTTATACAACACAGTAATTGCTGCCCAGGGTTGGCATCACCCATGCTATACAAGGCCCTCCTATTTGAACTATATTAAACAAGGTAAGACCCAACTGACTTGCCTACAATCCCATCTAATGAAGGCATTTTCTCAGTTAAAATGATTCCCTTTCCAGATATGAGTAGGTTTGTCTTGTCAACAGTATTTTCAGTTAACAGAGGCAAAAGTTTATTTACAAAATCCTCATTTGTAGCAGTGAATTAGCTCTGCCTAGAACTAATGATGACTATGTTCAAAAGAAGGACTTGCAATTGCAAATCACTGTAGGAATTATGAATTAGTATACTAGATATTATGAGTTTTCCCCTATCTCAGTAATTTGGCAGCTATCTTGATATCAAAAGTAGCTTTGCAAATCATAGGTTCTAGACAGTCACTAAAACAAAGAGATTGAAAATTTATTTAACAAAGTAAATGGTCAACAATTTAAAACAATGGCATAAAGGAAGAAAAAGAAAGGGAAAAAAGAAATGAAAACCACATTTGTTAGCATTTGCAGAGAAAAATCAGTACTAAGAATAGATGTAATAGATGTATTTTTTTCCTTTAAAAGTTCAAATACTAAAACTTATTTCCCGTAGTATATTTAGACATCCATGTGGATATAGTGTTAAAAGAGATCCTCTGTCTTTATGAATTAGGAAGTAGGTCTTTGCCAGACACCATGTCTTTTCCATCTAGAGCCTACAAATTCAGTTTCCATAGTGGTTAGTAATAAGTTTCCATTGGTTATACGTCTCCTAATCCAAGATATTCTACTATGGAAGCCCAGGTAGATCCGCAGTCAAACCGTGAGACATCTCAAATGATAGAGGAGATGTCTTGATTTTAAACTCGGTGCCTCTCCCCAAGCATCACAGAGTCAAAGTTCGGTGCCTTCCCAGGCATAAACTCAATGGAAGTAAAAGTGGGATTAAAAATTAGATGACACTCATTTAGGTGGAGCGTCCCAGAGAACACAAGAAAAATCAAAGTACTTCTCCTAGAAGCACAAAATTCCTTCTCAGCATGAAAAGTCAGGTTTAGCATAGCATGTATCTCAGCATCTCTAACAGCAAAGATTTGATTGTGTGTAAAAACCTGCACTAGTGGTCTGAGGACTTGATTTCTCCAGCTGGAAATGTGTGTTTTCTTTGTAGAATATTATTCTAGATTGGATTCTCACTTTTCTTGGCTTTTCACATTTTTCCAACTCTGTAAATTGGACAAAATTACATTATGATGGGAAATATTTGACTGTGACCATAAAATAAAATGCTCGGTGGAGGGAGAACATCTTCACCACCAGCCAGCTTTGTGTCGCTTCACAAATAAATTTCATTGTTTCTGATCCATAAATCTGTGATATTTATGGTTCTTTGCAATGTCTCCTTGGAGTCCATTGAAACATCTGCCTGATTTCCTCCTTAATAAAAAGCAAGTACAATATTGAACAGATGTTCTTTGGGTATCTACACGAAAAACATAATTTTATTTATCATTATCTTTTTAAAAAAGTACTTCCTATGAGCCAAATATAACACTAAATAGTTTTCTATTAGTGTGTGCTAACTATGCATAATAATAGACTTCCTTGTGTTTTACATTTGTGCACACAATGTATTTCAATCATATTCACTTTCTATTACCCTTTCTTGTGACTTGTCACTCTTCTCTTCCTTTTTCTAACTGACCCCTCTCACTTTCATTTAATTTTTGTAATGAATCAATGATTTCCATGAGTATTGAATATTTGAGGTAGTTAGGAACTTTCTTATAGATGCATAGGCACCTAAGTGCATATGCCAGCTGAGGAAAATCTCTCTCTTCCTCTGTCATCAACGATGATGATGATGTATAAATTTTTATATTTTTACATAATCCTTACATTTATATAAATTCTTATATAATCCTTATATTTATATAAATCTTTATATTAGGTTTGTACCCTGAGCCCTTCCCTTCTTTATGACAGGATGGTGAGAGACACAATTTTGTAGAGATTTGTGCAGTAAACCACAGCTTTTTTATGTTCAAGAATACAACAATCATATCATACCTGGAAGGCAGAATTCCACATTCACCTTTCTCTGTCCTCCAGCTCTTACACTCTTTTCATTCCTTCTTCCATGGTTTTCCATGCGTTCTGAGGTAGGACATTAGTATTGATGTCCCCTTTATGACTGAGTATGTTATGGTCACTTATTCTTATCACACTAGCCAGGTAACTTATAGGTTTTTGTAGTCCCCACGGCCCACCTTGGCTCATTACTATTCTGCCAGCATAAATACAGTTATTTGGTAGGCAAGTTCGAAGGCACATCATGTGTATTTAGGAAAACTATAGGAGTACACTCCAATCAGAACCTATGACCTCCCCATGCACATGCTTTTGACTTCATTTACTAAATGTGCAATAGCCCCTGTAAAGCAGGTCTCAAGTCTATTTTAGGCCCTCTATAGGTATCATATCCTATAATCTTCCCAACAAATAAGCAGTTGGGTATAATTGATATTCCCATTTTATAGATCAAGGTCAACAAATTATAACACAGTGATTCAACCAGACCTAAAGCCTGTTGCTAAATCCAAAGTTTAATTGAAATTATAATGTCCCTTGATACAGTCCATAATGTATGACTTTTGCCCTGAAACAGCAGAGCTGAAAACAACGTCATTGCCTAAAAGCTTACATTCCTGGCTAACTCAAATACATAAAAAAACAGGCTTTGATAGTCTGTTACAATTATTAAATTTATCCTGCTAATGGATAACCAAGAATGGACCATTTACCTCAATTTTACAAAGGTCAAATCGGTCAGTGTTTCATTTGTCCCTAGTCGGTATTGACTATGAGATTATTCACATTCTACAAAATACCAACCCTTCTGTCTATGTATGCATACACATGCTCAAGGAACATTCTCTCATGGTGCAAAATAAGTTTTAGGTTTGTTGATTTTTGTTTTTGAGGGCTGTGTTTGTCTGGTTTTTGTTTGTTTGTTTGTTTGTTTTATGGTGTTTTTTTTTTTTTTTTTTTTTTTGAGACAGCTTTTCTCTTTGTATCACTGAGTGTCCTGGAGCTTGCTGTGTAGACTGGGCTAGTCTCAAACTCAGCACTCCACCTGCCTCTGCCTGCTGAGTGATGGGATTAAAGGTATGCAGCACCACCACCACCTTGCTCAAAATACATTTTTAAAATACACATGCCATTGGACAGAAAATTAAAGAGTTAAGTTTGTGTGAAAGTCATGAAGACTAGAAATAAGCCATTTCCAGAATAGGGCAAAATGCCAAGTACCTGGAGAGGGGGAAAAAGTGAAAGTTCAAAGGGAGGCTAACACAAAACCACTCTGTGGTTGCCTAAGGGCATCCAGGCACCTAGCTCAATACATCACCATGGTTTGCTCTTGCTTCCCACCTATGATCTGTCTTGTATTTTGCTGTCACAGTGAGAGTAAAATGTGTTGTTACAACAGTAACCTCTTATCAGCCTGTGTCAGCTTCAGAGTGCTGGATAGCAAACAGCAGGAGCAATTGTTATAACTAAAACTATTCCGGGCAATGGTATTTAACAAGCTTACTGCTACAATACGGGCTACCTGCCTTCATTTCCTCATTTCTTGTTCCTGGTCCCTTGATAACCCCAATTAGTTTGTGTTTGGGAGAGAGGGTATGTTATGATTTGCAAAAAAAATTGTCCAAGTCAAAGAAGCAAATAAGGACTGTTTAGCACTTAAGTATGTTTTAATAATTTTCCAGAAACTCACATAGTAGTACAAGGGTCAAAGTGTCAATGAACAAGTTAATCAGAATTTAGAAGAACAGTTTGGAACCATATAAATGGGAATCTACTTGAAATTCTGCAAACCACGAAAGGGTAAAGTTTTCCAGCAATTAATTCACTAACAATTGAAAACAACCCTGAAGGGGAAGGCAGTCTATTCTCTTCCAAAAGAAAAGAAAAAGTCCACCAAAGAACACTGCCCCCTTCCTACCTCAATCAAGTCCCGAAGACACAGACAAATCTCTCTAAATAAACCAAATAATGGAAATTTCAACCACAGTAAGAAAATTAAGACAAGGGCAGCAATGGTTACTGGGAAGAAAACTCATCAGTCTGGGTGTGTCAACAACTGTGAGACAGATACAGTTGATTTTCATTATTCACAGTGCATAGATTCTATAAAGTCACCACAAGAATTGAATTAACAAATACTGAATCAGTGCCCCTAAGGGAAGTAGAAGGGTAGATTCCTACAAGCACTTTTTGTCAAATGATCAATACAAACCTTTATATTCTATATAGCTCTGAATCAGGATGTTTAATTTAATATATGCTGTTGATTTACTACCATTGAACTCTCATGGACAACTGCATTGTAATTCACGTTTGAACAAAGCTCATCTAACACATATTTTCCCCCTGTAGGACAGACATATCATACTTAGAACAGAAGAAAACCACTTCATGACTTAATGTGGGATTACTTCCATCAGCAAAATCACCAAAAATGCACAAAACACTACTCAATAAACTATGAGAAGAACATCAATTTATAGTATGAAAGCTGAAAGTAAAGATTCTTCTTATTCAAACTCCATGGAAGACAAATATGCTGGGAAGCTCTCTTTTTTTTTTTTTTTGTCTAGATATATTTCATGTAGTCACTATGGGAACACTGCACTAATTTTAGAGTTACAAATAACTTTTAGCAAATAGACTTCTATCTCTTAAAGGTGTTACCCATTTGCTTAATGGTTGTCTGTGGGGAATTGCAGGCTGGTCTCCAGTCGAGCTGAGGTCTGAACCCCAAAGGGTGATAATTCACCTAAATGACACAGTAGGCATTCCCTTATAGTCCTAGAACTCTGGCTCCTGCCTAAGTTACCGCCCCCCACAGCCCCCACAAGAGAAGCATGGCTAAAAGGCATGTAGGCAATGGCCCAAGCTTCTGACCTTCAGGCAAAACACCTCCCCAATTACCAAGCAACAGTAAGACCATAAAAAAGGGCTGTTCAGCCCCTGCTCACTCTCTTATGCTCTTACCTCTTACCTCTTACTTGTCTCTCTTACCTCTAATCCCTCACTCTCACCCTCTCTCCTTTCTCTTTGTCTTCTCTCCTTTCTCATCTCTCTTTATCTTCTCCTCTCCTCTCTTCTCCTCTCCTTTCTCCCTCTTAATCTCTTTCTCTCTAGCCTTTCCTCTCTCAATCTCTCTCTCTCTCTCTCTCTCTCTCTCTCTCTCTCTCTCTCTCTCTCTCTCTCTCAATCTCTCTCTCTTTCTCTCTCTCTTTCTCTCTCTCTCCCTTCTCTCCTGCCTTTCTATAATAAAGCTCTAAAACCATAGAGAGTCTCTGCTCATCAAGATCAGCTACACTCACTCTCGAAGGTGTGGGGAACCTTTCTTCCCTCATCCCTCTCTCCTATAACCCTGGTGGCTTTAGCAAAGTAGCTCTGGGGATCCCAGGTAGCGCTGCCCCTTGGCCACCCCCTGAAGAGTGGCTCAGAGGCTTGAATGCCCACCCAGGGATGAGTGGAAAGTGCGTGGCAGCTATCCCACACCTGACAGACCAGAGAATACAGAAAACTCTGGTGGGGTGTGGTTCTCCCCTTCCCCAGGGCCTCCCCTGGGTCCCCTTTTTAGTTTCCGACTGTTCTCCATGCTATTTAATAATCAATGTTGCAGTATGAAGAAGTAACTTAGAGGAGGTGGTTAAGCCATAGAGGCAGTAGGCTCCATTCGGAAGGTTGAGCCATTGTTCAATTTATGAGAAAGTAAAGGACTGTGGGGCTAGGTTTACTCTCTATTGCTCTTCCTCCATGTGAGGACTCAGATGTCACTCCCTCTAGATGGTTAAATGATAAAGCTCAGTTCCAAAGACAGGCGAGCTTCCCCAGACACTGGACCTGCTAGCACCTTGATCTTGGATTTCTCATCCTCTAAAAATTTGAGGCATAAATTTATACTCTTCATAAGTTAAGTACTTTGTACTGTTATATGATGGTAATACAATGGGTAAAAAACTAAAATGAGATGAGAAAAATTGAGTACTGCTGTCACTAGTAACTAAAGATATCTTTCTACTGTCTGTAGAGGATGTGTTCTAGTGACCTTGTTGTATGCCTGGAATCATAAATAACCCATAACTAACCTTAAGCATAGAAATACAAATTTAACTTGTATTTAATGTTAAATAAATTCTTTTTTTTAGTTAAAATATATGACATTTAATTTTTTAAATTTTTATGGTTTTTTTCTTTTTTATAAGATATTTTTTTCATTTACATTTCAAATGCTATCCCCAAAGCCCCCTATACCCTCCCCCTCCCCTGCTCCCCAACCCACCCACTCCTGCTTCTGGCCCTGGCAGTCCCCTGTACTGGGGCCTATGATCTTTGCACGACCAAGGGCCTCTCCTCCCACTGATGGCAGACTAGGCCATCCTCTCTTACATATGCAACTAGAGACACAGCTCTGGGGGGGGGGTGTTTACTGTTTAGTTCATATTGTTGTTCCTCCTATAGGGTTGCAGTCCCCTTCAGCTCCTTGGGTACTTTCTCTAGCTCCTTTGTTAGGGGCCCTGTGCTCCATCCTATAGATGACTGTAAACATCCACTTCTGTATTTGCCAGACACTGGCATAGCCTCACAAGAGAGAGCTATATCAGGGTCCTGTCAGCAAAATCTTTCTGGCATATGATACCAAATGGCTGAGAAGCACCAGAAAATAAAATGTTCAACATCTTTAATCATCAGGGAAATGCAAATCAAAACAACCCTGAGATTCCATCTCACACCAGTAAGAATGGCTAAGATAAAAAATTCAGGTGACAGCAGATGCTGGCAAGTATGTGGAGAAAGAGGAACACTCCTCCATTGTTGATGGGATTGCAAGCTTGTACAACCACTCTGGAAATCAGTCTAGCGATTCATCAGAAAATTGGACATAGTACTACATCAAGATCCAGCAATTCCTCTATTGGGCATATACCCAGAAAATGTTCCAACTTGTAATAAGGACACATGCTCCACTATGTTCATAGCAGCCTTATTTATAATAGCCAGAAGCTGGAAAGAATCCAGATGTCCCTCAACAGAGGAATGGATACAGAAAGTGTGGTACATTTACACAATGGAGTACTACTCGGCTATTAAAAAGAATGAATTTATAAAATTCCTAGGCAAATGGATGGATCTGGAAGATATCATCCTGAGTGAGGTAACCTAATCATAAAAGAACACACATGATATGCACTCACTGTTAAGTGTATATTAGCCCGGAAACTTAGAATACCTAAGGTACAATTTGCAAAACACATGAAAGTCAAGAAGACCAAAGTGTGGATACTTCGCTCCTTCTTAGAATGGAGAACAAAATACCCAAGGAAGGAGTTACAGAGACAAAGTTTGGAGCTGGGACGGAAGGAAGGGCCATCCAGGGACTGCCCCACCCAGGGATCCACCCCATAATCAGCCACCAAACACAGACACTATTGCAAATAAATTCTTATAATACACAGCGGCTAAAAAGACAATGCATGTGACATGTGACAGCTAAACTATGATGATTTTCTTTTTCCCTCTTCACAGTTTCATAGTCAAGAGATTTGTTCTTTAAAATGTGATGAGGTCCCTTCCTCCCTTCTCACTTGTGAGGGACCTGGGAGAGGAAGTAGATGGGGTGGGGTGGGGTGAAGGGGAGAGGGGAACCTGATCTAGTATTGGATGAGAGGAAAAGACTGAAGCCCTGAGGGTTAGCAGAAAGAATGTAAACAGGCAACCTCTGGAAATAGGAGGTTGGGGGACAACACCCCCCCCCAGAATACACAAGAAACCTGGAAGGTGAGCCAGGCTTGGTGGTCCGAGTCTTTAATCCCAGAACTTCGGAGGCAGAGGCAGGCGAATTTCTGAGTTCGAGGTCAGCCTGGTCTACAGAGTGAGTAACAGGACAGCCACGGCTAAACAGAGAAACCCTGTCTTGAAAAACCAAAAGCACAAAAAACAGAAACCTGGGAAGTAAGAAATTCCCAGGACTCAAAGGGAGGAACATTAGGTGAGAGGGAACTTTTAGACCCCACCTCCAGCAGGAAGACAGGACATCAAATGAGGGATAGGGTTACCATTCCACAGTCACATCTCTGACCCATAATTGTTCCTGTCTGAAAGAACTACAGGGATGGAAATGGAGAGGGGCCTGAGGAAAAGAAGGTCTAGCAACAGACAGACCCAAAGTGGGATCCAGCTCAAGGGGAGGTCCCAAGGCCTGACACTATTACTGAGGCTATGGAGTGCTCACAAAAAGGGATCGATCATGACTATCCTCTGAAAGACCCAATAAGCAGCTGGAGGAGTCAGATGCAGATATTTGTATCCAACCAATGAACAGACCCAGTTGACTCTTGTTGAATTAGGGAAAGCTGAAAGAAACTGAGGAGAAGGGTGATCCTGTAGGAGGACCAGCAGTCTCAATTAATCTGGACCCCCGATATCTCTCAAACACTGGACCACCAAAAAGACAGCATACACCAGCTGATATGAGGCCCCCAACAAACATACACATATTCTGGGTCTGTGTTCATTCAGATGATTCACTTAACCCTCAAGAGACTGGAGGTCCCAGGGAGTTTAGAGGTCAGGTGGCATAGGGGGTATTGGCATCCATGTGGAAATGGGATGGGGTGGGAAGGAAGTATAGGATGTAGTGCAATTGGAGGATTGGATAGGGTATGGGGAATGGAACATGGAGTGTAAAAATTTTAAAATAAAATAAAATTTTAAAAATTAAAAATTTTTTTAAATGTGATGAGGTTTGGTTTTTTTTTCTTTATTACATTGAAAACATTCATCTTTTTATTTCCAGAGTATTTTCGTCATGTTTCCAGTGCATTTACATAATACATGTCTAATTTTGTGTATTGGACCAACTATTAACTAAAATAAGGATTTATTGAATATAACATTAGTGGTATTATGACAGTTGGTCTGATAACTAACAAACAGTGA
The DNA here is from genome assembly GCF_978045245.1 of Mus caroli. NCBI lineage: Eukaryota > Metazoa > Chordata > Mammalia > Rodentia > Muridae > Mus > Mus caroli. The sequence goes on along the minus strand of NW_028227269.1, from coordinate 90,458,891 downwards.
TAGCCTACATAGAATAGTTTGGATGCAAGGAAGACCCAAACTATAATCAAGACAGAGCCAGATGGCCAGAAATCCCATGATATTCTTCAAAAGAATATGTAATTTAAAATTCAAAAGATCATTGCTTCTGAATATTTCTATTCAACGTGTCCAGATCAAAGTTGAACATGGGAAACTGCAGCTGTAGGAAACAATATTGTAGACAAGGAGTGTATTGGTTACATTTTCATTGCTATAATATTATATGGGACAGCAAATAAATTAAAGAAAGGCTTGCTTTGGCTCACAGTTTGAGGGTCCAGTCCAGTGTGATGGGAAAAGCATGAAGACAGGAGCACGAGGCAGCTGCTCACAGGTAGGAAGCAGAGATGAATCCTGGGGCTTCCCCTGTTTTCTTCTTTTACCCAGTCCAAGTCCAACAGTCCATGCCTAGTAACATAGAATGTGTCTTATCACCTCAATTAAGTTTATCCAAAGCTCTTTTAGTGACATACCTACAAGTTTTCTCTTAACTGATTTTGGATCCTGTCAAGTTGATATCTATATTAACATTTGAAGTAGGCAGATAAACATATGGTAAAATTAACATAGCTCTGAAGAATCCAAGTAAGGTAGTATTGATCAAGAAAGCAAAAATAACTTTTACAATCTTAGGACTGACCATAACTCTCTTCACACGCCAATAGTGACAACGCCTTGAAAGCAGAGCAATAGCAAGGGAAATGTCTCTGAGCATCTGTGGAAGCTAGGGGCTGCTCAGAGCTACCTCAAGTCTTTGTACTCAGGAGTCCATCATTACTCTCTTTAACCATCCCAACTGTGACTTCTCAAACCTCTGCACCAGGGAACAAATACGATAAACTTTGTTGGCAACTACATAGTGCCTATTCTGCAGATGACTACTGTTTAAGAACTGTGGAAACCTTGCTACCTCTACTTAGAATTTAAAGGATGACCCAAAGAGCCTCAATTACCAGGAATGGTAACCACTTGGTGAAGGAACACTGAAGAGAATCCACTCAAAGGAAATTCAAAGCAGAGTCTCCACCCAGGGCTGCTGAAGAGGGACTCCAACATGAGGGTATCTAGTATAGCCATAGGAAGCAGAAAAATCTGAAACTTATCTGTTGGAGTTGGCCTGGTGCTGCTGTGTATTCAAATGCTAAATTCTGTACCACAAGATCTGGTTGTCCCAAGACAGACAAATTCTCATATACAACAGATATTGTTGTATAAATCTTGCTCCCCACATTAATTGATCAATAAAAGGTTAAAGAGTGTGATTGAACAGTAGAGAGTATAGAGAGAATATCTTGTGTGGTTTTGTTGATTAAAAAACCTATACCCTGTGGCTTATGCCAGAAACAGGAGGTGGGCACCCAAAAGGAGAAAGGATTCTGGGATAGAACCAAAGGTAGAAGATTCGCCCAAGAAGATGTAATAAGATGGAAGCATGGTACCTAAGTACAGGTAACCAGCCACATGCCAGAATGTAGATTAAAATAAATGGGTTATCTTAGTTAAGGTCTAGTCAGAGAAAAACCTAGCTATATGGTCAAGTATTTGTAAATATATTTTGAGTCTGGGTCTTATTTCTGGGAGAATAGGATTATGAGGAAGAAACTGGACCTAACATTTTTTCAATATTTTATTAGATGTTTTCTTCATTTATATTTCAAACGCTATCCTGAAAGTCCCCTATACCCTCCCCACGCCCTGCTCCCTTACCCACCCACTCCCACTTCTTGGCCCTGGAATTCCGCTGTACTGGGGCATATAAAGTTTGCAAGGCCAAGGGGACTCTCTTCCCAATGATGGCCGAAAAGGACATCTTCTGCTATATATTCAGCTAAAGACACGAGCTCTGGGGGTACTGGTTAGTTCATATTGTTGTTCCACCTATAGGGTTGCAGACCCCTTCAGCTCCTTGGGTACTTTCTCTAGCTCCTCCATTGTGGGCCCTGTGTTCCATCCTATAGATGACTATGAGCATCCACTTCTGTATTTGCCAGACACTGGCATAGCCTCACAAGAGACAGCTATATCAGGGTCTTTTCAGCAAAATTTTGCTGGCATGTGCAATAGTGTCTGTGTTTGGTGGCTGATTATGGGATGGAACCCGGATGGGGTAGTCTCTGAATGGTCCATCCTTTCATCTTAGCTCCAAACTTTGTCTCTGTAACTCCTTCCATGGGTATTTTGTTCCCTATTCTAAGGAGGAATGAAGTATCGTTGATCTTCCTTCTTCTTGACCTAACATTTATAAGAGAGAGAAAGGCAGGACCTGCTGGGAGGGAGAAACAATCTCTGAGAAGAAGAAAGAGGCTTTTGGCTGGGAGACATAAGAGCAGGCAGTCATGAATGACTATGGACCTAGAAGGTATAACTAGACACATAGCTGGAAGGAACTATGGGTTCAGTTAATTTAGATGAGCTAGTTTAGAGTCTGCCAACCTATGGTCTAAGCTCTGAAATATTAAAAGGTCTCCATGTGGTAATTTGGGGAACTAGCTGGTTAAGGAATAACTACCACCATATTAATTTCTAGCATTAATTAATTAAGATATACAGAATATTAATTTTAATCATGTTAAATTTTTCATATCTGAAAAGCCTCCATCAATCGATTTCAGCCTATTCGGCCTCCAGTTCTAGTCCCTGACAGGTGTTCAATTATCTGTGCATATCAAATTCATAGTAGTAGCTTGTCTTATCAAGCCTTGAAGGCTCATTCCTTTCCATCACTATATCCAGAAGGAAGTGTATGAGTGCAGATATTCTTAGGGCCCAAATTCTAATCTTGTTTGCCTTCTTGGAAGTTGCAACTCCTTTGCCTTTTATTCCTTTATACTTTCTTGTGCTTTTGCACATTTTCCTTTAGAATGACAGTATCTATCCTCAACCCACCCTACCACTGCATTTTGGAAGTCTAAGATTTACTTGAATCTGCTTGTTCACTGCTTGGAACAGGGAAGGTACTGGAAGTTCTCAGGTATAACTCACACACATGAGATTCTGGACTTGAGACTTTTGAGATAGTATTGGAACAATGTAGGACTTTGAGGGCAATTTGAATACAATATGTTTTACCTGGAAGGATAATATATGAGGGCAGAATGGTATGGTCTGAATATGTTTCCCAAAATTCATCTAATGGAATGGATGACAGTAGAATTAATAGGTGGACCTTGTTGACAGTGGTTAGAGGATGCAGGAAGACTTCATTGATGCAACTAAGGAAGTTTTTCTATCCATGGTGGTACTTGTCATAGTCATTTCCCTTTATATTGTTCTTCCTTCATGTTGGGACAAAGATTCTTTCCACACCAGATGATACAGAAACAAGGCTTCATCTTGGAGGTAAAGAATACCCTCCATTGAACACTGAACACACTAATCTTACCCTTCCCTTTCCCAGACCATCAGTAAATATTATTTCTATTAGTTAGATGCTGAGGGAAGGGCAGCCACTCTCTTTAGTTATGTACCCACTGATAAGCCTGCCAAATTCATAGTCAAATAGATGGCCATAGATAAATTCAGCCTGTCACAAAACTACACAGAGATACGTAAGTAGAGCAAATGAATAAAACTTGCTAGAGAAATTCAGAGAGGGTAGGAGGTGACAGAAACCAAAATGAACTACACAAATACATAAAAGTGTCAAAGAGAAAATTTAAATAAAAGCTATTTATGTCCATTATACATCACAAAATCTATGTAACTTTGTTATAATAACACAGAGGGATAAGACACAGACAATTTTGCAAATATAAAATCTAAATATAATAGGAATTGACTGGCCTTATTTTCCCCAGTAACAACATAAATAGTAAATAACACCCTGGGAATAATGTAGACAGATAGACATTGTTAAAATATGGAAGATAAATATCCCTTAATTCTAAAGACCTCAGGCATAAGTGTCATACACAGTGATTTCTTCAAGGCAAGTGTCAAATTGGACACTTGCTACAAAAGATTATTGAATGGGGACAGTGTTGACTGCTTTATTACCTGGCAGGCATTGTGCAAAACAGTGGCCGATCTTGACATCCGGGAAGCTGGCATAGTAATTGATTTTCTGGTGCTCAAAACGTAACACCTAAAAATCCAATCTCAAGCAGCCCTAAGGGTTTCTCTAAGTGCCCTTCCAAAAACCCTCAGCCCTTTGAAGCATTGACCTTCAAAACACTAAGGTTTTCTATGACTAAAACCCTGGTAAATAATGAGCTTGCAAAATGCTTGAAGCAAATTATATATATATGCAGACATTTGAAAAGTATTAGCTATTTTGCATGTTTGAGAAAAATAAATAAATTCCTGTAGAAAACTGCAGTCTCGGCAAGCAATGTGTCTTTCCATGTTTTAAATCCTATTCTTTTATTGGCCTGCAGCTACTTTATTAGCCCGTTCAAGTTATGGGTAACTGATAGACATGTATTCTACTTTCATCGATTTAATCAAGTCTTCTACTCTCTAGAGAAAAAAAAAAGGCTTTATCTCCCTTGGCAATTCATTTCAACATTCCTTTGTTTGCTCAATAAATTTATGACTATTCCTGTACCTTCTGAGTTATCCTCCTGGGGGCTGGCAAGTTGAGCCAAGAAAACACAGTTTAACCGGAGAAATGGCTGCCCGTTGTTATGAATATTTAGGTGCATGAGAGTTCATAGAAAAGAAACAAAATTTAAATAATGGTTAGACTCCTGGGGCTTAAATCTCATTTTACTAAAGAAAAGAGAGCTTAAGGTTCAAAGGATGCCAGACTATAGGAAAGTCACTAAGAAGCAGATGAAGGACCTTGAGAAGGGTGAGGTTTATTAGCAAGATCTGTTCAGAGAAACCTCTCTGTCACCTTTTTAATGCCTTGCTTCTAAGGACAGAGAAGGAGGACAATTTTTTTTTTCTACCTATTGATTCTCAGTTGTTTTCCACGAGGGGAAAATAAGTTCTTTATGCTAAAGTAGTGTGTTTTGGAATGACATAGTCTGATTTCCTTTAAATTAACTAAAACAAAATGTTCAACACATGCTGAGATCTTTATCTATGTATGCTGCAATTATTTTACCGTTATTTCTGAAAATTCCCCTTAGCAACGTTTACCAGCCACTTTCAGATGTCTACCTGCAGTCTTAAGTACTCTATGGCATGTGAGAGAAACATGGAATAGAAATGTTTGTTGAGTCTTAAATATCAATTTTTATATTTTTCCTCTTATTTTTTATTAGATATTTTCTTTATTTATATTTCAAATGTTATCCCCTTTCCTGGTTTCCCCTCCAAAAACTCCCATCCCCTCCCCCCTGCCCCCTGCTCACCAACCCAGCTTCCTGGCCCTGGCATTCCCATATACTGGGATATAGAAGCTTCACAGAACCAAGGACCTCTCCTCCCATTGATGATCAACTAGGCTACCCTCTGATAAATATGCAGCTAGAGCATGTGTTTTCTTTGGTAAACCACCAACCAATTTTTATATTCTTTTACAAAGCAAACCAGCTTTGTATCAGCTGTACTGCCTAGGTATAGTTTTGTCATTGGCTGAGAAGAGGGATGGTGGACAGGAATGTTGAATAGTGTTTCTGTGTCTAAAGATGGTTTAAGAAGACGTTTTCATAAACAACATCAAAGAACAGTAAACAACTTACTTAAATACTTTTCCATTCTTGAATGGCATTCTCTGAGAACCTTCTAAATTGTCATTAGAGAATTACAACATTCTCCAAAACAAGATTCCTAGATGCTCAAAAATTCCTCCAGTCTATTTAAATCATCATGAGTCTTGGGCAGTATCTGAGCTATGACCAAGTGTCAAAACTTTAATTTAGCTTCTTCTGAAGAGTAAAAATAAGTAACTATGCCTGAAGTTTCTTGTGTGTGTGTGTGTGTGTGTGTGTGTGTGTGTATGAGAGAGAGAGAGAGAGAGAGAGAGAGAGAGAGAGAGAGAGAGAGAGAGAGAGAGAGAGAGAGAGAGCTGGTATTGCTCCATCAGCTCCATCATCTAAGTAATATTCCAGCAGAAGAATAACTCAGAGAAATGACTGGTCATTATACTAAGAAGGTTCGATGATAATTTCTCATGAAAATGCAGATTGTTTTAGCTTGTTGGACTCCATGAGATCTAAGGAGCGTCTTGGGCCCAGATCTACTATGGCTTTGGCGGTCTTTCTACTCCTTGTGCTTTGAGACAATTGATCACCCACCAGAAGCAAAGCTGTGCCTTCCAAATGGTATGCATATAGCTCTCCTGGTCTCAAATTTGTATTTCAATATTCCATTCCATTTTGTTTAACTCAGACTTAAACCCTGCCCTCTGCTAGAGCAGCACAGACTCAGTGACTCGTTTCCAATACCTTTTTTTTTTTCTAATTTATTCCTAAGACTGTTCTCCTACAAATGTCCCTTTTACAGATATGTGGTGGGTGCGTGGTGCCTAGTGTAAAATCTTCTCTTCCTTTTTATACTTTGATCTCCTTCATAGCTAACTTCTTTTTTTATAAGAATTCATGTTGGATAGCAGTACTTCCTCACCCAAAGGGGTTATTGGTTATGTACTCCCTGGCCTTGCATGTCTGGGCACAGATGAAGTGGACACATATTAAATCTGTCAATTAGATGAGTAACATGATTTTGCTTTTGAGAATATTCATTTCTACAGGATGAAGGAGTACATAACTTATTAAATATAGATAAAACTTTGAAGATATTCTATGTGGTGCTGAATAACCACAAGGTTTATTAAACATATCAGAGCAAATAATCTATGATAAGTGTGAAACAAAACGACAGCAAGTAAAGCCAGCGTGGTAGCACACACATATAATCCCAGAACATGGGAGGTGGATGTGGGTAGGATTGGGAGTTCAAGGCCGATTCATGGAGATTTCAAGTTCAGCCTACACTCCACAAGGCTCTGTTGGAAGGAGGAGGATAAGGAGGATGAGGAAGAGGAGGATTACAAGGAGGAGGCAAGTAAAGTAACAATATTTTTATTTGAAAGCTGTTGGCTCATTATTCATTAGCATTTCCCATTGTAGCTTCAGATAACCTCTAAAACTCATTAGGCTAACTGGTTATCCCCAGATCTCTATGAGTCTCTAATAAAATAAATATGATACCTTTGTCTCAAAGTATCATACATGTGCAGAACTTCCATATATATAAAATTGTCTGCATGTATGCCTGTGCACTATATGTGTGTGTATGTGCCTCCAGAGGCCTCATGTCTCTAGCTGCATATGAATCAGAAGATGGCCTAGTCGGCCATCAGTGGAAAGAGAGACCTATTGGTTGTGCAAACTTTATCTGCCTCAGTACAGGGGAACGCCAGGGCCAAGAAGTGGGAGTGGGTGGGTGGGAAAGTGGGTGGGGGAGCACGTGGGGGACTTTTGGGATAGCATTGGAAATGTAAATGATAAATACCTAATAAAAAGTAAAAAAAGAAGGTATCATTTCCTCTGAAACGAAATTGTGAACTACTATGTGGGTTGTGGGAATAGAACCGTGTTGATTTAGCAAGTTCCTTCTATTTGCTTGCTATGTTATAGAGTTGCAACTACAAGGCTTAGAAAGAAGCTGTAGAGATTCATTAAGTGTTCCCTCAAAGCACAAGCTGGTGGTGTAGGGCAAGAAGTCATAGTTCTAAAGTGATGGACTACAGTTAATAAGTCCCAAGTCCTAGGATTACTAACCAAGTCACAAAGTCTCATTTCTGACTCAGGGAGATATGTACATATAGCCCAGAAGCCTGCACATGTGCCACAGATCAGTCTACAGTATCTTCTCTCGTGTAAATACTATAAGAATGATAACATAACTAAAAAGGGGAATTGGGTGTTGGAGAGATGAATTAGTGGTTGATGCTTTCGGTGCAATCACTGGGACCAAATTTGAATTTCAGCAAAAACATGGCAAGCCAAACACCTGTAAATACAACTTTGAGGGATCTCAAACCTTTCTGAGGCCTCCATGCAGACACACCCATATGACACCTACATACACATGTGAGCATACACGTGCGCGTGCATCCTGCAGAATCTCTAAAAACAAGGCAGTTAGAATTTGAGACAGATATATTCTTAATAAAGAAGAGAGAAGGGCATTGATGAAAAGACAAATATCTTTTAAGAAATGTAAATTGGTAAGAAATGAAAGATATGATAGTTTGTGACTACTATTTAGGTAGGATATGGAGATTTCCATCTCTAGTTGTCAGAGTCCATCTTCCCTGGTTGCTCCCTAGAAGGAAGTTATGACAACTACATTCTTTTGAGGTCTTTTGGGAAGTTGTCTTTGGAAGAATTTTAAACATGCAAATATCTGCCTTTGCAACAGCTTTTAGGCCATCATAATATATTTTGGAGCCCTATTATGGATTCATCTTGTTATTAATCAATCCCTATTATTGGAATTTCTGAGACATATGACATTTGTGTTTAATGCCTGGGAAACACTCACAGAGTTCACCTAGCTCATGCACAAATCTGTGCTTCACAGCCATGGACTGGGGACCTCCATACCTCTGCTCTACACTGTCTCGTTTGTTAGCATCCATCAGCCCCATGAGAAGTCACTAGCTAATCATTGTGGTTTAATTCTACTTTGATGCCAATGAGGCTGGACATCTTCGTGTATTTATGATCCCTTCAGATTCCTCTTTTGTCTAATGCTTATTCTGTTCTTCTATGCACGTGTCTATTGCATTATACAACTTCTTCCATATTACATAATTGTAGCAGCTCCTTCTACATATTGGATCTCAGCCATTGGTTGCAAAGTATACCAAATAACATTTCCTACTCTGTTGTTTTAGTCTCTTAGAATTCTTTCAATATGGAATTTTTATTTTAATTTATTAGTAAAATAGTATGGCCTTTTCTTTATGAATGATATTTTGGGTGTCTGTTAAGGAAATCCTTCCCAATTGTGATTTCATGAAGACATTTTCCTGCTACATCATCAAACATGTTATAGTTTTCCCTTCCACATTTAAGTTTTTAACCCACTGAGGGTTTTAATGTATGGAACTGCTCTCTTCTTTTTTTCCAAACTGTTTCTCATCCTCCAATCCATCTACAAGTCCACAATAACCTTACAGTAAATCCTTTTGTTGCTTCCGATAGGCAGCATGTGTTTCTGCTGTTTCCAATCCAAATCCCTGGATGATAAAGTGGATTACTACCTTGAAGCCTAATTCTGGGGCCCTATGTCTTATCCCCAGCTCTGGGCCCTGTGACTAGTTACAGACTGTGGTTTGGACTGTGTCCAAAGGTCAGCATCTCATGTGATCTGACGCCTTACCCAGCAGACTGCTTCATATTTCAAAACCCACAGCTGGATAGGTTCCACCTGCTTTGTTGCCCTGTCCTGTTCCACTACAAGGAAAAAACCCATGCTCTACCAGCTCTCAAGAAACAACATGAAATTGTAAACCAGCCCATAGACACCCAGCTGGAAGACTGAAAGGCCTACAGTAAAGGGGTTATAGAGATAGCATTCATCAGCCATCACTAAATGACGTCATCTGCTGAGCCAGACAAGTGAAAACAGGCTTAAATCCCAGTTGGGGATTTCAGATCTTATTGCCTCCTTTTGTTTCTCCTATCAGGAGACCATGCAGAAAGATTCACACTTTACTTCTTTCCAAGAGGTTTATTGATTTGTGGATTCAGTGAAATGTGCATCAATTGAACTAACTATTCCCTTTAAGTAAAGGGGAGGGGGGAGGGGGAGGGGATATCACACTGCGCTGAAATTAACAGGCACCACAGCACTGCCTCTTAGGTTCAAGCACAGCACAATGGATGTACACAGTGTGAGGACAATCTGGCGATTAAATAGCTCCACTTTATCCAGAGCAATCAAAAGCCAATGTGCTCTTATTTCTCCTTTCATTGCCTCCCTCTTCCCTGCCCTCCCAAATACACACACTTCAAACAGATTCTGTGCACTATTTAACAGAAAATAGAGTTCCTTTCCAAGTTCAACTTTCTCTTTATATCCCCGGGTTTTATATTTCTTCACTATTTTTAAATGTGTGGAAAAACTTTAATGGCTTTCTTCCTGGATAACTACTTAACCTCAAATTTCTGGTAGATTCAGGGTGGAAACAATGGCCAAGACAAAACAGAATGCCAAATATATGGTCCGTTAAATCAATGATTTTTTCCTTCCAAGGAGTATGAAGGAGTGCTGATCTCACACATGGGACATGTTGGTTGGACAGACCTGTTCTTTTGTTTTCTCTTGATAAGAAATGAATAGTTCCAACCTGCCCTGTCTCGGGACTTTATGACTAATAGTTGTATTATGATCCTATGACATTTACAGATATCATAGTCATTTAGTACAATAATTTCATTTTATCTCAGAACTATGACTAGTTAAGATTTTACCACGATATTTGGTTCCCAAATAAGAAAATTTAGACCTGGAGGAATTTATGAATGATCAAAGACACAGTCAAAACTCAGTTTTCCTTGGTCTAATTCCTGGGTGAGTAACTATTTCCAAGATGATGGTCTAATGTTAAAGATTCTCTAGGAGGCTATTATAGTTCTTTTATGCAAAACTAATATTGCTGAGAATCAAATCTACAACTCTAAATATAGCCACATCTTTTGCCCTTAATTTAATAATTATTCTTCTAGGACTAGAGAGACAGCTCAAATTTTAACACATGTAACACCAACACACTCACATATACTTACACATACACACCCAATTACACACACATATTAAGTAAGCTTATGATTATTTATGATAATACGTACACTTTTGCATTTGTAAAGTACTTGTTATGCAAAAATGAGAACCTGAGTTTCACTTCCAGAACTTACTTAAAAATGTCAAACATGGAATCCTAGTCCTGTAATATCAGAGCTAGAGAGGCTAAGACACACAGGCCCCTGGTACTCACTGGCCATATAGCCTACCCTAATATCCCGTCAGAGATACTGTCTCAAAGAACAAGGTAGACCTGTTTCTAAAATCGTAGCATCTAAGACTAATCTCTCACCTTCACATGTAACACCAACAACCCAAACTCCCTTACATACCTACATATACTTACACATATACACACACTTACATACACATATATGTACATAATTAATAAACCTGTGATAGTTTATGATAATACATATACTTTTGCATTCTGACATGATCAATACAGATTATTTAAATATATCAAAAGGTATTCCTATCTCTTGAAACATAATTTAATAAATAAACTTAATTTCTTGTATAATTATGCTATTACATGAACTTAAAAGACAAATTATAAGGGAATGTTAATAAATTTCCCATGTTCTAGAATTTTGGACAGATTGACTACAATCTGATTTATGGTGTGTGCTGTAACTTCTAGCAACTAAATTTTAAAATTATCTTCTTTGTTATTGAGATTTCAAAAGCTGAACTTCTTCCAATAGGATGTATTTAAACAAAAGAGGTCAAATTCCAGACTTCTGCCTTAATTAGCATACACGTTAAGCAAACAGTGTTTTTGAAAGCACATTCAGGAATAGGATGGGGCACAAGACTGATAAGATAAATGTCACCACCTCTCTAAATGCTTAGCTATGAAATTTTAGGCTGGGTACAGTTGTAGTGATAAGAGCTCATTTAAATATGGTTATCCTAAGCCTTCGAAAGAACAAAGGGATTAGGTTTTTCATGTTGTTATTTACATGGTTCCATTCACTTGTCAATTCTTCTTCATTATTCATGCAATAACTTCTATACATTGCTTGTGTCAGACCATAGGATAGAGCAACACGGACAAGAAAATAACTTCTGGGCTGAACAGAGCAAGATCAGACAAAGAGAACCAGTCTTGACCTTGAAACTCTAGGAAACCTTGCCAGAGATGATACTTTATTCAGGAAGGTACATGAGACCACATGTTCCATCTTGTAAGAAATAATAGTTTTTAAAAACATACACACTTATGTCCTATACAAGTTCTTGATGATTTGGCCCAGAATACATCAGAAGACAGCAGCATTAAGACAATGTGGAAAGCCTTCTGGGGTACCACTTGGCAGGAATCTGACATTTGCCAAGGACAAGAAAATGGGCTTCAGGCAGGAATCTGACATTAGGGCATAATAAAGAAGGAGTTTTTGGCAAGAATCTAACTTTAGGCTGTAATAGGGAAGTAGGATAAAGCAGGAATTTTAGTCTTAGGGTTGAACTAGACCTCAGGCAAGATTTTTGGGTTTGGCCGAGGAAGTGGGCTCAAGTATTTCTAACATTATGACAAGTCCCCCTTTTTTTAACATTCTTTTTTTTAATAGGTATTTTCTTCATTTACATTTCAAATGCTATTCTAAAAGTCCCCCATACCCCTCCAATCCTCTACCCCCCCCCACTCCCACTTCTTGGCCCTGGCATTCCCCTGTACTGAGGCATATAAAGTTTGCAAGACCAAGGGCCTCTCTTCCCAATGATGGCTGACTAGGCCATCTTCTGCTACATATGCAGCTAGAGACAGGAGCTCTGGGGGTACTGGTTAGTTCATACTGTTGTTCCACCTATAGCATTTGACAAAATCCAACACCCATTCATGATAAAAGTCTTGGAAAGATCAGGAATTCAAGGCCCATACCTAAACATGATAAAAGCAATCTATAGCAAACCAGTAGCCAACATCAAAGTAAATGGTGAGAAGCTGGAAGCAATCCCACTAAAATCAGGGACTAGACAAGGCTGCCAACTTTCTCCCTACCTATTCAACATAGTACTTGAAGTCCTAGCCAAAGCAATTTGACCACAAAAGGAGATCAAGGGGATACAAATTGCAAAGGAAGAAGTCAAAATATCACTATTTACAGATGATATGATAGTATATATAAGTGACCCTAAAAATTCCACCAGAGAACTCCTAAACCTGATAAATAGCTTCAGTGAAGTAGCTGGATATAAAATTAACTCAAACAAGTCAATGGTCTTTCTCTACACAAAGGATAAACAGGCTGAGAAAGAAATTAGGGAGACAAGCCATTTTTAACAACTATCATGGGAGTAATCATAGGACTTCGCTTGCTGCTTTGTTAGTAGTTCCTTATCGTACTGCTGCTTTGTTCCTTAATGTATTGCTTGCCCAAAATACTTGCATGTAATTAAAATGGTATTAAAAAGTGGATTGGAAAATAAAAATTTGCCTTCAGTCTCAGAATTGACTAGGGTCATGCTAACAATGTTGTCTGTCTAACTGTCCCTTTTCTTTTTAATCCTCACTCCCACGCTGGAGAACCTGTTGACTGACATAAAATCCTCAATATCATTTATAGAAATTACTCCAAACCTAATTATCTTGCTTCAAATAGTGTTCCTCTTTCTTTTTTATATTTATTCTATTTGCCTATCTATCTATCTATCTATCTATCTATCTATCTATCTATCTATCTATCTATCTCTGTGTGTGCATATACATACACATGTACACTCCACAGTGTACATGGGCAAGAGTTGGTTCTTTCTTTTCACCATGTAGGTCTTGAAGCTTGAACTCAAGTTGTCAGTCTTGGTGACAAGTGCCTTTATCCACTGATCCATCTCACTGAGGGTTCCTTTCTTGCTCAGTTTAAACGGAGTTGAAGTGTTGGGCTTATTCCCAATCCTCCTTTGAAATTTTATTAAATGTCTTTTTATCATATTAGCCTACCATTTTAAACATACCCACAAACCATATATATATACACAAGGTACTCTGAGAATAAACTAATTTAAATTTAGAAAAGAAATATGTTTTGTGTAAATGAACAGAGTAAATAAGTTACTTAATCCTCTCTGAAAACCAAGACTCTGGATGCAGCCGATGCTGTTCTCCTTGTATGAGCTAGTGTATCAATTTAATCATTTGCAAAAAAGACAGACATGGAATAAGGACATACTTCATTACCTATGCTGTGATGAACATAGATGTAAATTATTACAGAATTTCTTTGAGGGAAGAGAGAAGCAATTTAAAAGATGAAATACATATTTTTTTTTCTAAATCTTAGTAATTAAAGCCTTGGAGGATCACTTTGAAAATCCAGGTACCGATGCTTTTCAACATACAATGAAGATGTGTCCTTATAAACCCATCATAAATTGAAAATATTGCAAGTCGAAAGCACATTTAATAAACCTACCCTTCCAGACATCAGAGCTAGCAACTGTGGAGAGTCAGGTATTTCTTCCCATGAACAAATGGCAGATTGGAAGCAGCCCAGCACTGCAAATAAGTATCAGACCACAGAGTGCTAGCTAGGGAAAAAACTCAAAATTCACAATCCAAAGCATGGCTTCTGCAGAATGGCTATGGCTTTCATAGAATCATAAAGTCAAAAGCACTCATTCAAAATGCCATGAATTAGGAACTGCCTATATACAGTTTGGGGATATTTGGAAGCTGTGCCTTCTTCAAGACCTGGCCAACTCAAAGCCCTAAGACAAAAGAATAGGATTTAGTTCAAGCTCTAAGTAACTTTACAAATTAAAAAAAAGTATAAATCCAGAAAAAAATATGATTAAGAAAAGCTATTTATATAGCTATTTGTATATACTGGAAAGTATTAAAATAATAAAACATAAGAGGAAAAAATCTTATAAGTAAATTACATGGGATCATATAATTAACACAATAATTAAAGTAGAATTTTAATATTTTATTACTGGGACTGAGAAGATTGCCCAGTGTGTAGAACACTTGATATGCAGATGTGAGGAACAGAATTTGCCTCCCCAGCACACACATCAATGTTGGGCAGGAATAGTGGCCTCCTTACTATCCCAGAATTCCACAGCTGGAGACAAGCTAGCTAACCAAGTTAGCCAAATCAGAAAGCTCTGGGTTCAAGTCTGTCTCAGTATATACGTAAACCATGATCAAGGAAGACACCTGTCATAAATCTCTGGCCTTCATAAATGTACATTCACATACATTAGCATCATACACACATGTGAACACACATACCTGCACAAAAAATATTTTATTAGCATGTAAAATACCAATTTGTTGTATAAGAGACAATCTGTGATTAAGGAACATGTAATATGTTTGTAAGCACTTAGGTTTTCATAAGACTGCATATAGATAACACGAGCAAAATATTAGTAAAACTTTTAAAAAGGGTAATTTTCAAAGTGTTTTTTCAATGCTTTCTTACTTATCTTTTACAAAAGTGTTATGAGCTGCTACACTCAAGAACATTGCCACATTTAGTGGATAGTTTTTACTTCATTCACAAACTCAAAGCAAGGTGAGACTTGATACCCCTCCCTGATATAAGCACCGTCCCATATATAACATCAAAGTCAATAAACTTACAAGTTTCCAAACAAACAACCCAGGTGTTCTTAATCCTGGGACATTTGTGGGAGAGGAAAGTAAAAGAATCCAATCTTGAACTGCTCCACCATGTTTTCCTCGTGAGGTTTTGGATTTAGAGGAGCTAAGTGTTGAAAAACCTTAGCTATGGTTGAGAAAACAAAGCAGGACATTGAGCAGAGAAACCAGTCAATGATTTCTACAATAGGGCAACTGATTGCTTCCAAGGGAAGGTTCCAAACTGCAATTTAAGCATGAATGGGGTAGCCACTAACTGGATGCCTCTACTGGTCCAGAGATAGCAGGAAATGGTGCCACTTAAACAAGATGGAAGGATGGATGGGTTTCATAGAGAATCTCTTAGAAGCTTCAAGGACTGAAAAGAGGCACTTAACCAAACAACAGGGACTAGGGATCCTAGAACAGGCACCCCTCCTTGGCTGCAGCCTGACTCCCCCTGGCATGGAGAAGTGCCAGCATATTAACATTTAAATCACTAAGGAGAGAATCAGGCCTATCTGAGTCATTTCTACACCATGGAGTCTATTTCTAGTTAGAGCTGTGAACTTCCCCTGGGGAATAGAAAACATCAGTCTGTTAGCATCAGAATCAGCTTACAGAGAGACAGCTGCAGCATCCTGGAATATGAATTAGACAGGGAATAAGGAGGATTCAGCACTAATTCCTGGTCTGCTAGAAACAACTTTGACCTTAGGCAATCCAAAAGCCCACAGATTCCTCATCTACAGTAATTTAATGGGTTACTCATTAAAAACCTCAGTGATTCTATATTCTTCTCTTTGAAGAAAATCCAGATGCCTCCCTTCTAGCCTCCCAGAAGTGCCGTTTATTGTAGTGTGTAGAAACTGTAGTACTCTCCCATAGCTTCTGCTATATCTCTGCAAACATGTGCACCGCTCCTTCCTGCGGGGTTCACTCATTTGGGCTTCATTTTTCCCGAACTAAGCACATGTTTTCCTACACATGTTTTAAAACCAACAATACTCTTGTCACCTTTTACCCCTCAATATAACCCTTCCCCCTCTTTTTTATGCTTCCTCTACCCATTGTCTCCTTCCCTCAAACAAGAAATGTACATTCTTGACAAAATCAAGAATTGATAAACAGATACACTATTGGGGGAAGGATTGGGGGTTTTGACCTTGTTGGAGGAGGTGTGTCACTGGAGATAGTGGGCTTTGAAGCATCATAAGCCAAGGTCATGTCCCTTCTGTTTCTCTGGGATAGGATGTAAATTCCCACCTACTAACCTAGTGCCATGCCTGCCATGCCTGCCATGCCTGCCATGCCTGCCATGCCTGCCATGCCTGCCATGCCTGCCATGCCTGCCATGCCTGCCATGCCTGCCATGCCTGCCATGCCTGCCATGCCTGCCATGCCTGCCATGCCTGCCTGCCTGCCGCCATGCTACCTACCATGATGATCATGAACTTACCCTGTGAAACTCTAAGCAAGGACCCAATTCAATGCTCTTATAAACTGCCTTGGTCATGGTATCGCTTCACAGAAGCTGAAAAATAAGTAAGATATGGCCCAGTACAGTGTCATTCCACACTCTGTGATCATTTTCCCCCAAATCTAGGACCCCAGTCTCACTATGAGAAAACCTCACACTAAGAAACACTCTGGGAAATATATCAATGTTCCTTTAAGTTGCTAAAGTCATCAAAAGCAAAGATCAAGGGGCTGGAGTGATGGCCAGTGGTTAGGAGCACTTGCCGCTCTTGCGGAGGACCAGGATTCAGTTCCCAGCATCCATAGTATAGATACAACCATCCATAATTCCAGCTCCAGGGGATCTGATGCTGTCTTCTGCCCTCCATAGCTAATGAATTTCATGATACATACATACATACATGCAGGCAAAAGACTTGTACACAAAATAAAACAAATCTTTTTATAAAGGGCAGGAGGTCAAGATGGAGTGAGAAACTATCAAATCCAAGAGGAGATTAATGAGATAAATTTGTTAAATGTAATGGATTAAGGCCATCATTCAAAACAATGAGGCAAACCAAGGTTAGCAATATTAGCAATAGCATCTTGTTTCTAAGTTATCATAAACTACAGAAATGCAAGATGAAAAATTTTGAAGAAAAAGGAGCACCTACAGAAATCTTGCTGTCTTTGCAATTTTTCCACCACTCCACCACTGTTCTGTAGTTGAAAAGTTGTCTTTCAAACATTAGGTTCAAATGCAGGGGGACTGAATTTGGGGAGGAAAACAAAGAAATTTCAGAAGAAAGGAAAAGCAACAGAGAGAGAACTGTTGTGGAAAGCAATCTTCAGGACATGTGTGGGAGAAAAGGATTTCCTCGGGGATGAAGGAGAAGCCAAGGAAGTGCAGTCACTTGGAAGCAGAAAGCATTACTTACAGGGTTATGCAAATATATTGGTCTTGTTTTTTATTCATAGTACCTTGCAAGGAGCAACTCAAGATGTCTGGAGAACTCTATTTCCTGTTTCAAAGCTGAAGAGAAGCCTCTGAAGCAAAAACTTCTTCCCTTTGCCATGCTTATTAAAGCACATTGCCCTTGAAAGGCTCTGAGAAAATCAGAAAGCTCTAGGGGGAAAAATTATATATATATATATATATATATATATATATATATATATATATATATATATATCACTGAAACAAGGAGAAGGACAGTGGCTGACTAGCTGGAACAATACAAGATTAAGATTGTGCCTGAAAACAAAGTAACAGGAAAAGTCTTGTGGGAATCTCTCGACAATTGCCTGCTGTCTCAGGAAAAAAAGAAACTGGTTGGAAATGTCACCTTTTCACTCACAGTATTGGCTTCAGGCTCTCTCGAAGTCATACTGGCTGAACTTCTTGACAACCCACTTGTCCTCTTATTGTCCCATAACTCTCCCTGATAACCCTCCAGAGGCTAGATGTCTTGTCCTTACAGGGTCTGAAAGTGAACATCTGGTACGGAAGCACTCCTCACATAAGTAGATCAGCTGGGACTAAGGAAGGGCTATGCAAAAGGCTGGCTCATTTTGCCTCTCATATAGCCACTAGGAGTGACATGCCAAGCTCCTACATATGAAAGAGACAAACCTCAAACCTGTGTTTCCTCACTAATATGCTACCAACCCCAACTATAGCAGCCATTCCTGATCATCACTTCTCAGATCCTGACCATATCTCATCAAAAAACATACAAATTTAACCACTGAACATTGCCCCAATCTCCCCACATCCCTTCCTTGCTACCACTGACTTCCACTGCACCTGCACTGCAACAATAACTTTGTTTTGCCCTTGAGGTTCTCCAGTTCCTCCTATGACGACACACGGAGTTCTTTTTGTTTTATTATTGTTGTTGTTGTTTTTATTTCCTTTGCTTCTCACTGGCATTCTGGAAACAGAGAACTATAATCTTTCATAATTTCTACAAAATCTCAATAATTTCTTCCACCAAATTCCAACCAGATGTTCAAGATGTACTGCATTGCATTTCTGCTCTGGTCTCCTGGGAATTCTATCTATGTTTGATCTATTCATCTTTATCTATTCATGTTGTGTCTTTCACTTTATTCTTCATAGCTCCTGAAATCTTGGATCATCCAGTTCTTTGTAGCATTATATGAAGTGTCTTCAGCATCAACTTTTCCTCAGCTGTGACTACTGTTCATTGATTCTAACATCCTTCTTTATCTTATGTTTCAGTTAATTTTTTTGCAAATGAATAAAATTAATGTTGATAATATTTTTTCTTCTCCTGTTTTTGAAAGAATTATTAAATATATTCTGTTTTCTGGGGTTTATACCTTTAGGATGATAAAACCCTGAGTAAAGTATTCTGAGACTTTTAAGGTAGAATTATACTTTACTTTCTTGGGGAAGTGTGCCTATGCATTTATTGGGACCTTGGAAGTGTGATTAATACTAAATATTAGGACTTAGCATTTCAGGGCTACCCATATATTATAAATTCTGCACAAGCATAGACTACCATAAGCAATTCTCAGGGGAGATTTTATATTTTCTCCTTCTTTCAAAGCTAAAGTCAAGACAGATAAGGCCACTCAGCCAAAATGTAAGTTGCTTAGCCAATGATATTAATATCCCTTGGGGTGCTCATTTTTTTGTGTGTACAACTTACAGATGTGACCTCCTGCCATGCTTGATTGGCCCCATTAAACTATAGAGCACTGTCCTCCAAAGATAGTAGACAGCAGAGAGAGAGAGAGAGAGACATCAAGGCAAAAATAATCCTTCTCTAGAATTCGGCTCACCCTGTAGATTTATTTATGTGTATCCTCAACTTTAGAAGAATTCCACTGTTTTTCTTCAAACTTATACAAAATTAAAGATATTGAGTAGTTGTGTGTGTGTGTGTGTGTGTGTGTGTGTGTGTGTGTGTGTATCTCAGGGAATGCTGTACATGCAATGTTTTCTATGATCTGTCAATCTTCTCTAATCTGACACAGAATTTATAATATTCTACTTGCTAATGGGACTCTGATCCTGTACTCAATTCACCCATCACCCAACAGTCAGGTTGCTTTAAACAAAAATCTTAACAAAGAAACTAACACCCACAAGGCTACTTTTGGGATCTCACTGTCATGATCATCCTTTGCTTCCAAATACTTCTTTTAAAATACACTCTGACACACTACAATGCACTGCAGTGTGTAGTTGACTAGGCTGTCAGCCTTCCCTCTTCAGTAACTCAACTAGACTTTTTCTTCTTCCTAATAAGTGGAAACTATAAATTGTCTCACATTTCTACTCCAGCACTAGTCCTTGGGCATATTGAAGTAAATCTTTCTCTTTATCTAATAATGTTCCAAGTTCTTTTGTCTTTTCAGTTTAATAAGTTCTGTCTTTTGTCTTTTCTTTTGTTTTATTCTCCCTTCTTGCTCCATGTGACCTACTGGGGCACCACCTACCTCTGTCATAGTCCAATATATTGCTGATACACTGAATGAAGTCAGTTAAGGAATATAAGTATTGAAATGAAAGAGTACCTACAACCTCCCTATATTGAATTCAAATTGTTAAAAACAATTTTAATGTCAACATTTACATGTAATCTACATATGACTTCTTAATATAGTTTTCTGTTGCCAAATTTACAATATCTAAATAAAATTAAGCCTTATCCCCTACTCTTTCAATGTCTATGGATGTGCAAACTGAGCAATTCATTAAGTAAGTGTCTTACATAATAGATAATCCTCGGGTTTTAAGTCCACTGGTTTTGAAGGTTGGAGTAGAGAATTTACACCATTCTTTACAAGCATAGCTTTAAAAATACCTTAAGCCTATTAATAGATAACAATATAGAGATTATCCATCTGACCATACCCTAGGTGTTTGTTTCCATCTTCCAGACATCTCCCTAAACCTGAGTCTCAGCTGACACCCAGTTATTATCACTCATGTTCCCCTGCTGAAGCTTATTCATTCCAAACAGGATTCCATGGGATCCTCTGTTTTTCCTAATGGATAAGCTGCTTACTCATCTCACAGTATATTCAGATTATTATTGAAAGGACTAATCAAATCAGTCTTGCATCCCCAAATAAAATCAAACCTATCGATGAGAAGACTTTCACATTTAGTTGACAATAAATAAAAGTTAAAAAAAATCAAAATCAAAGTGATTTTCTTACCCCAATTTTTATATTGGGAACTTACAGCTTTCCTTTAAACCTGATATTAAACTAAATCTTAACATTTTCTTAGAGTTCTGATCTGCATGTGTAACACACACGTATAAACACTGCAAATAAGCAATAAAAATATCACATTCAAAACACATTTAATAGAATCTGAATCTCTGTGCCAACTCAGTAAAGAATTGGGCTAAACAGAGTTTAAAGTTTACACTTTTCTACCTCCTTAGAGACAGGAAGGAGAAGAAAAAAACCCAGGGCTGTTAAGGTTCCTGCTTCTCGCTCCTAACTCTGTTTCTTAATTCTGCACCAGCCTGCATGACACCTTAAGTGAAATTGACAGGAGAAGTCAGGAGAAACAACTTCTAACCCTGCAAGAACACTCCAGTCATTCCCATTAGACTCTGGAGACAAACAACCTACATTATCAGCAAAAGATGGCATCAGAGTCAAAGAGGATCTCAACAAAAGACGCAGAGGGAGGGGGAACTCAATTTGATATGTCTCTGCTTAGCTGAAGGGGTGGAAATAGAAAAGACACTGGGAAAAAGATTCTCGGAGACATCACAGGCCTCTTAGGGGAGGCAAGAACTGCTAATTGAGCTACAGAGTTGTGCATTCCCAGCAGGCTAATTCATTCGGTAAGGGATGTGGCCTGCTCCCCAGATTCAAAGGAAATTAAGAGCTTCACACAGTTTTCATGATTACGTTGTAGACATATTTGTTCATTCTATTCTGCCTACAAAAGGCATCTATTGCTCTTCCCCCATGTGGGAATTGTAAAGACCCAAAAGAATTATAACACAGGGAAATATTCCAGAGAAGCTTCATGACCTTTCAGAGTCCTTAAGTTTAATTTTGTACATGGTCCCAAAGTCTACAGTTCTTAGGCAATTATTCAGGTTTAATAATTTACCAGTAACTGGTGTGATAGCATTTTAATTGCAGAGATAATTTTCCTGAAAGCTCACAATCTGTGCTCATGGGCAAAAGTGGAAGAGATGGGCATACTTTCTCAGGAACTAGATGAATAGTTTGCCCTAACCAACCCTGCTACCTGCTAAGTTGATGGTGACTCTGACCTTAAGGCACTGGGACTTCAACTTGAAATTGACTGTTGCTTCACACTTGAATGACCTAGGAACTAAATAGCAAAAATAATAGCCTCCCTCCCTTGCACTGGATTCCATTTTAGAGCTTTTATTGCCTGCTGTCATTGTGAACACTCTGGTCACAGTAGAAAGCTCCTCCTGATCAACTTCATACATCCAACTATGATTTCATCACTAATAAATACTACACCTCTGTACACTGTGTGTACACTGGTCACCTGACTGTGATCTCTGCAGGGCCACCTCTGTACATGGATAGATTAGACCTGCATAAAATGCTTGCTTGCTTGTTGGTTGGTTTGTTTGTTTGCTTATTGGCCAGACAAACTAAAAAACCTAGATACCATCCCCCTGTGCAGTCAAATATCCAGAGAGTTGTTCTGGGAAGAACTATTTCTCCTTCATCTCTGCTTCCAGGAGTCTAGATGTAATTGACCTGAAACTTTTAATGATTTATATTTGTATCATACTCTGTTGGGGGGGAAGTGTACACTTGTGGAAGTTAGAGTGACATGCTCATGTGGACATGTGTACTTCTGTGCACAAGTGTGTTGAAGGCCAGAAATCAAATTCAAGTCAACAGTCACAGTAATGTGTCTCTCTCAGTCGCTCTCCATCATATACGTATGTATGTATGTATGTGTGTGTTTGTATGTATGTATATAAGTATAAAATTTCATCTGTGTGCACTTGTATGGTATGTTCACATGCATTAAGTGAGCTTAAAGGCCTGAAACTAATGTTCAGCAGCCACTTCACTGACTGCAAAGTTCATTGTTACTTCAAGTCTCCTGCAATGCTTGTTCTGGGAATCACCAGATCCATACTTGAAGTACTGGAGTTACTGACGGTTCAGCACACCTACCTGACATTGATGGGAGTACTGGGGGTTTGAACACCAAGCTTCACACTTGGGTAGCATGTGATTTACCCACTGAGTCATCTTTCCAGAGTTCTCCAACTTATATTTGAAGATGGAGTCCTTCGCTGCCCCAGGAACTCATGAGGAAGGTGACATCCTCCTGAATCTTCCTCCACAAGGATAAAGTTCCTGAAATGCGCCATCTTGCCTGGCCGGGGGCTCCAAACACAAATCCTCATGCTTATGTAATTTACACTTTCCTGACCGGGCTGTCTCCTAAACCCCAATCTCCTCTTTGTCCTCAAGATTTCTTCAAATCCAAGGCAGTGCCCAATACAAGGCACGTGAATGCTCATCAAATACATTTGTGAAACTCTTCTGTTTGAGAAATTCTGCTAACAGCTCTCAGCACTCACAGCTAAAAGAGGTGCTGTAACATTTATGGCTCTTTTTTAATGCTTGCAATTAATAGACACTACCTGCCCTGTTTCAAATGGCAGTTTTAATGATTCAATTAGCAACTGAAAAAAAAAGGCTCCCTAATTTACTCCTTTTTGCTTTTACCATTTTAAACTTTGCCTCTCATTTTAAGCAAATCCTCTCTGGGTAAGTATATCAAACTCTGAACACCGGTCCAATTATCTAGCAGCTCAATGGTGTTCACACAGGTTGTGAGCGCGATTGCACAAGGGAGCCAAATACTAACCAGTGTCTGGAGACCCAGTAAACTTTTGCCTCTTCCAAGAAATTATTAGTGGGGAATTAAGTTTCATTCATAACGAATAGGCTTCTCAACACTGGTTTTCACAAGCCAAGGACACAAGCAGACGTTTGTGTTTTCAAAGATGTTGGAAATGGAAGAATTGGTGCTAGCAGTGTTCTTTTATCCAAAGTTCTTTCTCACCTTAAAAAAAAAAAAATGAGAACACCCAAGTCCCCTTTCCTACTTAATTAACTCACATTTTACTCTTATCTTACTCTTTCATTTAGGACTAGTAAAAGTATTTTGAAAACCTTTAGCTGAATGAGACAAAGCTTTTATGCTTCAAGGAGTTCCCAATCATGTTACTAACCTCCAACAGGATGAACCCATGGTACACACAGGTTACACAATCATCCAAGGAAAAGAAAACTTTGTTTTGATAGTATGTCAAGAATTATTCAAACGTAAAGTGTTTTATGTCTTATATCAAACACAGTCAGCCATACATAAATCTGAGTAGCAGATTAAGCTCCTGTTTTAAATGTTGCAAACCAGGCTTTAAAGAACGTATTTAACAAAAGCACAGTAGAATTTCTATGACTTTGAACTGGAGTAATTACAGTAATAACCACCTCATAAGCATTGTCAATGACCTGGCAAACACATCTACACAGTGAATACAAATGGCATCCTAACCTTGCAGATACACCTATGCTAACAAACACAAATGCACTACTGGAGTGCAACATCTAACAGTAAACTCCATCCGAAGGCAAAATTCAGAACTAGCCCAAGGTAAATGATTGCATCATTCTTAGTTTTGCTTTTTGTTTTTGTTTTTTTTTTAACCTAGATTACTTATGTAAAATTGTTGACTTTTACTGACAGTAAGCACTCTGTAGCTTTTCAGGGTGCAAGAAGAAATTAGATAAAAAATATGATCTTATGAGAAACCCAGTTAACTTAGGAAAAGAAATAATATCAACAGAATTTTGACATGTCTGATGGAACATGTATTTGTTTGTTGCTTGTTTTAAGAGGAGATTAGATGGCGTGTGTGTGTATGTGTGTGTGTGTTGGGGGGGAGAGACAGACAGACAGACAGACAAACAGACAGACAGACAGAGATTTGTTTCAGTTAAGATTCAAGTTTACTTAATTTGAACATAGAAGAGAATTGTTATTTATCCTACATGTATTTAATTGGCTTCAATCCAACTTCTAACTCTGAAGCCTGAAAACCATCCTCATGGGTGTAGTTCTCTACTACAGCTCTGTCTATTTCTTCTCTTCCCCAGTTCTCTCATGATACAGAAGTCAATGAGGACTTGCTGAACGATGGGGCAATTTTCTGGATCAATTGCAAAAAGGCAATCTCACTCAAAGTAACACCAGTCTCCATGATGGTGTGAAGCAAGCTATTGCAAGCTAAATCATTCATGAACTAAGGTCCATATATAAGGAATAATTTACCCTAATGCACTAAATGAAACTGGTAAATTGTGCAGAATTAGGGGCAAACTTCTTACAACAGTGTAGAAATATTTCCAACACTTTAAATGGCAGAATTTTGCCTGCAGGTGATAACCATTTCTATGGAGACATTCGTTCCAACAGAAAAGATCTCCAAACGGTCCTGTTACTTGGAGGTAACCAGTAGTTTTCAGTCAGCAATATGGAACTGCTTCTATGTATTTGTTGATAGAGTAGGTCATTTTCTACACCCTGTGATTCCCTCTTAGGATTGCATAAAGTACCTCAAGCAAAATCCCTCAAATGACATCTTATAACAGAGTGTTTGACTGTTGGGTTTGTTTGTTTGTTTGTTTGTTTGTTTTGGATTTTTGTTTGTTTGTTTTTGTTTTGGTTCCCACACATACACACACACACACACACACACACACACACACACACACACACACACACTAAATGTGGATTTTTGACAGCTTATTAAGCAATGTAAACCTGTGCTCTGGAATATGTTCATCTTGAGCTTCTGATCCAACACGACATAAAAACACATCAAATAGCATTTATGTCTGTGTGATTATGGGATCATGGTTGCAAGAACGAGAGAGGGAGTGTGAGTATAGAAAGAGCTGGAGTTTTAAGAATGATCAGAATTGACTCTAACTCCAGCGGTTTTCTGAGTAACTGCCATGACCCTTGAATTTATACCTATTAATCAGTAAATTAAATATAATAATTAAGACAACTGAATGAGATAATACATATAAGCAAATGGACACATTGCATAAATAGGAGTATCTATTAAGATATTAACGCCCAAGTTATGGACATAGTCTGGAGATGATAATAAATTCGATTGTGAAAAATGCAGGTGACTGTAACTCAATATGGAGGAAAGAGACAATATGTTCCCTAAAATGGAAGTTATGAAAAATTTTGTCCATGCAGTTTCTGTCTGGTTTGCAAATGACTCTGTTCCTTTTCTAGCTTACTAAATCCAACTGGGAGAACTCTAGAAGTGAAGATATGCAGCACACACCTCTAACCTTGTCTCTCAAAAGATGGATGGAGGAAGACAGCCACAAGCTCAAAGCCTCTCTGGTTTACATAGTAAGCGCCAGGCCAATCGGGGTTACAAAGTGAGATGACACTGGAGAGGAAGAAACACGGGGCAAGGAGGATCCACTACCTCCCAGTGGCACCACTGTGTTCATGCAATGTTTAGTACACAGGCCTTTGAGAGAGGCATTCAGCATTCAAACTATATATGATGCCATCCAAACGATGGTTTGAATGGCTTTCAAGTAGTATCTGTGGATCTGTTGACTTCCTTGTTGGTGTTTTATCATTAATCCATAGTGAGAAGTAGCATAGTTGTCTGATGGATATATCAGGATTTTAGGTTAGAATTCATTTGAGAAATATGTCATGTAGCGGGAACAGAAAAATTAATGAAGTCTACTTTGAAACCAGTTTTCTACTTGCTGCAGGTCATAACTATCCAATATTTGAGAACTGTGTTTGGTGATGAGGAAGTCACCGTCTCATTAAGTAGTCCATGCAGGTTTCATAGGCTACATTGTTAAATACAATTCACTTTTATAGAGAGAAGAAATATTCCTTCATATAATTTCCATACTATTTCTGTATTCTGAGATCACAGAAGGAAATGCTAAGCTTTTGTTACACAATAATGTTCACTCCCAAAAGGCTGCTAATATATCACTCCTCTATCGTCTTCTTCTATCTCCTTGATGGGAAGGTTTTAGACTGTTCCACCACCCTGATCATTTTCCTGTGACTACTTTCCAGGGTGGTGAATACTCCTGTGTATTCCTTTAGCAATAGTGTAAGAGCATATAAACTATTATATTTGACTACTTTGAATATCTGAAGACAATGGAAATGAGACAAAAATCAGGATATTTGAAGGTATTTTCTCTGTTCACAGCCTTGCTGTACATGTCCTTACAGTGACAAGAAACAGTGACACTTTGAGAAGATAAATTTTGTAGCAAGGTGAAATTATACCATAGAATAGGAAATGAAGTTCTATAGAAGAATAGCATTCAATATCCGGGATTTGATGAAGGAGCAGATAAAACTCTCTCTCCAGTTTTTCATGCTTATTCTTCCATTGGTAATGGAAGTAATTAGTGATTCTAATCCTCTCTTCTGTGTCTGAGATTCATTAACTAGGCAAAAGAAAACAGGACAGTCATGCATCATGTAACAACTGGGGCAGATTCTGAGAAGTGTGTCATTAGTAATGCTCTTGCTGTGTGAACATCATTAGAGCACACTTGTACAAACGTAGATGCCTTTGGGAATATGGACTTTTATTTTCATCTTTTCAGGGTGTCTGTGTATTTTTGGGTATGATTGTGGTACGTATGCTCATGTGTATTGTTTGCCTTCACGTGTATGCCATAATGCCTGTATGGAAATCAGAGGACCACTCTGGGTGTTGACCCTCACTGTCCACATTATTTAAGATAGATTCTCTTTGTAGTTCACTGTTACACACATCAGGATAACCAGCCCAGAGGTTTCCATGGAGTCTCCCATATCACCAGAGAAGCACTGAGGGTAAAGACATGTGACTGAATTTACATGAGTTTTGAGAATTTGATTCCAGATTCTCACATGACAAACACATTAACCACTGAGTCATCACCGCAGCCCAAGGTGAGCTTTAAGTGCAATCAAAAAATGCAGCCAAGACAAGATTAAGTATGCCTATTGCCAGCAAAACATAGCATACTCTTTCATATTATTCTCTCAGTAGTAAATAGGAATACACTACAATAATGAAAGAAAGCATTGCATGCTAAATCCATGAACCAATAGCATAATCTTTTATTATCACTATCAAGTTTTATGTACTGGATATAATTGTATTGCTATACCTTTATACCACTGGCAGCCTGATAGGTATGTTCACATAGACACAAACAAAAAATGTAAGGAATGCAATGTGCATGACATTAGTGTGCTTATAACATCATCAAATAGCAAGAAATTTTCAAATGTGTTATCTCGAGGGGTCATCATCATTGAGACTTTGCTAGATGGTATATGACTGTATAACAGTGTCCTATAAAGGGAAAAAAAAGAGTTGTCTCAGCCAATGAAAACTGAGCTCAAACGTTAACATGCTTATCATTGTTTTTATAAATCTCTCCTTCTGAGCTACAGTTAAGTTCTCATAACACAGAAAGTAAATATCTGGAATATTTATAAATAGTAAATAAACATGCTCTGAGTATGACATGCAGCCTCAGAATGAATACTGTGAAAATTAAGCGGTTGGCAGAGAGGAAGGAGTAAATATGATCAAAATAAATTTTATGAAATACCCCAAAATTAATAAAGTTCTTTTAAAGTGAAAAAATCTGATTTTGAACATTTATATATTTTTGTTTTAACAACAATAATGTTAATGGTGTCTTTCTGAAGCATCAGTATCTGAAAATAGGAATTTCCATGCAAATTTCCAATTAGTCAAGACTTACACTTTTAATAGCAAATCATTTTTGTTTAAACCATGTGAATTGCCACCTATTACAAAAAGTTGGCCTACTGTTAGAAATTACTGGCATGTTTAATGTTACTTTTATTGTTGGCATGGTATTCACACCACTGCAGTAACATTGTGGTTTGTAGGATAATTTAAAGTAGATAGCTCTTCATTAATGGGTTTTTAAAAGATTGCTACTATCTTCCCCCTTCTATAGACGAGTGTTCTAGCTAGTGCAGTCCTGGGGGATATATATTGCCTACAGGAATTAGACAACTCACTCACCCCAACAGTATTTTAGAAAGTATGATATTTGAAGAGTGTCCGAGCTCTGATCAGCAGCAGAACAGAACTCTGTGATTCCTTTTTCTAATGCAGTGTTCTCTTCAACAGACTGGCTTTGCTCAGAAACCCTGAGCATAGGAAACTGCCCTGCAATATAATGGCAACATGTGGGAGACTATCTCATAGAAGCTGGCAGCTTGTGGGCAGTAATGAAAGCTAGAATAGCTTATGCTCACATTGGCTAACAATCTCATGTCATAGGAAGTACTTGGGGCAAAGAACCCAAAGACATCCACATATCTAATTTCGAATGTGAGCAGCCTTTCTATTCTCACCCTTGGGCACAGTGAGAAAAGTAGAGATAGAATTGACTTTATTCTACTTGACAAGATCTAAGGAAACTATTACAAATTCCATGTTCAAGATCCACTAACATTTAAGCTGGAGGAATTCTGAGGCTGGATATGCAAAATTCTTATGTTTTGCCACATATTGCTCAAAATTTTCTCTGATCGTTTTTGCTGCTATCAGAGAAATAACTTCTAAGATGCTCTGCTTCTTGCCTTGTAAAAATTTGAAAAGCAGCGACAGATTAGAATTACTATAATTCACAATAATGTGTTATACATTATATGAAGAACTTTAAACTCCTTTATTTAGAGGTTCCCAGCACAACAAGCAATAAGAATTTAAGATATGAAAAGGCTACTTATTAATCTGGCTTAATCATCATCTATTGCATGCATATATGGAGTTGTAGCCATGTATTCTTAAGACACATTTAAAAGTTTAATCTCTTCTAGAATGAGTTTGTTAACTACTAAAGGAGTCTGAGAAATTCTTTCCTAGAATAGAGCCCAGGATTTCAAACCTATAAATGTCCTGTCTTCAATCATTTGAAGTACTTGTACTAAACAACAATTCATAGTTGAAGGAAAAAGAAGTCGATAGGTACTAAACCATGCCATGCCAGTTTGTCTTGGCCTCTGAAATAGATTTTGGCTACTAAGTGAATACCATTAAACAGCAAGAATCATTAAATGGACATTGGCATTGAAAGCTTTCATTGTGCCATTTAAAGCTGATTTTAATCGATTTGTTCATACCAACACAAACACATATGTGAATGGATACAGTGAAGTTTTAAAGCTACAATGTAATATGTTTATGTAACTATCCAGGAATATGACAAACTTTCCACTCTGAAAGTGAGAGTCTACTAAGAGAATCCCAGCTCTTTCAGCATTCCTACGCTCTTTAAGCAGCAGAAATTTGATTTTGAGACCAATAAGCAATCATCCGCAGCTTGATAGTCTCTCCAAGGCCCTATCTCCTGTAATATGGATGTTTATGATATTTGTTATATAATTGCATAACTATGGTAAGATTAATTATAAATGGATGTAATTTTAAAGTACATTTGAGCTGAATTATATGAGCTTCTAGGCTGAAATATTTAAACGTTACATGATTGAATTAAAACATCTGGTGGGTTTCTCTGGCTTAGGAAGAGATTTGAAAAGCTAGCGTGCAAGTTTTATGTGCATTTGAAAATGGTAATTGTTTTAGGAAACATTTGGTTTTAAATTATTGACCCTGTGATGAAGTCATCATCAATAAAACTGAGATCATCCATAACAAATTAACTAAGCATTTATTGTGTGAAAAGCTATTTTTCTAAGCATGGGTAAACAGAAAAGGACACAGGCAATCTGAATCAAAGCATTTATGAAACTTTAGTAATGCCAACATAAATAGATATCAGTGCTTAATAATGATCCTTGCTACTACATCATCTAGAAGACATTTGAATTTTTATTTATAATGTTAGAAGACGTTTTGGAGTGAGTCTAGGAAGGTGAGTAATCCCCAGTTCTTTGCTTAAAATCTGGTTTATAGAAGGAACAAAGGAGAATCCATTAAACAAATGACGGAATAAAATTTTTGTGTCTGTGTGTGAGTGTGTGTGTGCATGTGAGAGAGACTGTAGAACCTACATATACTGATTCTTAGGTCTGTGTTCAAATGTAACCGTTCACTTTGAACTTGTAAAGCTATAACACAAATGGTTTGTGTTTTGCTTCTACTAATTAACACATTTTATTTAGAGATAGTTGTAGATGCACATACATTAATAAATAATTCATAAAGAACATACACACTCTTTAAGTGAGCACTAATTGTAGCATCTTTCAAAACCATGGAGAAGTATACAAAGAATATCTATTGTCATTGAAAGTTAAATGATAAAGCATTTTTATCACATGACGTCTCCTATATCACAAGTCTTCTTCACACAGTCAAACAGCATAATATCGTGTGGAAAGATGATAGTTTGTTTAACGCTCAGTCACTTTAGAATATCCAAAATGTATCCAGTTTGAAGCTATTATAAATATTGTTATTTTACAAATTCACCCACAGTTTTCTTTTTTTTGGTTTTATTTGTGTGTGTATGCATGCCCTTCTATATAGGTGTCTGTGAAAAGCAAAAGAAGATACGGGAGACTGCTTACAGGGCAGTTGTGAGGTTTGATGTGAGTTGTTTGAAGGAAACCTTAGTCCCTTGCAAGAGCACTAAGCATTCTTAACTGCTAAGCTATCTCCCCAGCCCTGATGTGCAGGTTTTTATGTAAATGAAAGCATTTGTTCCTTTGGACTGAATGTTAACTAACAATTACTGGCTTCTGTAGTTCACTGAATGCTTACTCTCTTAAGAAGCCACATTTTGGGAGTGTGGCTAAGTAATATAGCATTTGTCTAACATATCAGATACTGGGTTTAAGCCCCAGTACCACAAAAAGGAAAAGAGTCACTAAACTTTTCTTATCTGCCACATATAAGTTACCTATTTCTCCCGATTGTCAGATGGTTTGATGTCCAGTGTTAGCTCACTGTAGTCTAAATATGCATTGCCTAATGTCTTATGATGGTGAACATCTTTTCATGTGCTTGCTTTTTTCCCATATCTTTGAAAAGATACCATGACCAAGGCAACTTAGAAAGCATTTAATTTGGGGGACTGCTTACCATTTCAGAGGGTGAGTCCCTGATAATCGTAGCAGGAAGCATGGCATGGTGCTAGAACAGTAATTATGAGTTTACATCCAGATGTCCAGATCTAGACACACAGAGAGAGAGAGAGAGAGAGAGAGAGAGAGAGAGAGAGAGAGAGAGAGAGAGAGAGAGAGAGAGGTGTGATATGTGAGGTTTTGAATCTCCATAGTCTATTCCAAGTGATAGACCTACATAGGCCACACCTCCTAATCCTTCCCAAAACAGTTCTATGCATTCGAAAATGAATTAGCCTATTAGGACCATTGTCATCCAAACCACCACCCCATATATATTATCTCTACTGACATATCTGTTCGTGTCTCAGTCTAAGTCCTAAATTGATAGGTTTCTCTTTGACTATTTTTATGGGTCATAAGCACTCTTTATTCTGAATATCAGTATACAACAAGATGGAAAACTGCCAGATACATTCACTCAGGCTTTACTTGAGAGGTTTACTTTGTTCATCCCATTGACACAATTTTTTCACAGCAAACACTGTTAATTTTTTAAAAATTGAATGTCATATCCTCCTCTTTATGAGCCATGCATCTCCTGAGAATTCTAAGAAATCTTTGTCAAGCCTTAATCCTTTCACAAATATTCTCTACTTTTCCCCCTAAGAGTTTCATATTTTTACATTTAAACTAGTGACAAGTATTAAGTTCATTTTTCATGTAAGATATGATGATGTTTCTGTCAAAAAAAATGCTGTGGTCGTGGTTCCTATGCAAAGATGTTCAACTGCTCCGGCAGCTTTTGTGGACAAAGCTATTCTCCACTGAATTGGCTTACAGACTCAGTAAAATTAAATTGGATATTTTTATATGGTATATATCTGTGTTTGCTATACAATCCCATTAAAGTGAGTGTCTGCCTCTCTACTAGTATAGTATGGGCTTAATTCTATAGTTATGTGATAAGGTTTGAAATTGGATATACCAATTCTTGTTATTCTTCTCTTTCGATGTTGATTTTACTGTTCATAATGCTTTCAGCTTTTGATAACTACTTAAGGAAGTTGTTTTCC
The DNA here is from genome assembly GCF_978045245.1 of Mus caroli. Lineage (NCBI taxonomy): Eukaryota > Metazoa > Chordata > Mammalia > Rodentia > Muridae > Mus > Mus caroli. The sequence goes on along the minus strand of NW_028227269.1, from coordinate 90,425,869 downwards.
ATATCTTCACAACTCTTAGGGTTTTGATAAGAGCAACACTTCATGTGTGTATCAAGTTGAGGAAACTTGGCATCTTACTGTGTTGTTCTTTGTACTTGTATATGTTTCTGTTCTGTGATTTGTATTGCTGTGATAAACACCATGACCAAACTATTGAGGAGAACAGGGTTTGTTCAGTTCATAGGTTATAGTTCTCTATGGCAGGAAGTCAGGTTAGGAACTAAAGATGAGAATATGAAGGCGGGAACTGAAGCAAAGACCATGGAGAAATGCTGTTTACTAGCTTTCTCTCGGTGACTCGCTCACTCTGCTGCTCTAACATAATTCAGAACCACATGCCCAGGAGTGGTAGCACCTACACTGCCCTGGATCCCCCACATCAGTCATTGATTAAGAAAATTCTCTCTCAGACATGCAATCTGTTGAAGGCACCTCCTCAGTTATGGTTCCCTCTTCCCAAATAACTGTAATTGTGTCTTGTCAACAAATAATGACCACATGTCAATACTTCCTCTCCGTTAACTGGGTTGGTTAGTTGATTGGTTTCTGTGTTGCTTAATGCATAACTCCCTGCCTTGGCTTCCCTCAGGAAGAGACTGAGATCAAGATGTGTAAGCAAAATAACCCCTTTCCTTCCTAAGTTGCTTTTGGACGTGGTCTGCTAAATGAATTAGCCCATCCTCTTTCAATTCAATTTTGTTCAGTTTGTCAGGACACATACAGAATAAAGTCATAAAACATCATGATCCAGGTAACTTATATAAGAAAGAGTTTAGCAGGCTCATGCCTCTGGAGAGTTAAGAGTCTGTCTTGATGGAGGAGTGGCAGACATGGCAGCTGGAATAGCAAGCAAAAAGCTCATATCTTAAACATGAAGCAGGTATGTATCCATTGGTTGATCACACTTATCAATATGTCTGTCTCCTTGCTAAATGTTATGCTTGACTGCACTCTGAGTTAGTGAAAGATATGCTGAAATCTCTATCTATAGCTCTTAGTGCATCTGTTGGACCTTCAATTCTTTCATCTCCTACTTCACATATTCCAACATTGTATAGTTTTATCCTTAGAGTTACAACACACTTACTTAATATTTTTATGTCTTCTTGGGAAATTGATCTTTTTTATCACTATGCAATACATTTCTTTGTTTGAGTAGTTGTTTATTATTGTTCAAAACTCTCTTTTAGTTGATGTTAATTAACTTACTATTGGGGGGGAATTACTATTCATATAATCTACCATGTTTTCTTAATTTGCTTTTAACCTGTCAATATACTTTTATTTGAGAATATTTATGAACTACAAGTTTGTGAGCTGCAATTATTTTAAAATACCTTCTATTAATCTCATTTCTACAAATTTCACTTTTTATTGGCATATTTAGACCATGTGTGTATTAAAGTAATATTTGTTGGTTTACTTTAATTATTAATTTTTTGATCAGATTTTCTTTTTTTTTCCTTTTTTTTAAATATTTTTTATTAGATATTTTCCTCATTTACATTTCCAATGCTATCCCAAAAGTCCCCCATACCCTCCCCCCCTCTCCCCTACCCACCCACTCCCATTTTTTGGCCCTGGCGTTCCCCTGTACTGGGGCATATAAAGTTTGCAAGTCCAATGGGACTCTCTTTCCAGTGATGGCTGACTAGGCCATCTTTTGATACATATGCAGCTAGAGTCAAGAGCTCCGGGGTACTGGTTAGTTCATAATGTTTTTCCACCTATAGGGTTGCAGATCCCTTTAGCTCCTTGGGTACTTTCTCTAGCTCCTCCATTGGGGGCTCTGTGATCCATCCAATAGCTGACTGTGAGTATCCACTTCTGTGTTTGATAGGCCCCAGCATAGTCTCACAAGAGACAGCTATATCTGGGTCCTTTCAGCAAAATCTTGCTAGTGTATGTAATGGTGTCAGCTTTTGGAAGCAGATTTTGAGATGGATCTCTGGATATGGCAGTCTCTAGATGGTCCATCCTTTTGTAACAACTCCAAACTTTGTCTCTGTAACTCCTTCCATGGGTGTTTTGTTCCCAATTCTAAGAAGGGGCGCAGTGTCCACACTTTGGTCTTCGTTCTTCTTGAGTTTCATGTGTTTAGCAAATTGTATCTTATATCTTGGGTATCCTAAGTTTCTGGGATAATATCAACTTATCAGTGAGTACATATTGTGTGAGTTCCTTTGTGATTGAGTTACCTCACTCAGGATGATGCCCTCCAGGTCCATCCATTTGCCTAGGAATTTCATAAATTCATTCTTTTTAATAGCTGAGTAGTACTCCATTGTGTAAATGTACCACATTTTCTGTATCCATTCCTCTGTTGGGGGGCATCTGAGTTCTTTCCAGCTTCTGGCTATTATAAATAAGGCTGCTATGAACATAGTGGAGCATGTGTCCTTCTTACTGGTTGGGACATCTTCTGGTTATATGCCCAGGAGAGGTATTGCGGGATCCTCCGGTAGTACTATGTCCAATTTTCTGAGGAACCGCCAGACTGATTTCCAGAGTGGTTATACAAGCTTGCAATCTCACCAACAATGGAGGAGTGTTCCTCTTTCTCCACATCCTCGCCAGCATCTGCTGTCACCTGAATTTTTGATCTTAGCCATTCTGACTGGTGTGAGGTGGAATCTCAGGGTTGTTTTGATTTGCATTTCCCTGATGATTAAGGATGTTGAACATTTTTTCAGGTGCTTTGCTGCCATTCGGTATTCCTCAGGTGAGAATTCTTTGTTCAGTTCTGAGCCCCATTTTTTAATGGGGTTATTTGATTTTCTGGAGTCCACCTTCTTGAGTTCTTTATATATATTGGATATTAGTCCCCTATCTGATTTAGGATAGGTAAAGATCGTTTTCCAATCTGTCGATGGTCTTTTCGTCTTTTTTCTGACTACTGTGAGCTTCTTGAACATCTTAAAAGAGAATTATACAAGTGATGAATAGCAATTTTTCAGTCTATCAGTACATAATTTTTCAGTTTTATATATGTTTATACTTATAATATATTTACATACACATATATATATGTGTATATATATGTGTGTGTGTGTATATATATATATATATGTGTGTGTGTGTGTGTGTGTGTGTGTGTGTGTATATCAGATTCGGCGTTGATGGTGCTTTTTTCTTGGTATTTAAAAAGACACAATACAGCTTCCTACTGGGGTCCTTTACTGCTCAGGGGAAACCTGTTATTCATGCTGTCCATCTATAACATAAGAGAGGATACTATATCAAAACCTTGGCTTTTGTGAATTTTTCAGTTTTTAGGTTTTAAGCAAAGTTTTTATGAGGTACCTTCCAATGGATTTTTGTTTAGCTTTATTGTGATTGAAATGTGTTTAGTATCTTACTACATAATTAGTGTGTGTGTGTGTGTGTGTGTGAGAGAGAGAGAGAGAGAGAGAGAAAGAGAGAGAGAGAGAGAGAGAGAGAGAGAGAGAGAGAGAGAGAGAGAGAGAGAGAGAGAGAGAGAGAGAATGTGAAGGTTAGAAGGCAACTTGGAGAAATTGTATCTCTCCTTTTGCCATGCACATTCCAGAGAACAAACTCAGGTTGTCAGGTTCACTCAGCTTCCTGACCCTAGTTTCATGTAGCTTTTCAAAGTTAGGAAGTATTCAACAATTATTTCTTCAGGATTTTTTCACTCCTTATCTCTTTCTTCTCTAATTCACGGACTCTGATAATATGAAAATTAAAACTTCTATAATAGCAATAAGTTTCTAAGGTTCTGTTTAACTTACTTTATGTGTGTGTTTCTGTGTATCTGTGTGTCTATGTATGTCTGTGTGGGTGTCTGTGTCTATGTGTGTGTGTTTGAGTGCCTGTGTCTGTGTGTCCATGTGTGTGTATCAGTGTGTTCGTGTGTGTGTGTGTTTGACTACTTTGTTCTGCAGGTTGGGAAACATTGTTATTCTTTCATCTTCCTGATTATTATTTTCTGAGTCTTCTGAGAGTTGAGCCCATCCATTGAACTTATTCTCGTGGTTGTGCTTCTTCCTCTTGCCTTTTCTTTATATCTTTTCTTTCTTTGTTGAGACTATTTTATCATCTATTTCAGCAACCTTATAATTGCTGAAGCATCTTTATGATATCTTCAAAGGCTGGGTCAGATACCTCTGACATCCTTATCATTTTAATTATAGACTTCATAGATGGGCTTTTCATCAGTTTTCCATTTCCCGTACCTTGGTATGGAAAGTGGGTGACTTTTTGAGACATCTGAGGAACTATGATACTTTGCTTCTTTATTTAACTCTTCTTTCGACCTGCCTTCCACTGGCATCATTCTTCTTGATGAAATGAGAAACTCTGACTCCCAGTCCTTCTCCACTGCTATTCTGTTTGCTGATGAAAAGAATCTCATTACTGATGCTTACTGGGATTCACTGACCCTAGGCTAAGGAAGACGGTCCTGGTTGTTTTGAGATTCTGATATATGTTTTACTTTTCTTTTAACTGTCAAACTGGGCAGTTTTATTTTCCTTTACAACTTAATAAATGCTTCTCGATGACTGCACATGAGGTATGGCTGATCGGTAGTTGAGAATGATCCCAATGATGGAGTTTTCCTGACAGGGTGTAGTCTTCGGTATTGTATTGAGTGGAGTGACTTGTATGAATGACGTCACTGTCAAACCAGCAAGACTGCATTTATGCACTTATCATTCTCAGGATTGTTGGTAACTTGGGCAGACTTTCCCCAAATCACCATGCCTTCTTGTGTCACAAGGCCCTACTTGCTCACATTCACTTCAGTAACTGTACATTTGGTGATCCCACCCAGGGTTGTATATAATGGAAATGATTGATTCTTTTTCACACTGAGAATAGGCAGGCAAAAGGTAGCTTTCAGCTCAGGGTGTGTGACATGGGCTTTTTTGAAACATAGACCCATTGGCCTAATGAGTGGTTTTCTTGTAAAGCCATCACCAACAGAGCAGACTTTAGTAACCATTCTCTTCCATGCCTTCTTTTTTCTTTCAATACTTCTATTTCTCCTTGGGCATGAACTTTGGTTAGAGGGACCTCCCATTTTCCCGCCTTTTCTTTCCGTTTCTGCTTAATCATGTTGGAAAGTACTTTTGCTTTCGCCTGCCCCTCTCTGTCCAGCAGATAGGCAGGGACACTCCCTGTGGAGTCTTCTCATCATCCTTCTGCTTGGTGTTTCTCTTTTCATGCATCTTAAAAGTCTTTTTCATCTGAATTTTCTCAGCATGGTGCTGTTTATGGTAGAGCTTAGCCTTCAGGGCAATTTTTTTTTCCTTCTTTGAATGTTCATGGGTCTCCGGACTTGCTTTCTTTCTCTTTTTCTCATGGTGGTCCAAACGATATCTATATCGTTTATGGTGCAATTCAATATATTCATTTTGTGGCATGATGACAGCCACGGAGCAGCAGTATTCAACCTCCCAGGTCTCAAAAAACTCTTAATTTCTGGGTGTCACTGGCCCACAAGCCTGCCTCGTTCAGTCCGGAATGGGAAAGCATATGTCTTACTTTTACTTAGCTTTGTAGCATCGTTCTACTCACTAATCTCTTGGCATTCATAGCTAGGGGGACATGAACACATTTTATGCCTTCCTATGCTTCCCTTTGCTAATACTGCCTGTGCAGAAGGAATATTTCTGTCATTTTGTTTTGCACATATTGGCATTTCTGAGTTGCTGGCTCCTTTAGTTCTAAGTCCAGTAAAATAAAAAAAAAAAATAGAAAAACAAATAAAACATACTCATACAATCCTTGACTAATCAATTCTCTGGTCTTCCTCCTACATTTAAAAATTATCAGACGTTCATTCTAAAGTTTTAATAAGCATTTATTGGAAATGTGGGAAAAAAGAAAAGGCTTATCTATTGCTCCTTGAGCAAAAGTTGCTTCATGATTGTTTTGTGACTTCCTTTTTTGAAAGAATATTCCTCCAATTTTTAAGTACTAAAAATTATCCTTTATCATAGAACAGTTTAGAACCTCAGAAGATAAATTGTTATAGCCTCAAACAAGTCTGTAAGAGGCAGGTGCCCTAATAATACTGGCCCTCAAAGATACATTTTTCTCTACATTGCCCCTAGAAGCTAATTCACAAGATTTTCAATGCTCCTCAAACTGTCATGAAAAGACTAAACTCTGCCACTGGACATAACCTTATAAAAATGATATTATGAAAATCTTAGTCATTAGGGTTTCTGGACATTAGCATGATTTTTATGAAGGTGAAAGGAATAGCTTTCTTCCCGACTCTGCTTTCCTTAGCATTTGGGCTGAGACATAATTCTCTTTACTCCTAAAGACTGACTTCCTACCTTTCTCTCCACAGAAGTGAGGAATTAGTCAAGGTTCAAAGTGAGCCATTTTTCTTTCACACTTTGTATAACCTATCTTCCTAGACTTGCCTTCAGCTAAAAATCTCCTCTTCTTCTCCAAGATAGAAAAAAATGCCCAATATATATCAGTGGATGAAGTAGCTGAATTTTTTAAAATTAATTTATCATATCTACATTCATTCCTATCCTAAATAATATAGCATATTACCAAATATATTTATATCATATTAATTTTGTATGGGACTTAAAGGCCATGCCAGTATTTGTGGCATCAATGACCTAAAATCATTAGGAAAATAAAACATATACTTGCAAAGGAAGTTGAAATAAAAACCAACTGGTGTTAGCATTTCAGGTTAATATATTTTATGTTAAAAAAATAAAGGAAAAGGAAAAAGCAAAGAAATGCTCTTTGTAAGTAATAAATGGGGATTCTAGAAGAAAAGCCTGTGCCTCTGCACTCTAGTGGGTGGATAATGTTGTGATACTTATTTTAGTTCATAAGCACAAATGAGAAGAATCAAAAGAATGAATTTGGGGCTAGGGATATAGCTCAGTAGGTAAAATGGTAACCACCATGCAAGCAGGAGGACCTGAGTCTGACCCCCAGCAAAAGTCAGTACTGTTAATCTGAGGAGGTTGATCCGTTAGGCTTGCTGATTCACCAGTGCAGCCAAATTGGTAAAAGTCGGCTTCACTGAGAGATTCTGTCTCAAAAACCAAGTTGGAGAGCAACTGGGAAAGACACCTGACATCAATTTCTGACCTTCACAAATGCATACATACGTGTGCATGGACACCATCACAAATGTGTGCGCACACAGGAACACACAGAGAGACATTTAAAGAGAATAATTAATGAAAAATGAGATCATGAGTTTGAAAGAACGAGGTAAGATATATTGAACGGTTTGGAGGGAGAAAAGGGAAGGGGAAATGGCATAACTACATTTTAATCTCAAAATTTAAAAGAAAATACAATTGAACAACAGTGACAGAAAAAAACAAGGCAGTTAGCAATGTCTAGCAAATCAAATTAAATCACAAATTTAGATGACCTCTCTGAAGATAAGATTAGAGATACTCATTCTATAATGGCGAGACAGAACTACTGTTCTTAACAAGGCAACAAGACAAAATTGTTTAATCTTGCTTTAAAGCCTAAAGCTCTACTGTCTGCTGGTTTCTGACTCAATAACTAGTAAGTGTTGAACAAGCTAGATTTAAAGTTGCCTAATAAAAGTTTCCTTACAACAGGCACTGAAATATCAAAAAGGCTATAATCAGTGAAATGGATTCAACTAGAATAGTATAAGAAAAAGCATTGGGTAATTAGGAAATAAGGAAAGCATTCTAAATGCAGGGGCCATTAAAACGTTTATTCACTACTAGTTTCTCTTTGCCTAACATAGCACAAAGCAGGTACTTTCTTCACAATTGCTATGTGACTTTGACAAAATAATCCTCCTCATAACCAGTAGAAATGCAGGCCTGCCATTTACTGCTGTCTCAAAGAAATTTTAATAAGCCACAAACTGATTTCTTTGTCGTTGTGGTAGTGGTGGTGATGGCGATGATGATGGAGATGGTGATGATGGTGACGGTGGTAGTGGTTGTTTCATGCAGGGTCCCAGATAGCTCAGGCTAACCTCATAGCCAAGTGAACTCCTGCTCCTCCCTGCTGAGACCTGAGAATTCAGGTATAGCTCCACACCCAGCTGAAACTCTCTTCTGGTTCCCAATAAAAGATCAGCAATGGAAAAGACTGCCTATGCATTAATTCCTAAAGTTATCTCTGCACTTATGTCATTGGTCCTAGGAAGGTGAATTGTCAGTGACACTTATAACAATGGTTGTTAGTCTGCTGTGTGCCTGATATTTTGCTGTGTGTTCTTATTTAATCAACCTTTATAACTCAACCAGATATATACCATCAGGACCCTTGTATCACTAATGAGCAAATAGACATTCAAAACAGTGTTCTCTTTCCCATGATTCACACCTGAGCAGCACAGAGATGAAATCAGAACCCAGGCTGTCAATCAAGAACCACCTTCATTCTCTTGATGCTCTTCTGATGGCCAGACATTATTAGAGGATTACTGAAATAGGGATGGAGGCCTGGTAAAGCCAAGAGATTACCTTGCCTAGTTTCTGGAATATGAGCTATCCTGGTCTTACTTCTGATGTTCTTTAAAATAGAGGGGAAAGGGAAGTCAAAGGCAAGAAGTAGAATTATTTTCTTCATATGTCTTTAATTAAAGGTTCTTTTTTTTTTAACCTTTCTATATCTGCCTTATGAGTTTGGGAATAAGTAGGAAGGAAAAGTTTGATCCAGGGGAAGGAGATTTCCTGCATAAAGTGCAGAGTCTGGAGCAGCTGAGTACAGCCTGAAGGGGAGCCCTTCGTCCATCCAGCTCTTGAGTCATATAGAGCAATATAGTAAAAAATGCACTGAGCTAAGGACTTTTGTGGTATTGCTCTTTAGACTTATACAAAATATCATTCATTGACACCAAACAGGCATTTAGATCATTTAGATCTTCTGTACTTAAGTAAGCATATCAATTAAGAGAATCTTAACTCTACAGCAAAGAATTACTTTTTTTTCCAGTTTGTTTGTTTGTTTGTTTGTTTGTTTGTTCGTTTGTTTAAATCATGTTGAACTGACTCATCCTATAGCATCCCTCTCCTGTGCTCTCTATGGTCTGTTTCCCTTCTTGATTTTCACTTCTGGCTGCCACTTCCAAGCTGGAGGAGTTTTGAACTCAGGAGGAAGTGTATATGGCTAGAGGGGAGTTGCTACCGCTGAATAGCTCTAGGCATTCACAGAAGCCCCTTCCAGAGCACCTCACCTCCACCACAGCTTTACATACCTTTGAATGCTACTGCAACATGGGTGCCAGTCTTACGTGACAATCATAGATCAAAAATATACCTTATCTGGTTCCTTCTACCACATGTTGGGGTCTGGCTTCTTTTTTTAAGGCATTATAAATATTTTTGTTTGTTTATACCGATATCCCAGTTCTACTCTGGCTGTAGTATAAATGGGGACCTCATCTACTTTCTTTTTGTCTTTGTCAACTTATCCTTTCCACAGTTAATATAAAGGTGGAAGATTAGCCAGGAAATCATAGTCATTGCCGATTAATTAAAAGGTAGGTTAATGAAGTTGACACAATCATAATGCTACTTATAATTAATAATATGAAAAATAATGAGGAACATAAAATAATAACTTGTCACTGAGCTGGCAGAGAAGCCACAAGAGGCAGAAAGTAATATGGCTTGAGGGATTTTTTTTTTGGGGGGTGCTATACCTTAGTGGTACAGTGCTTGCTCACCACTTGTATAACATGTACACTGCCCTAGGTTTGATCCCCAGAGCTACAAAGAATGGCTTGGCTTTACTGAAAGCTTCACCATTAAGAGTTTAGTTATTCAGCTTCCAAACTCTTATAACTTTAAAAAGCTGAAGATACAGACACTCACTGTAGGTGGAGACTTTAACTGAATACTCTAAAAGGCTTTAATACGCATTGTTGATTTGACCTGAGTCACACCCCAGAACACATACCATGGAGGAGGTGCATGCCTGTAACTGCATCACAGTGTAGAGCGGGCATACTAGGGACTCACTAAGTAGCCAGCACGTTCCCACTGAGTAGCCAAAACAAGGTTTAGTGAGAGACCCTGTCTCAAAACAGTAATGAAGTAGAGAAAGTGATCAAGGAAGATAACTTAAGTCAGTCTCTGTCTCTTTATGCAAGTACATCACACACACACACACACTCATACAACACAGACACATACTAATGCACAACATGTATGCACACGTTATTCAAACTTTTATATTCATTGCATTTCTCATAAGTTGTTCATTTGTTTGGGAATGTCTGATGAGATATCAGCAAGAAGCAGAGCTGATCTTCCTATAGAAACATCAATTCAAACAACCATTCCCACACAAAACTACCTGCACAATACCTGCAAGAAGCAATTTAAAGAAAAAAGAAGGAGAAGGAGAATCTGAGAAACTGGATGTATAGGAGAAGGTAGGAAGGTGTCTATCTGAAAAGGCTGTGGAGAAGATGAGAGAGGTCTTGTTAATACAGGGTGTGGCACATGAAAGCTAATTCCTACTGGGGGCAGTGTTTTTAACAGCTGGGGAAAGGGTGTTTATTTTTTAAGTCCTAATCATAAAATGCAACACCATTAAAAAGGAATCTCAGTAGGAACTTGAGATTTCAGTCATTTTTAAAGCCCTGATAAAGGACACGTTCCACCATTAACACTTGGTCAGAGGCTCCCATTAGTAATTAAGGTGACAGTGTGCATATGCATTTTGTAAGACATAGTGAGTTCTGGAAGAAGCCAATCCCTATCTCTCCCCTGCTAATAAGAAACTGAGAAACACGAAACAACCCCAGATGGTACATGATGTAGTAATGAACAAAGACATTTAAATGGTGTGAATTAAGTTTTACTTTGTGTTTCAATAAGAGATTCACTGCCCAGAACATTTTAATTGTAAACTAGATTCCCCCATGAGGCCTTAAACTACTTTATGTTCAATATAAAGCTTTGTTGATCTGGTGTGGGCAGCATTATTCATCACCTAATCTCAAGGGGATATAATTTTTTTTTTCATATTGGGCAATTGATGCATAGCCCTACTAGTTTAATACTAAACTGTATTTCATTTCTCCAAATAATTTATCTTCACACTGGTAAGAAGCTATGTCAAATGAGAAGATGCAAACCAATTTCATAGATATCAAGTTATTTTTCTGAAATTCTAAGTGAAAATAACCTAGTAGGATAATATTTCATGTTTTGCCAAAATATTCAAAGTGGATATGCAGGGCACTTTCTGAAAACTCTCTTCTCTGACTACCTGAAAAGGAATATTTCTTTGAAATATTTATTGAACCCTCTGGCAATGGACAAAGAGATAAGTCACTGGGGGTGCTTGGTCATCCCTAGCTTGCTGCCTGACTTGATGGTCAAAGCTGTTTTATGCCTAGAACACATAGAAACCAAATCAAATCCAGGCAGCACAGCACAGAAAGACAGAGACCTGTGTTCCACCATGTCATGTGGTATGTGTAAGGGAAGACACCCACAGACCTGCTGTCCCACCCACAGCACTGGCTTGCCATAGACACACATGGTCCCACCTCCTACCACACAACAGTATGGTAAGAGGAAGACAGACAGAGACCTGCACACTGCCATGCCCCCCACAGACCTGTGCTCTGCCTTTTTGTGCTCAGCACAGGTGGATCCCCTAGATACACAACTGCCACCACACCATGCAACACAGACAAAAGATGTCACCCAGGGGCCCACCAGCCACATGGCCAGCCTGCAGCAGGAGCTACTATAATGTGTGAGTATGTGGTAGATAGATGGAAGAGAAAGACAAATGGAGCAGCATGAGTATTGTGAAGAGAGATGGAACTGGAGACTTGAGGGTAGAAACGAGAAGCCTGTTGTGAGTGGCCAGCCCCATCATCTAGTGTCATGGTAAGGTCCTAGCCTGCACTGACACCAAAGTCCATGGTTGGGTCCACAGGTCATATTACCACTAGTGAACTCTAAGGACATCCTTGGTTGGGGCAACAGCCAGGGACCACATGAATGTCCAGGGTTCATGGGCTGTGCAGAAGTGGCTCTGCTCCTCTGTAGTGACAGTTTTCGAAAATTTGTTTTCAAACAAACAAACAAACAAAACATATTATAAGAATGTATTTTCATTGTAACCCCAGGTATAGGGATGTGGGGCTGCTTCAGTCTGTCCATAGCAGTTGACTATAATTTGTCTCATGCTCTAGTAGAGGCAAGATTTTGCTATCTGCAGATAATTTCTGTTATTGTGGGACATTTCTAATTCTGGGAACTTTTTAGGGAGTATATAAATGCTAGGCATGGTGAGTGGTTGTTGGCCATTTATGAAGGCTTTTTGAAGTTTGTTAGTAGCCATTGTCAAAGAAGAAACAGAATGAGAAAAAGAAAGAAAAAGAAAAGGAAAGAAAGGAAGGAAGGGAAGGAGGGAGGGAGGGAGGGAGGGAGGGAGGGAGGGAGGGAGGGAGGGAGGGAGGGAAGAAGGAAGGAAGGAAGGAAGGAAGGAAGGAAGGAAGGAAGGAAGGAAGGAAGGAAGAAATTAGATGATTTAGGGATTCTCTTAATTCCTCTCTCTCCTCTATCCTCATTTCTCCCCTATCTAATGTTAGGGGGTGAAATGGTGGGGGACTAGGAGGGGAAGAGTAGGAAAAAGAGGAGCCCACAAAGTAGCAAAGACCAGTTACATCCCTCACTGGCTGCAGCACTCTGGAGAGATGGTCCCACCTATCACCATTGGCATCACTCAGGAGTGCAGGACCTGAGCTTCAACTAGGCAGCACAGTGGAACTGGCCCTGGTGGTGGGGAATAGAAGAGCTGACCCTGCTACTCATCTACTGTGGGGTGGCACTGGTGCAAAGGCCATGTGCCCCACCACCACCAGTCCCTTACCACCTCTGGCCATTGGGAAAGCTGCCCACAAGGTCATCCCTGAGCTTCACAGTTGAACTGGCCCGCTAGTGGGGGTGGAGGTGAGCTGACCCCAAGGGAAAGAACACCAGAGACCTGACCCAGCTCTTCACAGGTTGTAGCACTTGTGACAGAGACCCCCAAACCTTGACTGGGCAGTACAGTGGAACTCCCCAGAGGTATGGGTGCCATAAGCCACTCCTGGGGGGATGAGAGTGGAGGAACTGACCCTGCCTCCTGATGATGGCATTGAGTGACCTCCAGAGCAGTGCTGGCGAGCTCACCCTAGAGGTGTGGATAATAGAGAGCTACTGATCAGCTCAGCTAACACCTAGGCCCAGATCCAAAGCTCAGAATTGGCTGACCCCCAAATCTGTATCATCTGCAAAAGGTGGGACACATGAAAGGGCCAGTCCTACTGATCCAAAGCTGCAGGTTTCCATGACACAGGACAACAATAAGATAACTCGGAAGAGTCCTAATGTGATGGTTTGACTATGCTTAGCCCATGGGAAGTGGCTCTATTAGGAGGTGTGGCCTTATTGGACAAGGTATAGTTAGTGAAAGTGTGTCGTTGTGGACATGGGGTTTTAGGGTCTTATGCTCAAGCCTGGCCAGTATGATCCAGAGCCTCCTCCTGACTGCCTGCACAATGTCATGTTTCCCACCATGATAATAATGAACTAAATCTATGAAACTGTAAGCCAGCTCCAAATAAAGGTTTGCTTTTGTAAGAGTTGCCTTGGTCATGGTGTCTCTTCACAGCACTAAAACCCTAAGACACCTGGTAAGGACAAATATTTATGGTGTCACAGAACCCAAAGATCTCAAACCAGACCAATGACTCATTGCAATAAATATTTGCAAGTGAAGATATGTAAAAAAAAAAAAAGGAATAAACTATAGAGCACACCGTGATATACTACAGCTTCCACAATGAGATGTTTTCTATGGTTTGTGTGTGTGTGTGTGTGTCTGTGTCTGTGTGTGTGTGTATGTATGTGTGTGTATTTTTAGGCAGATATTATAAGAGTGAAGGGCAGATATGAAGAGATGAGGAGATGAGCTTTACTGGAGTACATGATCTGAACCTCACAAAGGATCAATAAAACTAACAGAAGAAAGATATTTAAAAAGCAAAAAAAAATATTTATTTAGTAAAATTCAGTGATCATTTCCCAAGAACCATTTTAACTTTAACAATCCTCTCACATCTAAGGCAGTGATTTTTTTTTTCAAAAAGGAACTGAACTAGGATATTTTTAAAAACATTCTGAAGGATTAAGACACTTCATGGTTCATTAAGAATCACAATTGAACTCAAGGGCAGTCACAGCTACATAATAAATTTGAGGTCCTCACAGGATACATTAAAAAAAAAAAAGAAAGAAAGAAAAGAAAAGAAAAAAAAAAACTTGTCTCAAAACCAAGAAAGTGTCAGAAAGATGGTGTGATGGTTTGTATATTTTTGGACCAGGAAGTGGCACCATTTGGAGGTTTGGCCTTGTTGGAATTGGTGTGACCTGGTTGGAGTAGGTGTGTCACTGTGGGTGTGGTGGGTGTGGGCATAAGATCCTCACCCTAGTTGCCTGGAAGTCAGTCTTCCACTAGCAGCCTTTGGATGAAGACATAGAATTCTTAGCTCCTCCTGCACCATGCCTGTCTAGATGTTGCCATGCTCCCACCTTGATGGTAATGGACTAAACCTCTGAATCTGTAAGCCAGCTAAATGTTGTTTTTTATAAGACTTGCCTTGGTCATGGTGTCTGTTCACAGCAGTAAAACCCTAACTAATATAGATGGTACATGGTTTTTTGTTTGTTTGTTTGTTTATTTGTTTGTTTGTTTTTTTCTTTTTGTCAAGATGATGACCTGAGGTAGATCACCAGGACCTACATAGTAAAAGAAGAGAACCAACTCCCACAAGTCATCCTCTACTTCCATAGACAGGGACACATGTATGTGGACATAAACATCACAAACACATACAAAATAAATAGTACAATTTTTTAAATTAAAGATAAGCAAAAAAATCACCGTTATTCAACTTCAAGGTGGAATAATTATTTTTCAGTTCCAATTCTGTTACTAATTGTGGTTGTATGAACTTGGCAAAGTCCATGACTATCCTAACATTCTTTATCTCACAAAACAACAGTTTTTTAAAAGTGGTCAGCTTTGAAATTATATATATGCATGTTACACGAAATGTATGCAGCAGGTTGTATTTGCATATGCATGTATGTACATATATATTGTGTATATATGTGTGTACATATATAATGTACATATGTATATAATGTATACATATACATGTATATACACATTGAATGAATATATTATATATGTTTTCATTCAATATGTATGTACACGTTATACAACCTTCTGAGTCCATTTAGTCACACACACACACACACACACACACACACATATATATATATATGAAACTGACACCCACATGTATGTATATATATATGTATATATATGTATATATATATATATATGAATTGAGGTCATGAATTTAACAAGGGAAGGATGAACATGGGACCAGTTAGAGGAAGGAAAGAAGAGAAAAAATAATTCTACTTTAATA
Organism: Mus caroli; assembly: GCF_978045245.1. NCBI lineage: Eukaryota > Metazoa > Chordata > Mammalia > Rodentia > Muridae > Mus > Mus caroli. The sequence goes on along the minus strand of NW_028227269.1, from coordinate 90,410,409 downwards.
GAAAAAATAAAATTAGAATTATAGATATTTTAAAATCTGGCTGAGAATCAAGTTTAGGATTTCTTCGAAGTCTTACTCAGACTGCTTCTTATGAATATATAATCTTCAGTCATACCTGATCCTACAGAATCAGACTCACAGGATGTCACTTCTCTCAAGAAATACTTACATCTGAAAAGCATGAGAACCACCTGTGTGGGTTGCTTTTCAGCTCCAGCCAGGCATGGTGGCGCACATCTTTAATCCCAGCACTCAGGAGGCAGAGGCAGGCAGATTTCTGAGTTCGCGGCCAGTCTGGTCACCAAAGTGAGTTCCAGGACAGCCAGGACTATAAAGAGAAACCCTGTCTTGAAAAAAACAAACAAACAAACAAAAAAACTTTCAGCTCCACCATACATCTCAAGCTGACAGAGCCGGAGGAATGGGACCATATAAGGTATTACTTGGATTGCATCAGTGCTGTCAATAATCACTATGCAGACCCTCCTTCTGGTCCACACCTCTACCTGCAATCTCATATCAGCACCCTACTCCACAGCCCACAGGTCTGCCTGCTTCCCAGGAGACCTGCTCACATCCAGGACAAACAGCTGAGATACCCACATCCTAATCCTCCACCTGCTTGGCCCACAGCAAGCCCAGCAGTTGTGAGATATGACCTGGTGAGATCAGAGCTCCATCTTTCTTTTAGTCCACATCTCTGCCCTAAAACTCAGTTTGGCACCCCACTTCACAGCCCACAGCTCTGCCTGCATTCTAGAAGGCCTGTGCACACCAAGAAAAACCAGCTCCGTCTTGTAGTCCATACCTCTATCTGCAACTGAAGATCTGCATTCCCCTCCTGCCCCCCGCCCCCGCCAAGTACAGCTCTGTCTGCCTTTGGGAGGCTTGCTGACACCTGGGACAACCAGTTCCAGAGACTTACCACTCCCAGGCCCATCAGGCCTACCAACACCAGAGACAACTAGATGGCTAAAGGCAAGCACAAGAACAAAATCAACAAAAGCCCTTGTAATATAATACCAGTAGAATCCAGATCTCCTACTACAGCAAGCCCTGGATATCCTAACACACCTGAAGAGCAAGACTGTGACCTTAAATCTTATCTCATGAAGATGATAGAGGTTTTTAAAGAGGAAATAAATAAATCTCTTTTAAAAATACAGGAAAACAAAAATCAAACAGGTAGAAGCTCTAAAAGAGGAAACAAATAAATCCCTTTTAAAAATACAGGAAAATACAAAGAAACGGGTGAATAAAATAAATAAGGTTGTTCAAGACCTAAAAATGGAAATATAAACAATAAAGAAAAAACAGAGGCAGCCCTAGATATGGAAAACCTAGGAAAAAGAACAGAGACTATAGATGCAAGCATCACCAACAGAATAGAAGAGATGGAAAAGATTCTCAAGCATAGAAGATAATATAGTAGAAATTTATACATTAGTCAAAGAAAATGTTAAATCTAAAAACTCCCAAACATGAAACATTTAGGAAATTTGGGATACCATGAAAAGACCTAATCTAAGAATAATAGAAATAGAAGAGGGAGGACATTCCCACTTCAAAGCCCAGAAAATATCTTCAACAAAATCATAGAAAAAAACTTCCCTAACCTAAAGAAAAAGATGGCCATAAATGTTTAAGAAGTTACATAACACCAAATAGATTGTACCAGGAAAGAAAATCACCCTGCCACATAATAACCAAAACACTAAGTGTACAGAAAAAAGAATATTAAACGCCACAAGGGAAAAGGGTCAAGTAACATATAAAGGCAGACTTATCAGAATTACACCTGACTTCTCAACAGAGTCTGTAAATGCCAGGTGTCTTGAAGACCCTAAGAGACCACAGGTGTCAGCTCAGGATACTATAACCAGCAAAACTATCAATCACTGTAGATAGAGAAAATAAGATATTCCATGACAAAACCAAACTTAAACAATATCTTTCTACTAATCCACCCTTACAGAGGATACTAGATAGAAAACCCCAGCACAAGGAGAGTATACAGCTATGAAAACACAAGAAATTAATTATCACACAGCAAAACCAAAAAAGATAATCACATACGGGGAGAGAGAGAGAGAGAGAGAGAGAGAGAGAGAGAGAGAGAGAGAGAGAGAGAGAACCACCACCAACATGAAAATAACAGTAACTAAAGATCATTGGTCATTAATATCATTAATAACTCTCAACACAAATAGACTCAATTCACCAATAAAAATAACACAGGCTAATAGATTGGACATGTAAACAAGAGCAATCATTTAGCTGCATATAAGCAACACACCTCACCAACAAAGATAGATGCTACCTCAGAGTAAAAGACAAGAAAAAGGTAATCCAAGCAAACAGACCCAAGAAACAAGCTGAAGTAACCATTCTATATCTACTAAAATAGCCTTTCAACCAAAAGTAATGAAGAGATGGGGAACGACATTTCATATTCATCAAAGAAAGTCTACCAAGATGACATGTCAATTCTGAACATCTATGCCCCAAATGCACCCACATTTGTAAAAGAAGGATTACTAAAACTCAAATCACACATGGAACCCCACATGATAACAGTGAGGGACTAAAAAACACTCCACTCTCATCAATGAACTCATCATTGAAACAGAAACTAAGTAGAGAAATAATGAAACTCACAGATGTGATGAACCAAATGAATCTAACCGATATCTATGGAACTTTTCACCCCAAAACAAAAGAATATACCTTCTTCTTAGCACGTATATTTTCCTTGGCATATACCCAAAACATTCTCTACCATACCACAAGGACATGTGCTCCAATATGTTCATAGCAGCTTTATTCATAATAGCCAGAAACTGGAAACAAACCAGATGTCCCTCAACTGAAGAATAGTTACAGAAAATGTGATACACCTATACAATGGAATACTAGTTAGCTCTTAAAAAGAAGGACATCAAGCCGGGCGTGGTGGCGCACGCCTTTAATCCCAGCACTCGGAAGGCAGAGGCAGGCGGATTTCTGAGTTCAAGGCCAGCCTGGTCTACAAAGTGAGTTCCAGGACAGCCAGAGCTACACAGAGAAACCCTGTCTCGAAAAACCAAAAAAAAAAAAAAAAAAAGAAGGACATCATGAATTTTTAGAGGCCAATGGATAGAACTAGAAAATATCATCCTGTGAGAGGTAACCGAGCCTCTAAAGGGCAGTCATGGTATATACTCACCAATAAGTGGATATTAGTCATAAAGTACAGAATACCCCTGATATACTCCACAGGCCCAGAGAAAATTAATAAGAAGGAAGCCACGAGAAAGGAGGCCTGAATCTCATTTAGAAATATAATAGTCATAGGAGGAAGAGGGAGAAAGGAAGGGAACTGGGTGGGAGAGGTGATGAGGAGAGAATGGAGGGGTCAGGATGAGGTGTGATGAGTGATAGGAGAGAATGCCAAAAGACCTGGAGAATAAATGGAAATCTGCAGCTGCCAGGAGTGGACAAGGTGGGAGGAGGGAGAGAAATACCAGAGACCTAATATGAGAGAGACTCCCAGGAGTCAACATAGGTGACCTTAGCAGAGACACATAGCAGTGGGGATATGGAACCTGAAAAGGACACCTTCTATAGCCAGGCAGGACCACACAGGTGAGGGATAAGGACACCAACTCACAGACAAAACTTTTGATCCAAAATCTGTCCTGTCTAAAAGAAATGCAGGGACAAAGATGGAGCAGAGACTGAAGGAATAGTCAACCATTAATTGACCTAACTTTAGACCCATCCCAGGGCAAGCACCAATCCCTGATACTGTTAACAATACTCTGTTATGCTTGAAGACAAGAGCCTAACATTACTGTCTTCTGAGACAACTAATTGAAACAGATGCAGATAACCACAACCAAACATTGGGTGGAGCTCAGGGACTATTATCAAAGAGTTGGGGGAAGGATTCAAGGCAATGAAGGGAATAGGAACTCCACAGGAAAACCAACAGAGTCAACTAGCCTGCACCCTTGCAGACTCCCAAAAATGGGGCCACCAACCAAAGAACATTCTTGGGCTGGACTAAGGCCTATGACTAACACATAGCAGATGTGCAGCTCAAGTCTCTATGTGGGTCTCCCAACAACTGGTGCAGAGGCTGTCCCTAAAGCTGTTGCCTGCCTTTGGTATGTTCTCCAACAGGGCTGACTTGTGTGGCCTCAGTAGGAGAGGATGTGCCTAACCCTGCAGAGACTTGATGTGCTATGGTGGGGAGATACCCAGGGGTCCCCCACTCTCTCAGAAGAGAAGGGAAGGGAGGATGAGGAGAGGGGCTTTGTGAGGGGGGAACCAGGAGGTAGTAGCAGTAGAGATGTAGAATTAATTAATTAATTAATTAATTAAAAGTGAATAAATGGAGAAGAATAACTGTGCAGTTTGTAGCAAACCCTTTGATAGCCTGTTCTTCCTGCAAACATTTTAGTTTTACTTCTCCTATCTATAAATTCTGCATCTGTAGGAATCCAATTTTATTTTTTAATTATTTTATCATTTCAAGCAAATGATGGCTTAAAACACTTCTTTGTTTAGAAGGAGGAAGTAATAAAGGACTCTGACATGTCTTTTCTCTAAGAAAAAGAAGGAAAAGGGCTGGAGAGGTGACTCATAAGTTAAAAGCATTTGCAGTTCTTGCAGAAGACCTAGGTTTGGTCCCAGCACCCTCTTGATAACTCACAACTGTCTGTATCTCCTTTGCTGGCCTCTGCTGGCCCAAGGCATACACGTACATACTTCCAGTCCCAACACATATAAGAGAAAAATGAAGAAGTCTCTTTTTTAATAGGAAGAAAGGGAAGAGATAGGAGAGGCAAGAATGGGAAGAAGAGGGAGGAAAGCAAGAGGAACAAAGAAAGGAATGGAGACTAAGCCTTTACAGCATGAAAAGTCTTTTCCATTAAGCTGGTGTGTGCCAGTTGAATGTAGCCTGCAGGAGAAAAGGAACTGTCCTAGAGAAAGTGGCGATCTAACATTGTGCTCCTAGCCAGGATGTGGGTAATAACCCCATCTGTTAGGGAGATGATGAAATGTGAGCCAAAGAAAATGAGTTCGTGAACTTGAGATGTTACAGAAAGAAGGAAAAGGAACTATTCAATATCTTAGAACTGCCTAAAGCTTTCTTTTAGCCAAGTTTAATTTCCTCTGTGAAGAATAATTTGCAGATCTTATAGGACATCGACTGTGAGTACAGCCATCTTCCAGTCCATCCACAGCTCAGCAGGGTGAGCATGTGAACAAATTTACCTAGATGTAAGTTCCTTTTTTTAATATAAGAATTTCAGGTCTGAACAAGCCTAAGAGGATATCATCATCCTTTTGTTTATGAAAAACAGTGATTTTTTTTTCTATATTAGAACTAAACTCCCAAACTTACTAATTTCGGGAAGATGCGCTGTGACCTTGGAGATAGTTACTTCCCCTGCAATGCCTTTACTTTCCAATTCTAAAGTCAGCCATATGCATCTCATATTCAAGAGACCCATTGTGTAAGTTAGTGTTATAAGACATGCATGAGGCTCTGGGTTCATTCCCATCACATCCATATTTTGTACACGTACACACACACAGAGAGAGAGAGAGAGAGAGAGAGAGAGAGAGAGAGAGAGAGAGAGAGAGAGAGAGAGAGAGAGAGAGAGAGAGATAGGTAGTTGCTGGTTGTATAGGGCTCTTTCAGTCACAAGTGCTGACAAATCAACCCAAGTTGACTTAAAAAAAAAGGAGATTTATTGATTGAAGTTCAAGAAAAATATGAGCCTTGGACTTCCATTCAGAGACTCAGAAGTTTACTCTGTAGTCTTCTCTCCAAAGTTTTTTATTCTCCATGTCTAAGTCTTCTCTGGTTGCAGGCAGGTCCTCTTTTTGTACTGCAAGATGCCTAACAGAAATGCTAGAGCTAAGAAATAATTTCTTGGTTTCAATTCCAGTTGGAAGGAGCATGTGACACTGCCTTGCTAATGAGGGATTATGGGTACCAGCTCCAGAGTCTGAATTTTTATGTAGGTGTTGGGGACCAGATGCTGGAGCTGGTACCCGTAATCCCCCAGTAGCAAGGCAGAGACAAGGGAGAATCTCTAGCCAGCCAGTTCAGTCTACTCGGTGAGCTCCAGGGTCATTGAAAGACAATATTTCAAGAACCAAGGTAAAAAGTGGTAAAGGAAGACAAGCAAGGTTGACCTCTCTGGCTTCTTTATGCATGTGCATATACATACTTGTACATACATAAGCAAATGATGTATGAGTCATTATGAGATATCAACATGTAGAGAAAATATATACATTGGTTTTAAGAAAGGGCTTGGTTTTTTTTGTTTTGTTTTGTTTTGTTCTGTTTTTTTGAGGTACTGCCCTCTGAAATCTAAAACATGACCTAAGAATAAACTTGTATACTTTTAAAGCCACCATACAGTTTAGGATATGTTCATATCATTATTCTTTATTCTTGAGTATTTCATACATTGATCCAATGAAATACAGCCTCTTTATATTAGTTGTCTGGTTCCTATACTTTCCCGTGACTTTCTTATGTCAGCATAGTTTTCACCCTTCACTTGGTTTTTGCTCCTGGCTTACAATTCTGATTAGCTTGTGACACTTCAGCAGGTTGGTGTTCATCAGTTGCCTATGACGTCTAACTCCCTCATTAGCACAGTCAGGATCAGTAGGCATCGTTAGGGTCACAGACACCACATCACACTGCTCTATTTCTATTCCACATGAACAACTTCACTGACTTTATGGAACTACGTTCTGCAGAAGGAGGGATACAATAGTCAAGCAAACAGTATCCCCCACAGTGGCAGGGTTGTAACAGAGTGAGTCATGACACTGGGGTAATCTATGGCTGGGAGAGGGAGGGGCTAGAAACATGGGGGATCTGAGATGTTATCTGCAGTCAAGGCTATCTGACACTGGTCATTCAGTCCACAGATTCACATTATCAGCAAACATATTTGTGGCCAAGTGTGATTACAGTTACACATTTATTTTTCCTGTGCATTTGCTTGCCTTCCTTTCCAACCTGCACATGAGATGCTAAATAGATATGTGGTTCATATTTGATGATTCTGATTATTTTTCCCATCATTACAATTGGGTTTTTTTTTTGCCTGCTTAATTTTCCTCATAGTGCCTGAAGTATTATTTTAGGAGGCACTGGTATCTACTCTCAAGTGAGCTCCAGGACCTGGATCAACATTCATGGAGAAATGAGCTACAGACATTGGGCAAAGAGCTGCTTGAGTACAGAACCTACAGGACATGGATGGAGCAAGGTATTCTGCGAAAGGATCCACTTTAGTTTCATGCCAGGTACCACCACACTCCAGCAAAGAGAAACTGGATGGGGAAAAAGAAACCTTCAAATAACCTGATAGCTAGAATCCTGGGTGGGAAACCATGACAACACAGAGGACAAGGAGCTTCAGGATATTGCAAAGAAACCATGGTGAGAAAGAACCCATGGCCACTAATTATAGATGCTCATCCATCAGAATCTTTTCAAATCCTTCTGAGAGATAAGGACCCCTATCTTATCCAATGGCAATGTACTGGGTCCCAAATGAAGATTCATAACTGGGTTAAGTCAATCAATACTTTTTGCAGCCATTTGAAAACTGGTGTGTTTTAACAAGAACTCTGAACTAGAGATAATCTAGCAGAAGCTTCTACACACAAGCTCAAGAATGCAAGGAAGGAGCCAAGTCTTGGGAAGAGAGACATCACAAGAACAACCTACATAGACCTGGGTTCTAAGTAGCTGATTTGATCCTGGTGGTCAGGCAAGAAGACTTCTCTGTTAAAGAGAAATATGACTTGTAAAGGAGTCCTTTGCACATGCAGTATACAATGATGATAATGAGAGGCATCTAAATGAAGGCTTTAATTCTGCTGTCACCAAAGCACAAAGGGGGGGGGCATTTTCATCTTGTTATCCCCTTGTTTTGGAGGGGACCTTATTAACAACTGGGAGCTTTATCCTTCCAAAGCCATAAAGCAATAAGTGGTACAGAAGTGAGCTATAAATTATATCTAATTTCACTATCCTATAACATCAGAAACAGGGGCTGCTCCAAATTAATGGGCAGCAAATTTAAAGCAGATATAGGGATATAATTTTCTATGCAATACTTAATTAGCTTCCAGAAACTGCTACCAAGGGAACTTATCAGAAAGCCCCATATGCATCTAGCAAACAGTAAATGCAATTACAGTACACAGTAAAAGAGGCAAGTAAGACCCCTCCTAGAGCTTGCAACCCATCCTAATTGCTCTCAGACTGTGATCAAAAAGGATGTCCCATAGTGGCATACTGTGCAATTGGCTTCTTTCTTAATAAAAGTGGACCATTGCTGTTCCTTTATGGCCAGAGTTATGCTATAGCAAGCCCCTTCATTGCCTCTCTGTAGTCTTGTCAATGATCTGCCTGAGACAGTGGTGGCTCTTTATGTATTTAGTTTAGAACAATATTGAGACCAACCATAAACTCTAGCTGACAATGAAGGATTGGTAATCTTGGTGGAGAGATCCATAGCCTTCTGTTCAATAACCACTTAGGGTGTCATTGCCCTCAATATTAAGCTTTAACCTGTACCAGGGTTGAGAAAGTATAGCACACACTTGGGAAAGCACATGCCAGCAAGGCCAGTCATCCCTGCCAATGACAAACACAATACAGGGTATTTTGATTTTCCTCTGCCGGCTCAGTAGCTAACAAAGGCCTTGAGAGCCGACTTCAGCAAATCTGTCGTTGGATCCCCTTCTCAGTGCAAGCGACTCGGCATCTAATCCTCCTTTTCTCAGATTCTGGACAGTGTTGCTCAGAAGATATAATTATCCTCAGAACATGAAAGGCCCAAAACCAGCTGGGAAAGTCCTTCCTTCACATTTAAAAATAATAATAATGTAAGGCTAATTATATTGTAAAAGCAAAAACATGGTAATTAGGATGACCATATATATATCTGACTTCCTGTAATTATTGTTATTCATTTTGGCAACTGGGATTTTAAATATTTGAATTTTATTTTCCAAGCCATAAATGTGAGAAATGCAATTTATTTACTTTAGCGTTGATCACAGAGAATTAATTTTCACCTATTTCTCCACTCTGGTTTGTCTTGTGGTCTCTTTCTCTATTCTCAGAGACAGGAACATCAAGCCTGTAACTGAATCACATCTGCAGGATACCCCAAATTAGTAAAGTAACATTAATATGTCCTCAATGCCAGGGACCAGGGTGCCATGATTTAGTCTAAAAAATGTTACTGTGTAATAAGATGAAAATATCCCACAGATAGTTAAATCCAGAAAGCATTCACTATAAAAATAATAGTAAGCATGTGACTTTTAGTGTAGATTTTTTGCTCCATTGTTTTAAAAAGGATACTAATGACTGTTGTATTTTTCACCACATTGATATAGAACCCAATAATGAAGTTTAAACTTCTGGTTTCTTTGGAAAGTCAGTTATGTCAAATGATGTTTTGCTGGGACACACAGATGAAAGGATGTGTTGCTATAGCAAACATGTGAAAGGACACATGATGTTCAGAAAGAATACAAATATGACCCCACAGACAGTGGGAGCTCAAGTATTGGTTTGCTTTTTTCCACCTCGCTATTCATCGCCAATGATATGCATGTATTGTTTCTCCTTACATTGCATTGCTGAGCTCTACTTGTGGTGATGCCATAGAGAGATGTTCACCAAAGAACTTCTTGTGAGGTTCCTGTGGCTTCTTGATGCTTCCATGGCAGCCTCGGGCCTGTTGGCCATTGGCTAGCCTTGGGCTTCCTTCTGGATTGAACTGCTCGTGCTGGTTCCTGTGTGGTGTCTGCCAAGTGGACTGGACTGCAGCTACTGGTTTCTGTGTTTTGTCTGCCAAGAAAACTGGACTCCAGCTGCTGATTTCTATTGGATGTTTGCTACTAGACTAAACTGCTAATATCCTGATAATGAAGATTAGACTTGTGCCCAAAGAACTATTTCTAAACAAGTCTACTTCCCCTGTGTCCTAATAACTTTTCCACTACTTCTGGTGGATGGTGGCAAGAGGAGAAGTTGAACCCTTATTAAAGTAGGTTGAGAAAAATGTATGCCTATACAACAGTTCCCAGCCTTTTCAGCGATCAAATCTTCCTCCCATCTCAAAGAATATTAAATAAATTGGCATTCACTTTAAAGTCTTGTGGGCAGTGAAGAGGTGATCTGGATGGACATCGAATATTTGAAATGAATAATGACATTTTTAAATTTAACTCAGTTCTTTAGACTGTGACTACATCTGATAAATCAAACTTTAATTCATTTTCAATTAGTTTCTGCAGCAAAGTGGCCTATTTCAAAAGGGCATATACTTTTAGCTCCGACATATAAAGGCTTACACATTGTCCTCCAATTCATATATAAAAAAAAAAAATCTGTAAAAATCCAAGTCACCTACTTTGCTTAGATGCATAAGGCTTCAAGGTGAAACTGTTCCCCCAAAATCTTAAGAAGCAAAATTGTCCAGAAAGACACCCACCTCAATATATGAAGCCCACATGAATCTGAAACCATTACAGATGTAAAATAGAAGTCAAGGGAGTCAGATTTTATTGCGATGCCCAAAATTACAAAGAAAGTCAAGTGGAGGGAAGAATTGCGTATCTGGGTTTGTGGTTTGAAGAAGCTCAGTCGATAGGCCTTGATTCTGTGGAGTCTGGGCCTTGGTGAGGGAGAACATCATATCTTTAGGAATACATAGCAGCCACTCAATTCTTGGTGGACAAGAATCAGAGAAAAAGAAAGATAGGCATAATCGTCAAAGGTACACTCACTGATCTACTTATTCCAGAATCCCTAAAATTTCTACCACATCCCAGATTTCTAACTATTGTTCCAGCAAGAATAAGAAATCGACTTAGCATTATATCATATTGCTTGGGGGGGGTGTAAGGCTGCATTATAGTTAAGGCATAACGCTAGTAATTGCAATGGATACAAGAAGAAATATATTGTTCATGGCCTAACAATAATAGACAAATAAATAAATGTACTTGGTAGGCATATCTTCCAGGGAGGGAGTTACAAAAAAAGAGATTCATCTTTAATCCTTGTCTATTTGAGGAATTTGACAAGTAGATATTCTACTTGCTTAGGGAGCACAGTGCAAGGCAGAGTGAAGAATAAGAAATGATTCATGATTTACTGCCTGTAATAAATATATTTTCACACATGAACCAAGTCAATTAAAACAAACTTAACCGCAGTCCACCTCAACAACAAAAGTAGATTTTCTGGTCCTGTTGCAAATTTGTATAAGGTTTACACAATTAAAAGTATTTAAATGAGAAAATAAGCAGATGAGAAATTTTTCACAGTCTAAAAACATTTATTTCTGGCCATATTTTAGTTCAGAAATAGGCATCTTTGTTTAATCTTTCACTCCATTTGTGCATGTGTTTGTATGTGCTATCTCATTTCATTCTCAAAATATCTAAAAATAAAAACATTAGTATCTACAGCGTAAATATGAAAACCAGCACAACATGAGTTAGTAACCCTAACCCACCTCCTTCCCCTCCCACAAAATCTTTATTGTACAGACAACAGAGAACCAGGAAGGTTGAGGTGGAATGCTGTGTCAGATCACCTTGGGAATCTCAGTTTATTATCCTTTTTAGGACTCATGCTGACTAGAGGTTAGACTTAATTGTTCTCTTCATCCTTGGAATTGCCGAGACTTCTTTTCTTTGTCTTGTTATGTTTTCTTCTGTTAGTGTTAGGCAGCCATCTCCCTCCAAACTACATCCCCAGCTTTTTTTTGTTTTGTTTTGTTTTGTTTTACATTTTTCAGGATAAACTCTCACTATGTTTCCCAGGATGAACTTGAACTAACTCTGTAACCCAAGCAAATCTTGAATTCTAGATGTTCCTGCCTCATCCTCCTGAGTCACTATTGTAATTTCAAGTCTGTACTCCTATGCCTGACTTAGACTTCACTTCTTGCCATAGAAAATTATTAACAAGTATTGATAGTCTCTAGTTCACAGGGATTCAGTTTGGCATTGTACTTTATTTTATGTAGTGGTAGAAAAGTCCATATGTATTCTGTGAAAACCACAATTAGTATTTGAAATTTAAAGTTCTTCCTAAGGTAGCAATAGCCAATTGTTGTATAGAAGTTCGAAACATTCTTTTCTACAAGGTATCACATTTAGCCAGAAGGCAAACAACTCAAAATAGCTTCAGAAAGTCCTTGAAACTGACAAGGTTCACTAGGTCCCTCCCAGAGTAAGCAATAAAGGATACTGAAAGCTCCTCACAGACAAGTCAAGTTGCAAAAACACTCTGAGACCAGTCCAGCAGCCTGGAAAAAACAGTAATCGGCCCAGCTGCCTGGAAAAGGTTTAGACCAACTGAGTTACTTACAAACGAAGCTCTCCAAACTGTTGTGCTGCCTGTAATCTATGCAGTACACTAGAAATTCCCAGCTTTTGTGGGCTGTCACCATGCTGGAGTGATCTTTGTGTCTTTGAGTCATTTCTACTCCTGTAAATAATTCCTCACACATACCCCTAGAAGCAATCCCATTAAAACCTCCTGGTTCAGCAACATGGATGGTGGTGTTATCCATGCTTTTGGTCTGGCCTGGGATCCCTACATGGGAGGAGCAGACATGTCTGTTGTGTCTTTATAGGAAGTCTTGTCACATGCCAGCAATATAATAATGTCTCGTGATATGGGTCAGTAATGAACACAATGCTGAAGAAAGGAAAACCTGCAGTGCTCTACAGAGTGTATTAGTACTAAGAAATGATGTCCAGTAGGGGAGGTATAAAATGCATCTTTCTCTTTACAGTATTTCTATCTATGATTGATTTATCAAGATACATCATTACAGCGTAAGTCGAGGAGCACCTTTGTAGTAAACAATTGCTTCCCAACAAAAAGTCACGGGCCTTTGAAGACACAAAGCTTATGTCACAGTATTAGAGAGTACAAGGAAGGCAATTTACCTGCCCACCCCTAATCCACAAAAGACAAACCTTTGTTGTCACTGAGAATACGATCTTGATGCATGGTTGAAACTGAGTATGAACATCACCAGAGTCTGGAAGTTTTAAAACAAATGTCAGGTCCCTGAACTATACTGGAGCTCTAAGTTTATAGATACTCTTAATGAATATTACTCATTTTACCCCTGAGTTTTAAGTTCTTTTGAAACTTTGTTTCAATCCACATGAAAGAATAAACGTCGGTGTTTAAATGATCATTTAAGTCATAAACCTTGAGAAATGGTTATCAGAGGCAGCTAATGACCTAACTCCTCAGCTAATGGAGGTTAACAGTCTAATAAACCATTTGTGAACTGCAGCAATTGACTGATTGCAAGAGAATTATAGCTATTGTAACTCGGTTTTATGAGTGATGGGGCAAGAAAGATCCAGTTGGATGGGGACAGAGTGAACAAGCACACCAAGAGGTGACTGTGTGGAATGTGATTGTCAGGAAAGGGTCCTGTCACAAGGAATGAGATAGAGAGGGGAGCCGCCATGACACACATGCATAGTGACTAAAACCATGGAAAATGTTAGTCCAGTGATAAAAGTAGAAATTCACCTAAACTGAGCATACCTAAAGCTGTCAAATGATGAAAACTTAGAGACACTCAGACTGAACACAGAACTTCTGATTTCACAGAGAACAATCTTTCCAAATACAACTAAAATACTTCTCACAAAAAAAAAAAAAATGTGGATCTTGAGGTTGAAAATTGGAATCATGTATCTCATACAATTAGTGAGGGTTTTAAAAATAAGCACACTTTTAAAGCAAGCGTGTAGGCATTATCGTTCTAATTTGGAATGTCAAGAACATGCAGTTTCAGTTCGGATTATATTTAATGATTGCAAAGAACAAACAGTCAAATGGCTTAAGTAAGATAAATTTCCATTTCTCACTTGTATAAAATAGTCTTTGCTGGTGGGTGACTTCTGCAATATGAAACCAACAACGATTGATGCAGGTTCCTACTCAAACCACTCCAACAACTCTTGGATGTGGATTTTTTTTCCCCCTAGAGGATGACTCTTAAGCGCTTCACCTCTATAAAATGGCCTAAGTAGGATGAGAAAGAAGCAACGAAATCTATGAGTCTCCACAGTGAAGAATTCAACTTACAAGGAAGTGTTTGGTCTTTGTCTTCAGCTGCAGGGAGGATGATGTCCCTCAGTCTCTGGAGTCCTCTATGTGATAGGTCTGTCTTTGAGAGGAAGCTACACCCACTTGTGGCAGTTTTTTTTTAATTACGTATTTTCCTCAATTACATTTCCAATGCTATCCCAAAAGTCCCCCATACCCTCCCCCCCACTTCCCTACCCACCCACTCCCACTTTTTGGCCCTGGCATTCCCCTGTACTGGGGCATATAAAGTTTGCTTGTCCAATGGACCTCTCTTTCCAGTGATGGCCGACTAGGCCATCTTTTGATACATATGCAGCTAGAGTCAAGAGCTCTGGGGTGCATAATGTTGTTGCACCTACAGGGTTGCAGATCTCTTTAGCTCCTTGGATACTTTCTCTAGCTCCTCCACTTGTGGCAGTTTGAGTGATAATAACACCCATATGTTTGAAAGCTTGGTCCACAGTTGGTGGAAATGTTTGGGAAGGATTGGGAGGCATGTGTGTGGCCTTGTTCAAAGAGATGCCTGACTCGGGGTGGGCTTTGAGATTTCAAAACTCCACATCATGCCAGTTAGCTCTCTCTGCTTCATGGTTGTCTCTCTATTCTGTGTCATCTTCCTGCTAATCCCTCTGCTATTGTTCCAGCTCCAAATCTGTATTTTCTTGCCTGCTGCCACACTCCCCATCATGATGGTCATGGGCTCACCCTCAGAAAGCTCCAGGTAAACTCTTCTATAAGTTTCCTGGGTCATGGTTTCTCAGCATGGCCACAGAACAGTAACTAAGACATTACTGAAAGAGCTAATAATGTAATTCAAGGTGAAGACCACAGGATGTGTCAGCTATGATTTCCAGGTGAAATAAGGCTATAGGTATTAGCTCAAATTACAAGAGAGACTGGAAACTACTGGTCAGTCACTTGGCAAATACTTGATGAGGCTCCAGTAAAAATTCTAGACAGCTGATGTGCCAGGGTTGGGGGACATGGTGCAGACCCCCCTCCCAGAAGAGAAGGGGAGGGGCAATAGGAGGAGAGATTGTGTGAGGAGAGACATGGAGGCAGGGGTAGCAATGGGGATGTAAAATGGATAAATTAATTAATGGAGAAAAAATTCTAAACCAGGTTCAAGTGACCCTCCCTAGTGGCTAGCACTCCAGTGACTATCGCATATCAAAACCAGACTGAGTTGACATGGCCCACAGCTTTATGGGAAGTGACTATACAGAAGCCATGTGCATGTGGA
Source organism: Mus caroli (assembly GCF_978045245.1). Taxonomy (NCBI): domain Eukaryota; kingdom Metazoa; phylum Chordata; class Mammalia; order Rodentia; family Muridae; genus Mus; species Mus caroli. The sequence goes on along the minus strand of NW_028227269.1, from coordinate 90,394,981 downwards.
TCCCCTGTACCTCTCACCTGATCTAATGCGAGCACAACCGCACAACCCTACAAGCTTTATGAATCCTTCTCATCAATTATAAAATTCCACTTTTAGGAAACTAACTTCACGTTAGACCAACAAAAGTACAGACTCCAAACTACAACTTGCTAAAACTTATACGTTTTCCCTTTATAGGGATATTTCTCGAAGTATTGTACCACCTTATGCTAACCTTGTTAGCCATAACTTAGTCAAATGATGTGCCTATTTTCAAAAGAGATTACTATCTCACTAAAACATAGACTTTGGGCTGGGTATGTTGCTACTCTTAGTAAACTTAAAGTTCGGTTGTTTGGGAAGAAAATATGGATTTCCATACTGTGACACATCCACTGAAGCTGAAAAAAATTCATTCTTAAAAGGTTACATACTAGATGGACAAAACTGCAAATTTGAATTTATTCTTTTTAGAAAAAGTCAAAATGTTTCCATTTAATTAAAAGTTCTTATTATCTATTATCACTTTTCCATCTGAATTATTTTGCAGTTCTCAAGCATGAAGACTTGATTTTTGGCACCGTGACAAATTATTCCTGGTCATTTGTAGAGGGGAAAAAGGTAACAGACACATGAAATGTGATATGTTTGCTGTGACGGTATTAACATTTTATAGGGAAGAACACTATAGAGATGCCAGGGCCAATGTTTGCTTTATAGATTTGAAACCCTATGGATTTTTTTAGGTTTCTACCCAGGCTCCAAGTGACTCCTTCCCTGAAGGTCAAGGTGGATGCTTTCACCCAGATAATTCCTTCCCATTACCTTGCTCCTCTCCACTGATAACCCTGGAATTCCCTTTGCTTCCCAAGGAAAGAAAGTCTGAATCCCAGACAAATTGCATCTATAAACCCTTCCACAGCCACATTTGTCCTTTCTGTCTCCTTTCTGTCACCTATTTTATTTCTGCCCTGTAAATTTAAAGCATGTGGTTGCTCTATTTCAAACTAACTTCCTTTACAGTCCAGAAGCGGTATTTCCAAATTCTACAATGATTTCTGTCAACACCCATCTTTTAGGAAGGTCACCTCTATTGACTCATGATGGCTTGGCTTTAAACCTGCCCCTGGGTCTCTTCATCAGTGTGTATGACACAGATGTCCCCTGCAGCAGCATTCTCTAAATTACTATACAGCAATCAATTTGTAGTGCAAATGGATTTTCCCCCCAAACTCACAAACAAGAAATAACAAGCTAGTCATATTAAGCCCTCAAGATACTGGGTATAACTCACCCACCTCCTTACTCCAAGAAAGCCTTTAAGTTTCAGAAAAGGGGTGTTGTGACTCTTATTGAAAGGGAGAAGTGGCCAAAGATAGGCACACAGAATCCATGAAACATTCTTATCTCTCTAACTGTTTTAGCCACCAGTTCATGCATTGCAGCCCTGACCGGCCTTATTTCAGGTCTATTCTCATTAAGACAATTGCTTTCTTTCCAGCCATATCCTGGTCCAAAGTGTTGAAAAGATTTTTCAAAGTGGAAAGATTTTTCTTACTTTGGCCTCTTGCTGAGGTTCTGAAATGATATATGTCTGTCTACAGAGATCATCTATGCAGTCAGTCTCTCCTGAAGCAAGCTAAGCAACAAGAACTCTGAGGCCTTGCAGCTCCTGTGGGCACCGCCTGACAGTAAATGCAAGTCTTATTTGTTCAAACCTAGGAAGACTGTTTTGCATAAAGAGTGTTCCCTCTAAGAAGTATCATTGATTAAAATTGTCACACTTTTTGTGGAGCACTGGAAAAGAACCCTGCCACCCTTCCACTCACCTCATTGGCCAGAGACTAGCCAAATGCAAATACCGGTCTGCTCAGGAGCTTGGGCCCTCTGCCTCTCTAGGCAGAAATGTCAGGTTCATCTCAGGAACCCATGTCTGCTATAAATTGTTCCCTCCCTTCTACCTTGTCTGTGGCAGGCTTCAGTGGTGCCAGGCAGGGGTGAGTGCATCCTTTCTAGAGTCCTCCATGGCTTCATTTTCAGAACCTTTGCAATGTAAAACACTAAAAGGCTTCACTGGTTTTCTGCCATCAAAATCCTTTTTCTGGGTGGTGGGTTTTACAGAGGCATAGCAATACATACCACAGCCTCAGGATCACTTGGGAACTTGTTAAACTGTAAAAATTTCAGGCCCTACTACAGATCTTACTGACTCAAAGCTATTAAAATAATTAAGCTGGACCATACTGAAACAAGCTTAGCATCTGGAGCCAGAGCAACACTTTGTGCCTCTGTTACCTTGGCTCTCAAGTAGGAGTATTGTTAATATTTGCTTGAGACTGAGGGTTTGTAGTGGTAACATGCATGATCATCTAAAGTTCCTAGAATAGAGCCTGTACCAAGCACTCTAAACATAGGTACAATGTTCATTATAATATCTTCTAACTAAAACTCAAGTTGTGAAAGGTGGGGGCAACAGGAAATGTCAGTGAAGAGACAGCAGTTACTATTTCAAAGATGCTAATCCTCAAAAATGGAGAAACACGAAACGGTTTCTATCAACTCTTTTAAGTTCATTTCATAGTCCACAGTTTGAAGGAGCTGGCTTTCTTACATTTTACTTCAAATTAAGGATTGTGCAGAAGCCTGTAAAACAGATTCCCTAAAATAAATGGATCAGTATTTGTATGTGATCTAATTCTGCTATCCTGTCAAACACTGTCTGGCCCTCCCCCAAGGGCTGACCTTAGCACTTATATGCTGATTTATGCATTGAAATACTGTGTTAAAGAAGCCCAAGGCTGGCTGATAAGTTGGAGTTTTAAAATCCTACTTCTTCCCCCCATCAGAAACGTTTGAAGTGTGTTATTGTAGACGGGCTGAGTTTAGGATCGAGGAAATGACCTGTGGAAAGAAAATTGCTCACTCGGTCACAGAAGGTAAATTTAATTCTTCAAAAATGCCAGTGCCCATTTAGTAATTTAGGTAATTTACAAAACACAGGCTATTTACACTATTTTTCAGAAATCACTCTCCCAAACCTGATGCAGCAGCAGACCTCTGAAGAGAAGGTCGGGCACAGATTTGAAAATTAATGTCTTCCGCAAATGCAGAAGCTATCATGTTATAAGTGGCAGTCATCCATGTTTTATTTAAAAGAAGGTGTTATGTTGACATCAAAATTCTCTTTGAATTTTCCCCATAAAGGTCAGCATCACTGCTAAAAACCGAGCATAGTTGATACTATCTAGTAAGATTTCTCCATGATACTTTAAGAAAAAATGAAGGTGGCTTGTAGCAAGGGAAAGATGTTAACTGGGAGATTAGTTGCATCTTCGAAGTCTTCAACTGTTTGCTTCATTTGAGTTTTCTTACAACATAGATTAGTATAGATTAGTCTGCTGTTGAGAATTATATTGAAACAGAAAAAAAAAAGTTGGGGAAATAACTGTTTTCCCCCTATTTGAGTACCTGAAAACATAGTTTATTTTGTTGATGTTTTAATTATCATGTTGATGATTTTTGTATCATAAAAACATACAGCACTGAGATAAAATAGGATGAATAAAACAAAAACATTATTAAGTAGGAATCATACTAATGAGTTATCTCATCAAATTCTTTCATTTTATGCACAGGATACATAGGGTCATGCTGGTACCAAACTTGGTGAGTTTCAATACTTTGTTATGGTTTGCATATGATATGTTCCTCAAGAAGATTTCATGTATGCGAGCCTTGGTCTCCAGCTGATGGATCATGAGACTACTAACTTGATCAATGTATTACTGTCACTGAAGTTCATAGCTACATGGGCTCTTAGGAAGTGAGGCCTAGTGGAAGGAAGTTGGTCACTGGAGGTGAGCTTTTAAAGGGTCTAATGATGAGATAATGAGTTCTGTCCTACTTTGCTCTCCCAATGTGATGCATAGACATCTATGATGGGATCAAATGACCATGGGCTGAAGTCATGAGCCAAAATAAATCCTCCCTTAAATTGTTCACAGTAAATTAGGATTGAAGAACATGGAGATTTGCTGTGACTAAAGCTGACCATGTGCTGTGGACCCCACTGTCAACAGAGTCAAGGTTGATTTTCATCCTAGGCCCACAGGCTGAGTGTCACACCTCTTCTTCTCACCCTCTCAACGATCCTGAGGGAGGTCCTATCATTACATCTTTATAAATAAAAGGAAGGAAAGCAGAGATTAGTGCATTGCCCAAAGCCAAACAGGATAAATGGAAAAATCAAGATGCACACAAACTCTCTGACTCCAAGGCCTATTCTCCTCTGTTTATTCTTTGGCAAGGGGATCACACGACTAGGCATTTCTTTCAGATTAATCTGGCTGTGCACAGAGCATGTGTTATCATTTCCTGGTCCATAGCACAGGTGGGGATGCTTCACAGCTCCTTTTGCTTATTTAGAGATTTGTGAGAGAGTAGCTTCATGTTTCTTATACTTAAAGGCTCTTTCCACACTTATTTTTTTTCCTCTGCTTTTTCAGAAATTTAATTCCTGAGCTGTGATTTGACCATTTCCCCCCTCTCTCAGGCTCTCCCAATTACTTCTCCATTTTCTCTTACTGGAGCTAATTTCTCTTTCAGTGACCCATGAAGGCTTTTCTAAGGCCTTTGGCAAAGATATTGTCTTCTCAACATCCAGGCTAATGGCCCAAGTAAACACAGAGAGCTTAGAGGGACAGAAGGAATGTGCTGGATATAATTACAAACGCTAGTAAACAAACCTTCCTCGCACTTAACTCTGCAATGCATCCCTAAGACTAATTAGTTCTGGGGACCCACTAATAAATTGTAATATTTCTCAAAGAGAAATGGCTTACAATTTAATTTATATTAAGCTGTGACTGGAGTTTACGCTAATTAAATCTCGGCCACAATAACAATTAATCCCTGGAACAATCCAAAAATGTAAATAACGTAATAAAGTAAACAACTCTGCAAGTCACAGGGGAGGCACAGGGGAGGGGCAGGGGTCTGGTGTGCAAACCGCCAACAGAGGAACTGTTTCTGACCCTCTCAAAAAAGAGCATTTGCTTTTTAATAAGCAGAGCTGTGCTCTATTCTACATGTATCTCCCCCAGAGAGTAGATTTCCATTGTAAATACTGAAGGTTGACTCTGGAGGTGTCTTCCATGAACAATGACTTGTCAGGGACCGCAGTGGGAGGAAGATGAACTGTACAACAGAGAGGCTCAAGGGAACCTCCAAGGACAGTGGCAGCCCTGAAATTGCATTCAAGGCATTGTACGCTGCCCTCTTTCTTTTGTATGTCAAGCAGCTTCTAGTCTTAAACACCCATTCATTTTGTCTTTCTCTTCCAGGCACCTCCACCCCGACCCTGGGCAAGAAGGGTCTCTGGACGGCATCCTTCGCTTACAGATGACCTTTGCTCTACAACACATAGTTTTTAAAATAAAAGTTGCATTCTTGTGGGTAGAATTTCATGCAGCTATAGAAGTTTAAACAGACTGTTTTGTGGAATCAAATGTACTTCCCCAAAAAATTATCCATTGTGTCCTGTCTTTGGAATGCTTTATCCAATGAATACTAAAGACTTCCCAGGTATGACTTTTGTGATGCCATAGCTCTTAGATGCACAGTGGTCCAGCTATGAAGGGGACAAACAACTACCCACACCCTTCTCTAGCTGCTGTGAGCAATGCTGGAGTCTGCCAGATGCTTCCGTCTCTCTAGGAGCCTACACTGTAGCTAGCTTCTGTTGACTCTACCATTGTGAACACATGTCTACTGTGTGGTATTATAAGAGTAAGAGGAGGAGACATTCGTGCCAGTGGCTCTGAATAGGCTTGCTGTTATCTTTGCAATATAATGGAATCAGACCCACTTCTTTCCAGTAGGATTCTGCAAATAATCAATGGAAGTATGAGGAGAAAGGAAAGCATTGAAGACACAGAATAAGCACTAGACAAGCTCATAATGATTTGCAGTGTCTTGTGGGTATTCTCCGCACTGAATAGCACTGAATTTGACTCTCAACAACTTCTTACAAAGTATTACTGTTTCCGTTTGAAACATAAGTTTTAATTGTTACTAGAGGGCTTCTAATTCAACATCTCACAACTAATTGACAGTCAAACTATGCATTTGGGTCCCAAGTTCACCACGCTTCAACAAAGGCCCGTTTTCCCACTTTTGGATTCATCATTGCTATGAACTACATGTGTTCTCTTCTAAATGTATACACTGAGACTCTATGAAGATTCATTTCAGGAGTCACCTCACTTGCATTAAAGGATACCCACATAACTGGAAACCTACGACTTCTGGTTACATTTGAGGGCATTTGATCCCAGAGACTGGCAATTGATCCAGTAGCCTAAGGCAAATTTGCCTTCTTACTGCTCTATTGCTGTGAAGAGACAACATTACCAAAGCAAATATTGTAAAAGAAAGCATTTAATTGGAGCTTGTTTACTGTTTTAGAGGGAGTCCATGACTATCATGGTAAAAAACAGACAAGTATGACTCTGAAGCAGTAGTTGAGGACTTTTCATCCTGATAGGAATAGTGTGACTCTGGGCCTGGCATGGACTTTTGATACTTCAAAGCCCAACCACTGCCTGTGACATACCTCCTCCAACAAGACCACACCTACTACAATAAGACTCCACCCCTAACCCTTCCCAAATAGTTCCACTACATAGGGACTGAGATTTTAAATACATGTGCCTATGGGGCCATTCTCATTCAAACAACCACACTGCCTTTGCACAATTCACCTGAGCAGCACCCACTCTGCTAATTAGGTTAAAAAAAAAAAAGCATAGGGTAAATTGATTTCCTCTTCTAAAACTGGAATGCCCAAATTTTCCTGCCCTTGGATACTAGATCTCCAAATTTTTCATTCTTCACATTTCTCAATGTTCACAAGAACCCACAAAGGTCTCTGGACTTTGAGCTGTGGCACTAACATCACTGATTCTCTAGACTACACCATCAATCTAAGATTTCTCAGATGTCATAAGTCTATTCCCATTTTGAAAAAAAATGGTTGCTAGCATTCTTGCTGTGCAAGCAAAAAGACCAAATATCAATCTCCAGTGCCCATGTAAAAGCTGGGTGTGACAATGCACCCCTGTAATCCCAGCATTGAAGAAACAGAGTCACGGGATCCCTGGGGCTTTCTCATCTGCTATTCTGGCAGAATTAATGAATGTCATGGTCAATGAAAGACTGTCCCAAAAAACATAATATGTAGAGGTATTGAAGTAAACATCTAGAAATCAATGTTTGACCTCTAGAGCATGCACATTTATGCTTATGTACTCACAGAAACATGTACACATTCATACGAACATAAAAAGCTGACATATATCTGTATCGATGTAACTTGTTGATTCTATTTCTCTGGACAACCCTGAGTAATATAAGCCTTAATATTCATTGTAACTAAATTTTCAAACAAGACCATTAAAAAGGGAGTTCTGGGTAAGTCGGGTTGTGAGAGTAAACTCTAAACCCAGCAAGACTGGAGTCCTTATGAGAAACATCAAGAAGATACAGAGAAAAGGCCATATGAGAACAATGGGAAGATATAAACTTCTTTAAACCAAGATAAAGGCCTCAGAAAAAAAGCATTACTAGCAAGCACCTTAATCTTGGACTTCTCAAATTCCAGCACTGTGGGGGAAAAAAATCTCTTGTGTAAGATATTTTGTCTGTAGTGGTTTTTTTAGTATCACTAGATAACCAGTGTATCAAGATGTTGGAACATGGTCTAGTTACAATACTCTTAAAAGCTAAACAGACTATATGATTCCCACTTTTCCATCCTTAGCACCCCCTTCCTCCCTGTCTATTAAATTCTGTGAGGACCAGTTCAATTATGACTCTCAAGAAATTCTTCCATATGATTCCATCACCTCATGAGTAGTCCTTCTTTAGATACCTTCATTTATCCCAATTGACTGAATCTTCAGGACTTTAGGAAACATTCATGAAGTTAATCCTTGGTTTGGTTTGGTTTGGTTTGGTTTGGTTTGGTTTGGTTTGGTTTGGTTTGGTTTGGTTTGGTTTGGTTTGATTTGGTTTGGTTTGGTTTTTCAGAAATATCATAAAAAAACATAGCAAACTTTCTAGAGTTGTGCATTGCCCTAACAGACATTCTCATAGTGTTTAATAGCATTTACTAGATGTCTACATTGAGTTATGCACTACAGTGAGTACCTTGAATGTTCTGAGCATGATCTATGCTTTAGTTTCGGTGGCTTAGCCACTAGAGGTGAAATCTTTTTCCCCATTTTAAAGAGAAAGTTGAACTCGCAGATAATAAGCAGGCTTCCTAACGTTACTCAGCTGGTGAGAAGAAGGAGCACAGCTGGGCTTGAAAACCCGTTGGTCTGACCCTACGACTGATTCTTCATTCACTGGCTGGGATTGTACTTCATGGAATGGGCACTTGACATTAGTCTTAATAAACTCTGAACCTGGGGTCTTGGGAAAGGTACAAGATTGTACAAGAAAATCTTTTACTTTAAGTGTGGTTCCAATTCCAAACTATGTCTGTGGAGTTGAACGTATCATGTCTCTTTTAAGCATTTAATCACTCCAACAGAGGGTTTTGCTATAACAAGATGGCAGAACGTATGGAGATTTCTCCTGCTCATATTTGGCACCATTAGGTTTTATGGTCTCAACAAGTTCTACATTATGAAATTTCGAATCTGATATTAGTGAACATTATAGTCTCCTCTCATTAGAGCTGAAGCTAGCAACAGCCATGCCAAGACTCTGCAGAATCTATATGATGAGAAAAACATTTGTTAGCATTGACCCATCAATAGAGGTTCTTTTATCAGACTTCAGCTTGTAGACAAGCATTAGGTGTGTCTCACCCAAGGCAGGATTCTTGAGCCTGGTGACTATGTCATAGCCATGCATGCCAGTCAGAGAATATACAGTTATTATATTACCCAAGCATACTATATTGTTATATTTATACTACCCTTTTCAAAGGTATACTAACATTTTAAATGTAGAAGAATGGAAAAAATGGGCTATGTGAAAACACACACATGCACAGACACACACACACACACTCACACCTACACATCAACCAACAGAAAGAATAAAAACAAGTGACCATACACTCTGCCAACATTGTGAAAATTAGTGTCAGAAATGGGAAATATAAAACTTTACATCATCGTAATTCCTGACATCTATGAGGCTCAAGTGGTTCTTGGAGAGGTAGCAAAAGCAGCCAGATGTAGCGTATATTCAGGGTCAGTTCTAAAATACCCCATTTTCCTTTCTCATATTTCTCATTTCTCCAAAATAATTATACAAACTATACTGCAAAGCCCAGAAGGGAAATTCAGTTTTTTATGAAGAAAACATGAAAAACCTTACGCAAGAAAAATAGTGTCAAAATGTCTTTCTCTTCTGTTTCCCTGGTTGCTCATTTATTTTAATTAAACCTGTCCATTTAGGGGATAAATGATTTCATATCCTAAAAAGCAAACAGAAATTTGCTCTTCCACTACAGTCACTGGTCAACATTGAATTATTTCTCATGAGTTAAGAAGTAAACCCTTTTGCCAAAATCACAAAATTAAAATGCAGCAAACTGAATAGTTCTACAGTGTCTTTCACTCTTGAAATGACCACCACCCCCATGATAGGAGATTGAACATTGTCTGAGTCCTTTCATTATATACATGTGCATAAACACATGCAAGTGCATACACATAATGCATGATTGCTAACTCTTAGTCACTGGCTTATTATTGGTAACTTGTAATATCGAGAAGAACTGATTGTGTGGAGCCTCTGTCTTTCATTAACGTAATCCTTAACACATTGTTTTATATAAAGTATTCATAAAATATTTCAACTTCCTTAACTGTTTTAGGATTTGGGATAAGTAACAAAAGAGAGAAAGAACTATACTCAGCAAAACAGTATTGTTTTAAGTAATTCATGTGTGGGTAAATGGCAGGGCCACTAAAAGACAAAGCATTCCAGGCAGAGAGTTTTCTAATTATATTGTTCATATATGATATAGGTTACCATGTGCAATGATACAACTGAGCATATATATATGTGTGTATCCACTTACAAATTATGTCTTCTGCATAATTATGGAGAGAAATTATATGTCACATGCAGCACTTTTAGGATATTACTAAAAATTTAGCAGAAAATGCATAGAATTTTATTAATACACATTATATATACACATATTTTATATATCCACATATGTTTGCAAACTTATACACTCTGCTTAGTCTGTATAGTGTTACCTGTATGTATTCTTTCAGGGCTGACCATTTTGTTATTGGATAACCTACTGATGCACTTTTCTGTGGATATCTTTATCTTCAGCAAGCATTTTAAAAAAACTCAATGTATCTTGATATTTGTATAGCAATTCCATTACAGAGGAGGAAATAATCATTGCTCCCATTTGTAAGATGAGAAGACTCAGATGAATACATCTTTGCTTATGGTTAGAGCTGCACTGGCTTCCCTTCAGAACTTGTACAGTGATCTTTCTACTGCACTATAAAAAATACATTTTACCTTCCTGTCATTGTTAAAGGATATCTGCTTATTACAAGGTTCATCACGAAGAGAATGTGGACCTCAGGCTTGCAGAAGACTAACAACACAAAGGCTGTCGTACCTCCAATAGTCGAAGCCCTTATGATATCTTTAGCCATTATATGGGGCATTTATATTCTAATCACTGAGTGCATAGCCCATAGAGTGAAATTTAGAAAAGTGTAGAACACAGGCCATATCTCCTCTGCCATCTTGGTTGTTTTGAATAGGTTTGTTTCACCTTACTAACTTTGTCTTTAGTAACCTAAGTAGTTACAATGGGTTTAGCTTAAGTTGTTGAAAATAGTACCTAGGAAACAGACTATTTCATCAACACAAATGAATATTGCATAAAGTTCAATTTTGGCGCCCATAAGGTTTACCGGAACATCACCATACTCACTCATTACATACTTTCCCACCTTGCTACCTATTTGAGTAGTTAAAACCAACAACACATGTTGCAACAACTAAACTTTTCATTATTTGACCTATTACAAAAAGGTTCCTTAGTCCATGTACCTTTTGAATATACTCTTACACTATATAACTCTTCCTATTTCAAAACTTGAAAATGTCAACTCTGGTTACAGAAGAAGGTGTCCAGGACACCCTCACATGGTATGTATAGTAGTTGTGTACTCATAAAGTATACTAAGAATCATGGGAATTCTAGGGTGCAATAGTCACATGTGTGGTAGTTTGGAAGATTTTAGAACTAGCCAACTTTAGTATATAGAGAGAACTAGAGAATGAAGGTATAAAGATGTTATTCGACATCACAGTTGCTTGTATTGTATTTCGGTTCATTTACTGTACACTGTCTCTTGGGGAAAAGTCTCCCTTCGTGATGTCTAGCTTGAGTTTTGAGATTCAGCTTGGTAAACACATGCAGGCACTACGTTATTTTGTAATTTTCGTTATGGTATTTTGTTTCTAAACTCAGAATTTGGTTTCTTTTGCTTCTGTTTATGCAGTGGTTAGCAGAGGCTAGGAAGGATCAAGGTGTGGAGGATAGAGAGATAGTGGTTAAGTAAGAAAGACAACTAGAGGAGAAGAAGAACAGTTTCTAATGCCCTAGAAAGCGGCATGCCCTATAGGTGACAACAACTAGTTATGTTTCAAAGAAGCTAATGGAAAGGATTCTGGATGCTCCTAAAAGGAAACTCTGGTTAAGGTAGGAAGGTGACCGTGCCAGTATCTCTGATCCAGTATTCCATGTCACTTATGTGTGTAAGAACATCACTATAGCCTACGAAAGTATAATTATTACATCCCAATTATAATGTTTAACACAACAAAGTTTAATAGTCTCTTCCAAAGAGCTTCTACCAAGGCATTCAGAGACGTAGCATGGAAGTACTTTCCCAAAGTAAAGACATTTCCTAATTCCTTTAGAGAGAATTTCTTTGGGAACAGAAATTCCCAATTCCCTTTTCCCAAACCTATTAAAACTACAAAACATCCAAGCAAATCCACAGACCACTGGGTCCAATTACCTTTGGACATGGGCCCACTGCAAGTCACGGCACATAAGAAAATTGAAATTTCGGGCCATAGCCTCAAACTTCTGACCCAGGCTGTTAAAGGAGCCGACACACCTGTGAAATATTGAATGGCAAGCTGCCATGTTTGCAGTCGTCAGAAAGTTCAGTGTCATGTAAAAGACTTTTGTCCCTGGTGCTGAGATAATGAGCTTGTTCCTTCCTGATGATTTATGGGAGGCAGATGAGAAACTGGCTGATTGAGGCTTTGCAAGATGAAAGTTTTCCGCTCTTGGCAGGAATACCTATACCCTGGAGAACATGGTCTAACTGCGCCACTTCCATTATTGCTACCAGAAAAAAGCAGAATAACAAATTATGCCAGGTGAATATAAATAATACTCACTTCTCTCAACTTGCTTGCTACCTGTGACAAAGCTGGGAAAACATGCTGAACTTCTCTACAAAATCAAACTGTACCATTCTGATACAGGCTAATGAGGTTCAGCATCTTTTTTGTGCTGGGCAAACAGCTGGTCCCCTGGTTACTATCAATTACTTTATTCTTTGTCTTATGTGTTCCCTATTAACAATAAGCCTTTTTCTCTTGTCTGCCTAATGTCCTTCAATAAGCAACTAAATTTTGCTAGAATGTGAGAGAATTCTCAGATACAACTTTTATACAGTTAATATTAGTATCATATATTGTGGATTTTGTTTCAGATGACTGTTACATAAATATTTTGTTCAATAGAGGAACCATGAGGCATTAAATTAATTTTTAAGTGTATTAGCACTTCAAGGCCTCAGTGTCCACATGTGGTTGTCAGTTTCCATATTGGAACATATCAACATGGAATGTATCTGTCATTGAAGTCTCTATTGGGCTGTGGTGCTCAATACCTTAACAGACAACAGTAAAATGATCCTTTAATCTTGTTTTCACTATTTATATTCATGTTCATAGTACAAAGCGAGGCTGTTAACTTTTGAAGATAAAGTAATGAACAATAAAAAGAAATGAGGTTTTTACTATATGCCCCTGGCTAGGCATGACTGCTTAGTTGACTCACCTAATTCCATGTAATTCTCCCCTCAATACTGTAAGAGGTATAACATTCACAGGTTCTCTCTCTCTCTCTCTCTCTCTCTCTCTCTCTCTCAGGCCCCTAATCAAGGACACATCTTCTGTCATCTCTACTAGTTATTTCTCTATTAAATAGACACTGGCATTTATAGAAAACTTAGTACTGTTATAGAAGTTTCTACCTCCTGTTCTGCCCACGGGAGTCCTATTTACTTGAGCCTCAATCACTTTTTCCTTTCGCAGGACTTTCTACTGACCTTACAGTTGGAATGGCTCTTGCCCCCTTTCCATTTTCCTGTAAGAATTCACAATGATTCCCAAACTGTCTCCTTCCTAACCTAATACTCAATTACTGTCATTATAAAGTGTCCAGAGATATCTCAATAATCACTACTACTTTCTATAATCCCATTTGGAAAGTAACAGCTTTTATGTGTGTTTTAAAGCTCAATACACAGCTCTGAAAACATGCACTTGTCTTATTTGAATACAAAGACATATTGAAAATAATCAAAAGGGGCAATATTTTCTTAGAAATACACTGAAACCTTCTTGTAAGATCAATACAAAGAAAGCTGGGTGGAATCTAGCTGGAATTCTTTAATATTTCTTTAATATTTAATATTCTTTAATATTTTTGTATCCAGAATTGTCATTTGTTCTTCTTTTCTATGGATTGGGCTGGCCTGTCAATCTTTTCACCGATGGCAGAACAGTGCTGGGCTACTATAAGCTTAGTCTTTAAGGAAGCTGGGCACTTCAACTCCATCCTCCCCTAGAAGTTGCTCATTTCTCCATTTCTCCCCATCCTCAATCTCTTTTTACATCCTCTGGCTGCTGAAACATGTTTATCCTTTCCATGGCTTTGGGAAACTGGGCTGTGGGACCAGGGCAGGGATTAAAAATTCTGATTCATGGAAGAGTCTATAGACTCCGTGGAGAGGGAGCTCAGCCTTCCATGTCCTACCAAGAGCCAAGCATATAAAGTGAGATCATCTTAGGTGCTCTGAAAATCTTCAGCCATGCACTCTCTACCACCCACAGACTGAGCCTTAGCCATATAGTAGAGCCCATTCCCACTATATTCCTGTCTCCAGTATCAAGGCAGAAAGAGGAATGAAAAGGAAAGGCTTTTAAATTCCTTGGATGTCTTTCTTACTACTTCATCTATATGCTAACCAATTTTGGAAAATATCAATATCCTATTAAGTTTCTGATCTATTCCAGTTGGCTGTCAGTTTTAGATGTCAGTAATCTCTTGTCTATATGTGTTCTAAGCAACTAGAGAAATGACTTGAAAGAGTTTTATTGAGGATCAAGTCTAATCCTGCTCTGCTATTCCCTGGTAATATATATATATATATATATATATATATATATATATATATATATATATATATTTGAGCCGCTTAAACTCCCTGGGCCTGTTTTGTTGTATATGAGATGGGGGTGCTAATATAACATGTATCACCTTCTTGAGTACTAATTATTGAATGATAAAATACTGGTTGATAAGCAAATGAAAGTACTTACTATCTGATAATCTTTCCTTAGGCCTACACTGGGTGACTGTTTATATACCTATTCACACCCTAAAGAGTCAATATAAGACTCAGAGCTATTTCAGAAATATTTCTCAGGCAGGGGACTCAAACACCAGGATTTGGAGGATAAAATGTTGTGGTGCTAATTGGTGATGTCCCATCCATTTCTCTTTCAGGTACACCCATTTTTAATAACACATAGGTTGTGATGAAAGAAATGTCAGGAAATGGTCCTTGCACATCAGGCTGGAGAGCAATATTCAGAATTAACGTATTATCCCTGAACTGGGCCCAGAGCCTTGTTTCCAAAGGCCATGGAAAGGGTAGACATGTTTTAGAAGATCTAAAAGAACTTAAGGACAGGGAGAAATAGATAAACAGATGCTGAGTCCCCAAGGCTGTACAGATGGCATTTTGCTGTATTAGAGATGGCATCTAGTAAACAGATGGTGGTGGGTAATGTTTGTTCCTTTTAGGGGACTTTGTAGATTAGTCTGAGCTGGTCCTGTGGAGAAAAAAATGTCACTGTCTCCAGTTCAGTGGGTTCTAGGGAGTGTGCAACAGGACCTGGGAGATAAAATTGCCAAACTGTGGGTTCAAAGAAAGGCAGGAGCAGGAGACTGAAGCTGTTGGAAAATGAGAGCAGCATCATGGTGGGATACAACCAAGTCATCCAAGTTGGTATACATGTTACATTACCCAATGCCTTTTTAAATTTTGCTTCAGGCTCATTTGTTAAGCAACACAAAGACACAAGCCCTATGCAAATGGAATCTCAGTGGCTCTACAAGTCCAGCTATTTTCACATTGGCATACAGAGACCTTTATTATTCATGAATATAGGAAACTTTGGGACCTTGAAGCTGAAAGTGTTTGAATCTGTTCCATTTGAGCTTAGCCTTTAGCAGGGAGGGGCTTTGCTCTTTGGCATTAGGAAATAAGCATGTTTGCTGATCATGGTGTTAATAGGCTATGTAGCCAAGATGTTTGAATCTGCAGTTGGCACCCTCTAGGATCTTGGTTTTAATCTCCTTATGATAAGTTCCCTGGTGTCATCTGCCAGGATCTCCAGCAGACCCTTCCTGTGCATATTGGCAAAGTGGACAGCCTTCACAAACTTGAACTCTATTCCCTTAAGAGGTTTATGTGCTTGCAACTGAAGTTCCTTTTCTTCAATTTAATTTGGTTTTCTGTATGGCAATTTTGTCAGCATGAATATCTATGCCTGAGGAAGCCAGAAGATGGTGTCAGATCCCCTGGAACTAGAGTTATAGATAATTGTGACCCATCATGTAGGTAGGTATTGAACCCAGGTCTTCTAGAAGAGCAGCCTAGAAGAGTGCTTCTAAACAACTGAGCCATCTCTCCTGCCCCTAAAGTTTCTTGATGCCATTTTTTAAATTGGCTGTGAATAATGTAATTCTAGGACTTGGTCACATCTGCATCAGAAACAATTCCTAAGAAGCTCCTATTGTTGGAGGAAGACTCCATTACCTTCTAGAACAAAGTAGCTAGTCACTCTAAATTAGTTGTCCTGCAAGAAAGAGGGCACTGAAATAGCAGGCACCTCCTAAGAACTAGAGACTGTAGAGAAGATTCAAATGAAGAGGTTCAGTCAATCCTAACTCAAGGTTGCTGCATTTAATTACCTATTGCACCTTTCAAGTTTTATTCTTGTTTTTAGTACATTCCATGCCTTTAAAAAGAAAAAAAACTGTGTGAACATGTGTGCTTTGTGTACAAATGTACATATGGATAATTTGTTTTCCTTCCTGCTTCTCTGACTCTTCTAGAATGCAAGATTCCAAAAGGCTGGTATATTTATCTCTTTTATTTATTTATTTATTTATTTATTTATTTATTTATTTACTTACTTACTTACTTACTTAGTTAGTTAGTTAGTTAGTTAGTTAGTTAGTTAGTTAGTTAGTTTAGTGGGCCCTACATACTGGGAAAAGTATAAGAGTAGCTGGTACTCAGTGAATATTTTATGAATGGGTAAATAGGTGGAGGAAGAACAGTTGACTGAAAGCACACACTGAGTAGGAGCTCATATTGAATGCTAACTACTGGGGCTTAAATCCTGTCTAGATTGCATTCTCCATTAATGCCGATGATCTCATTCCTTTTGTGCACCATTTATCCCATTTTGTCTTATAAGTTCAGTATTTATGTGTCTTACTGCCTTTATGAGAATAAAAGTGGAACAATTAGATTACTAGGTTTAGTCATTAAAGACCAAAACTGTTCATTGGTTAAGGGAATTGGCTTCTGCATCAGGCCTCAGATCTGCCATTTATACTGTGTCCTTAGGCAAGTTATTGTCACTAGGCTTAATTTTCTTCATCAGTTTAGTGGAGATAATAATTGTTCTGTCCCCTCAAAACTGTTTTGAGAATAAAGTGAGATCCTGCTTGCAATGTGCTCAGTCCTGTGTCTGACACATAACAAACTGGAAATCAATGTCAGCTTGGATGATTCATAGCTGCCTCCCTCTTGGTATTTTATATTGTGTCCTAGGTAGAGCATCCTGTATAGCAAGGAGTCACCGAATTCATGCATCACATAGTTAGACTGAAAACAGCTGGAAGCTTCACGGGTTTCTCTTTAATTTTCTCAGTTCTGACTCCCTGCTCACCCTCACTTCAAGTCCTCCAGGTCAGCTGAACTCAGTTTCTCCTGTGAGCTGACCACAGTACCCATCATGTTGTCCCGGCTCAGAGAGGCAAAGCTCTCATTATTCCATCTTTCAGGTGGAGCCTGAAGATGACTTTTCAGAGTGAGTCTTTAGCCAGTTAGGGTCAGACCAGGCAACAAAGGAGGAGAGTAGATGCCAAAGATTTGCTTCATGATAATGTTTGCCTCCTGACACATGTTTACAGTAAGAGACAATAATTACAACAATATCACCCTGCATAATAAATGGATGTGTCAAGCTTGCCAAGTTGCTGACAAAAGTTAAGCTTAACTTGTGGGTTTTTAGCATGTACCACTGAAATACATACACTAGCATATAATAACTTCTTGGCAAAAATAAAAGGAAAGCATTCATTCATTCCTTCATTTTTTCATCGGTTAGTCTGACAGTCGTTCACTAAGGACTAACCTGAGTCTGATGAATAAAACATGGTTTGTGCCTGGCAGGAACTTGGCAGAAGTGAAGGTACAGAAATGTCAATGTTGAAGGTAAAAGAGCCTTACCTCAAATCTTCACGTTCATTCTGGAGAGATGAAATGGTAACCAAAAAAAAAAAAAAAGAAATTGGAAAAAATATAGAATTGCATATGTTTCCCTCCCTCACCTAGGTAATTCTTGGGTTTCAATTCTCTCGTCAAAACAACTTTGAAGAGTTGTGTGTATGAAAGAGGGGACATGTTTAATTGTTGCTGTCTTTCATGGAAGAAAATTCAGTATATTATTTTTCCATTATTGCTATAACAAAGAACTATGATTTTAATATTTTTACTATTTCATAATACCACCTATTCAATATCTTACAATTATAAATGCTGGAAAACCATAATGGGCCCTGGTGGGTTGAATGAAAGGATTGTGTAGAGCTGTTTCTTTCAGATATTGTGATAGGGCAAGATAGTGCAGTGGTTCCTCCTTCTTCAATTATGACTAAGACCATTTTAAGTTTGACCACAATTTTGGCATCCTTGATGGAAAAATCCCATGGAAATTTACACTTGGTACCTGAAGTCAAGATTTTTATTGGCTTCTGTTAAAATGCCTGCTTGTGCAAACCTTGCCTTCCAGCTAACTGCTTATTTTAGCTTCTATTAAACTGCTAGCTTGCATAAAACCTCCCCCTGCACATGCTGAGCACGATGTGTTTTTTTTTTTTTTTTCCTTTAAAAGCCCCTTGCTCTAAATACTTGGGTCTACATTTGGGTAACAAATACCTGAGGGTAGTCCCAGATAACTGGAATAAAGACTTTAAATTGGCTACAGACTGTGTCTGAATAGTCTTCTCTGGTGGATACCCCAGAGCAATGCCTCTAGATGTCTGCTTTCTTGTTTCCAGCTTCTGTAAACTTTCTGAATTCCTTGACTCTGCTTCTTTCCATCTCAAAGGTGATAACAGCAAGTAGAAACTTTCTCACATTGTATCTCTCTGGTTCTAATTTGTTTGCTTCCTTCTGCATATGAAACATCAATATGAGTATACTGACTTTTCCAGTAATGTGGACAAAGCTTTTTAGGTTGAGACCAGAAAACTAGCATCGCCAATCTCCTTTACCAGGAAAGGTATCCATTTCAAAAGTGCTGGGGATTCTAATGTAGACATCTTTGAGGCACTATTATTCTGCCTGTTCCCAGGAAGAAGGCTTACCCTTAACTTTGTCTTTATCATTCTTTCAAGTTCCATAGAGGAAAAGAAACACTTTGAGTATTCCAAATCACTAGATATAGATGATTTTTCCATACGCGGCAAGTTGAATACAGAATTAAGTCTCTGAGCTCAAGTCTTAGAAAATATCTATTATCAATGATGCTCTCTGAGAGAGCCACAGAGAGACAAATATAACTACAACACTATTTAGAATGCTAGACACTCCATAAGATTTGTATCTTTCAAATTGCTACTCCTCCTTGTCTTTCTTAAGTTCTGGTCTAAATACCCCCTTCTCTGTGTCTGTGTCTGTGTCTGTGTCTGTGTCTGTGTCTGTGTCTGTGTCTGTGTCTGTGTCTGTGTCTGTGTCTGTGTCTGTGTCTGTGTCTGTGTCTGTGTCTGTGTCTGTGTCTGTGTCTGTGTCTGTCTGTGTCTGTCTGTCTGTGTCTGTGTCTGTGCCTGTGTCTTCTCTCTCTCTCTCTTTCTCTCTGTCTGTCTGTCTGTCTGTCTCTCTCTCTCTCTCTCTCTCTCTCTCTCTCTCTCTGTTTCTGTGTGTGTGCTTGTCTGTCTGTCTGTCTGTCTGTCTGTCTGTCTGTCTGTCTGTCTGTCTTTGGTCCATGTATGATATGGCCCACAATGAGGAGGTCAAAAGACAAACTGGGCTATCTCCCTTCAACTTCTACCTTGTTTGAGGCAGGGTCTCTTGTTTTTGGATGTTGATAACTGTGCAGGAAATTTGTTTCTTGTCATCAGACTTTTCATGGGTTCTGGGAACGTGGAATCAGTTCCTCATGCATGTGTAGAAAGCACTTTACCAACTTAGGTGTCTCCTCAAGGCCCCCTTTTACAGTTCTTCTCCATCCTATCTTATATCAGACTTAAAGCCAGGACAACCTTGCAAATTTGAATGTAAAAAAAGTCTCCTTTCTGGCTACATTAGGGCCTTTTAAATGGTAACTTGTGCACAATACCTTGGTATCATTGGGTTCTTTTCTTGGCATCCCATGAGCAGTCCTCTAAAAATCGTTGTTGGCTCTATGTTTAAAATAATTCCCAAGTCTGAGTGTTTCGCATCCCTTCCATAATGCCCACCTTCTTCAAACCAGGGACATTATAATAGCCACCATCTCCACTGACTGTTTTCAACTCTGAAAGAAAAGTAGTATTCTTTTAAACAAACAAACAAACTGATCAAGATATTTTCACCAAATATTTCTATGGATTCTCATCACACTTAAGGTAAAACTCACAGTCTACTGTGTACATTACAAATACCTGTACTGTCTGGTACAAGCATAACACTCAGTCAGACATTAGTTCCTCACTTTAGGCAATTCAAACATATGAATCTCCTGCCCACCTTTTTCTCCACAGGTCGCCATGATCACCTTCTTTACATTGTTCAAAATGTGATTCAAGTACAAGCTTTTAAGGAAAATTAGATGTCTAATTGAATATGACTTTTAGATTAAAGATGTACTTTTTATATATACATGTCCCATGGACATAAAGAGGCCATTGTGTGTTCAAATTTGCTAATTAGAGCAATTCTCTGTAAATGAATTTGTTCAGTGATGTATCTAAGCATTTTCACCTTTTCCACCTTCCTTTTAGATTGCTTTTATTAATATTTGAACATTATTAACTGTTTGTTCATTTTGTTTATTATGTGTCTGCCCAGGAGGATACAAACTCTGTGAGGCAGAGACCTTGCTTGCCTTGGTTTAACCACAATGTAGTGCTGAGACTCCTAGAATGACTTCAAGTATTTATCAAAGAAATAAACAAATGAATAATTAAGTTTCTTTGACCTCTCTGC
Source organism: Mus caroli (assembly GCF_978045245.1). Classification (NCBI taxonomy): domain Eukaryota; kingdom Metazoa; phylum Chordata; class Mammalia; order Rodentia; family Muridae; genus Mus; species Mus caroli. The sequence goes on along the minus strand of NW_028227269.1, from coordinate 90,374,141 downwards.
TGATTATATAGTGACCTCCATCTTTCCCTTAAAGCCAATGTGTGGCTAGCAATCTGGGCTGAAGGGAGAACACTCAGAATTTAATTATTACAGAGTAGAGTATAGTTTAAAAGGGGAAAGAAACAGCAATCAACGTTCCAAAATAGGTTCACATTACATGGGTTTATGCAGATTAGTTCTGGACAAACACTGTAGGGGGTTTAGTGAGTGTCAGACCCTCTGCCCTAAGATGACAAGGTGAAAGGCATTTCTTTCACATTTGAGAGACTTGAGGAACAGTTGGCATGGGACACCCCAGAAAACCATTTGCATTTAATTGTGTGGGCACTTAAGGAAGAGCTGGGGTCACTTTTCTAGTTTTAGATTACCGTTCATTTAAATGCACACATTTAAATCAATTCTTCTTCCTGCTTGGATGACAATTACCATATTTGACATTTGTTAGTCCTCAGCAATGCCTGGGACTTGTGAATAATTTAGGAATGTTAGATTGTTCCCTAATCAAGGCAACTGAACAGAAGCAAGAGCTCGATTTGTAGCTTCAGCATTTTCCAAAGAAAAGAGACGGTATTGAAATCAGACCATTTAGAAGATGCACTGACTTACCTTGTGCAAAGTGCTCATTTTTTCATATAAAATCTCCCTCTGGTACCCATATCACAAACCTCCAAATACTGAATTCATTCATGTTGATAAAGATAAAGAGGAAATTCACCATTCCAACACTTTGAATTTGATGAAGTCTGGTCCATATAGGTTGGGCCTTCATCGCCCATATAAAAGCCTCACAGCATGGGATTTAGATTAAAGTTAGCGTTACCATTTGCTTAATTATCAAAAATGTATAAGATGATTATTAAGTGCTAAATATTGTTTCAGATATCAGTAATCTTTCCTTCAAAATAATAACTTGAAAGAAGAGATACAACAAATGTATAAAATTTATTCTCATGAAGACTACACACTAGAATTTTCAAACAGATGAAGTTCAGGATGTATTACTATAAAACATAATTACTGTAGTGTGTGTGTGTGTGTGTGTGTGTGTGTGTGTGTGTGTGTGTGTGTGTATACTCTTGATCTTCCTGCCTTTGTCTCCTGAAGTGGGTCAAAATATGTTATTAGGTAGCTAGTTTACTAGAAAGTACCTGGGGAGCTGAAGGGGTTTGCACCCCCAGAGGAGGAACAACAATATGAACTAACCATTGTCTCCAAAGTTCCCTGGGACTAAACCACCAGCCAAAGAAAACATATGGTGGGACTCATGGCTTTAGCTGCATATGTAGCAGAGAATGGGCTAGTCAGTTATTAATGGTAGGAGAGGCCCTTGATCCTGTGAAGGTTCTATGCCCCAGTATAGAGGAATGCCAGGGCCAGGAAGTAGGAGTGGGTGGGTTGGTGAGCAGGGAAGCAGGGAAGGGATAGGGGGTTTTCAGAAGGGAAACTAGGAAAGGGGATGACATTTGAAATGTAAATAAAGAAAATATCTAATAAAAAATAAAAGTTAAAAAAAGTACTAGCAGACTTGGAGATCATTGGGAGGGACCATACCCATTCATAATTAATAATCTGTAAAACCAAATTCGAAAGAGCAGGGCTCTGATTTCTTGTCAACAGAATGGGTTCTGCTTCATGCCTTAGGTTTAGCTAGAGATATCATTAATAGATAAGTGTCTAAAACTTATAAGTTTATTACCAAACAGACTTTCCAGTAAGAACAAGGTCATAACATTGTCCCACTTAATAACAATCAATCGAACTGGGCTTGCCAAGCCCCTGGATAGGGAAATACAACTCAGGAATAAATATCTGCTCTAGAGACTTTTGGACTAGAATACAGTCTGATGAAAATACAGATGAGTATATGGTCCCTTTGGCCACTGTCCACTCTTGTCTGCTGAGAGTTCTCCACTTTATAACAAAATCTACCTGACTTCTGTACTCAGTTGTGTGTGTCTCATCTGAATTCTTTAGAGGTGAGCATAAGGACGAAGGAGCAAAGGAGCATTTAATGCAAAATCTCAGTAACAATGTGACCATGCCCTTTTTATAGCCAAAAAGAAAGAAGATCTCATCTCCAAAGACAAGGGATGCTGAGAGGAACTTGTGTGAGCAAGCATTCAGAAGTTTCCTCCATTTTATGACCTTCAGCTCATATACTTTGTCCTTTGTTTCTCCATGGTTTTCTTTGTACACTTCATCAAACATAGTATAACACACACACACATGCACACACAAATACAACAAATAAAAGTCCAACAAAGATACTACGGAAGAGAAAGGACTTAGCAGGAACAGTAAGGAAACATGAGAGAATAATGGATGACTGTGAAGTTTTTAGATCTTCATTTCATCATGAAACTTCTGTGTCTTATAAAAACTAATACTAGCTCCTCTTCCTGTAAGCAGCCAGAGGTCACCTGCCAAGCTGGTTCACTACTCTCTTGACCCAGAAAACCCCACAAAATCATGCAAATCAAGAGGTTCAAAGCTTCGTGTTCACTTTAAGAACACCCGGGAAACTGCCCAGGCCATCAAGGGTATGCATATCCACAAAGCCACCAAGTATCTGAAGGATGTCACTTTAAAGAAGCAATGTGTGCCATTCCGGCGGTATAATGGTGGAGTCGGTAGGTGCGCCCAGGCCAAACAGTGGGGCTGGACACAGGGTCGGTGGCCAAAAAAGAGTGCTGAATTTTTGCTTCACGTGCTTAAAAATGCAGAGAGGAATGCTGAACTTAAGGGTTTAGACGTAGACTCTCTAGTCATTGAACACATCCAGGGGAACAAGGCACCTAAGATGCGCCGAGGAATCTACAGAGCTCATGGCTGGATTAGCCCATACATGAGCTCCCCCTGCCTCACTGAGATGATCCTCACTGAGAAGAAACAGATCGTTCCAAAGCCAGAAGAGGAGGTTGCACAGAAGAAACTGAAGAAACAAAAACTCATGGCCCGGGAATAAATTCAGCATAAAATAAATGCAGATAAAGTTAA
>NW_028227269.1:90251144-90366144 GCF_978045245.1 Mus caroli | reverse complement strand
TCCAGATTCACTGAGAAGCTTTGTCAAAATATGAGGTAGAAAATTAATTGAGACACTCTACTTGACCATGTGGTCTTTACATACACCCACATGGACAAATACTACTTCATATACCAGAGAGAGAGAGAGAGAGAGAGAGAGAGAGAGGAAGAGGGGAGGGAGGGGAGGGGAGGGGAGGGGAGGGGAGAGACAGAGAGACAGAGACAGACTGGGAGACAGAGAAAGAAGAGAGAGTATGAGAATGAATTTATGTCTCAATTACTTTTATGGAAGTTTTTAGGAAGTTTGCCTTAATTTGTCTGCACTCCTTGAAACACATTATCACAGTATCTGACAAATTTAAGTGTTTCAAATGGAATAAAATATTCTCTTGCTAAGATGTTACTTTGCCCCAAATGACAATTGCAAAGGGACTAAATCGTTAAAAAGGACAAAATCATCCTGACTCTAAGATCTACAAGTGCTTCAAGGCTCAGGGGGAAGTGGGCACTTTTCCTTTATAGAGCAATGTCGACATGACTATGAGAAAACAGGTATGGGAAATCAGGCAGAAACGGTGACTAGGATTAGATGGTAAACCAGACACTGTTTTCCTATGAGGCCAGCACACTCTGGAACAGAATGCCAAAGACAAGGGTTGTGTGAGCTCAGATGAAAGTAAACAAAATTCAGTGACCTACTGACAGTAGGTAAATGTAACCAACGTTCGGTTAGTAAGCATTTGGTCTTGATTGAGACAGAACAGAATAGCTCACCAATTATTTATGAGGAACAGAAAGAGAGTTTGGGGGCTGTGCCAGCCTTGCCATGGATAAACAATGAGGCATCCATGAGTTTGTTTAATCATAAAAGGAAGGGTGGTTCTCTGTACTAAACTCTTTCCAGGAAAAGTGAAGGACAGTTAGATTTTCCTAAAAGCTTTCATGAGTGCACACGGCAGGTAATATTTAACTGTCAATAAGTATCATTCTGGCAGTAGTAGAGCCATTTGTTTGAAACTAGATCATCTCAGAAAAGCTTAACTTTTAATGCTGTCTTTCTAGGTTTTGGATGTGGAATTCTGGCTCTTGGGTTACTGGGTATTTGGGGTTTTTTTTATTCATATAACTTTTCTATAGTGCCATTAGAATATGACTTAACTAGGAAAACCCTCAATTTACATACTATAGTGTAAAAGGTCACTGGCATGGTGAAGAGACAGCTCATTTTTTGCCCCATTAGCAAATATTTTAGCCAATAGACAATGTATAAACTGTTTAGTACTTAGATTTTTATAAAGACAAACTCTACCACCACCACTGAGTTTCCATTACCATTTTTTAAGTTTAAAAGGCTAGTTTAAGCAGGGTGTGTTCCCCATGCCTATAACTCCAGCACTCTGGAAATAGAGGTAAGAGGATCAGGGGTTTAACTCCAGCTACCCTAGCTTCAAAGCAAGTTAAAGGTCAACCTGGACCACATGAGCCACCATTCATATAAAAATAAACAGACCCCAAAAACCCACTTTCTACAAACAATATTCTTAGAATAAAAATTACAGTATATACAAGAAAAAGCTTTTTGTCAAGAAAAAGCATTTCTTCTGCTGCTGTGGCCATATTTTCATCTGAATTGTTACAAGAGTTATACCAAGGGAGATTTCATAGCTGTGGGGTGAAAAATACTTGGGTATCTTTAGAAAACTTCTATTAGAAAACACTGGAGGCAAAGGGGCACAGAGAACAACATAAAAAATTAAAGTGATAAAAAATTAATTACACCTTAATCCTTAAAGTACTTTACAACCTATACACATAATGTACTGGGCCGACATAATAAGCAGTATACATTTAGATAATCCATTTTTAAATATTGCTTCTAAGCCATAATCTCCCTCAATTATGGAACAAGAATAAAGCATCATTGAGCATGTCACAAAGGGAGGGTGACCTGGCTGGGTTGCACTTTAAGAAAACTGGCCCCTAAATAAACACTGTGGAAGTGCCCTCCTGCTTCTCCACCTACCCTCTAATTATGTTTCTCATTCTGCTTCCTCCACACACCACCCAGAATTCTTTCAAAGAAACCAAAGCTCTTATTTATTGAGTTACCAGAGTGTTAATCACATATAATGGTTTTTAACACAATAGCAGCCAACCTTTAAATGTGTTCCTTTAAATGATTAATGCTTGGCTTCCACTTGGGCTTCTTCTTTTCTGCAATTCTCCTATGATTCCAAGAAGCACCCCACTTCCTCTGCTCAAATCAGCATCTCTCACTTCAACAAGCTTGTGTTAGAGTGATACTGAGGAAGGTACAGAAATGGTACAAAGGCTGTGGACTCTAGAAGGGCAAGTTGTTAATATCTAGATCCCTTAGATATTACCATCTAACATAGTGTCAGGCCACAGTGGGTGCTTGGGCACTATTTATGAAGTGCAAGGGTGGGAGGATGGAAGAAGGCATAAATAAAATAAATCATATTATTCCTCAATAAGAGGGATGGACAGGCTCACTTGCCTCCTTGGAGCATACTGAACATATACCCAGAGTAAAAGAAAGACTAGAAACTTGGTCAGGAAAGCTCACTTCATTCTTCTCTTTCCCTCCGGCCCTCTCTATAGCTGCCTTTCTAAGTCAAGGGTAGATATATATGGTAGGCGCTAGGACATAAGGAAAAGTCTGCACTGGAAGTTTCTTCTGGCAAGCTGGTTGAAGAATTAATTGCTCTCTCAGCCAAGTTCAGGGTCCATTAGTGCAGTGATGCGGGAAAGGCCTCCTTCTCTAAGCTTAAGTACTAATGTCTGTCATCACAGGCTGGGGAAAGCTGAGGAACATGGGCAGAAAGGGAGCTGGGATGCAGTGGTTTGTAACTCCAAACACTGGAAACCCCACAGGGGTCACTGTTTGATTTTATTTCCCATGCAACACAGTTTTCTGAGAGGGTTTGGGGTAATCAGTAATTATTTGGAACACAATGGCTATAGTTAATTGTTCTCTTCCAACTGTGTCAAAAACAACAGCAACAAGGGAATTGAGCCTGTAAATGAGCCATGTGTGTCAGGGGGCATAAAATAACAGTACTTAGGAGTTATTTTTTACAGCATTTGACCATTTATTAATGCATTATTCCAACCAAAATGTCCTTGGATGATTGGTCTGGTCATTTTGCCAATTTTTTCAAATCTGTTAGCGGCTAAACAAAAGGGTGAGGGCATGCGGTGTCCCAGATTTGTCACTGTGAGTCAGTAAATGAATGAGCTATGCCTGTCAGGCCAACCTAACCTCCACTACCATGGAGAAGCTGCACCGGAGGGAGCTGAGAGTGGCAAGACATCCCCCACACAAGCCTGCAAAGCGAGGAATAATTATTATCCTTTGTTAGCACTCTGTGAATGACTCACGATAAAACATTCAGTCCTCCCAGGAGCAACACAGTAAAATCATGAGGCTTCTTGTATTTTTCTTGTTGCATAAATTGGGTATTCATACTAAAAAAGGAGAATATAAAATCATAAGTAGGAATGAATATGTGTCGTTACAGATCCTGACTTGTCCAGAAATATCAAATGTGCTTGTATATACACACCACCACCACCACCTTGTAATCATGTCGAGTCTGTCTAGCAACCCAGGGTGCAAATTTAAAATGTACATATAACACATGTCTTTCTACTACCCTTTTGTAAAAAAAAAAAAAAAAAAAAAAATTCCAATCCTGATATCAGGGCATCAATAAAGCTATTTCACTTTCTAGCACTTTGTGGCTGAGGACTTTAAATAACTAATTTAAGAAATGTGTTCATATAGTAAGCATCAATTTCCTTTTAACATCTTGTACTTTGCTAATTGAAGACCTCTTGCTACTTCTCCAGACAGTATTTTGTCCTGAAATCTCCAAGACTTATCCCATACAGATTGAAATGGTGAATAACTGGGATGTGTAGCAAGAGGAATAGGTCGGCTGAAAACAAGGAGAAATCTATGCCTCTTAACAAATGTTCAGCCATCTGTGGCTCAAATGGGCCTCTTCCTGTGTGCCATGCTGAATCTTAAAATTTTATTCTAGGAAGGCTGAAGAGGAGACGGAAGTAAAATTATATATATATATATATATATATATATATATATATATATATATATACCGAGAAAGCATATTTTACACATCTCCAAGAATAAAAGTGAGCCGATGATAGTGGAAGCATGCCCAAAAAACTTAAATCAAATCTATCTCTACACCATAAGTCATTCCAATAATAAAGCAAAGATGCATCACAGCAAGTGAGGGCTGCTTATTAAAAGCTCACATTCCAGATCTGTGCTACTATTATGGGAGCCATTCTTCACACATCTGTATTGGATATTAAATTAGAACTAATCAAATTTAAGATTATCTCTTGATTGTGCAAGTACCACTTCAAATGCTCAGTGGCCAGATCTGAGAAGTGGCTGTCAGATTGGGCAGTGCACTTAGGAAACATTTCCTACATCAAAAAAAAAAAAAAAAAAAAAAAGAAAGAAAAAATTCTGTTAATGTTATTTTAGTAAGTAGGGGTTTTCCTAGTGCTGCTTAGAAATGGGACACTTTGCAAATTATGGAATAAAGAACTTCCAAATCCATGATAAGTTAAATCACACATTAAAATGTTCTAATTTTAGAGACATTCAAAAAGGAAAAAGCAACACACAGAAATAAAAGTTCAAATAACAAATATTTCCGTTTTTAATTTAATTTTATTTGTAATTCATTTTTTACACTTCATATTCCATTCCCTGCGCCCCATCCACCCTCTGACTGCTCCACATCTCACACTGACTCCCCACCCTAACCCGTCTCCAGGTGGATGCCCCTACCTCCCACCCCACCTGACCTATAAACTCCCTGGGGCCCCCAGTCTTGAGGGTTAGGTGCATCATCTCTGAATGAACATAGACCCAGAAGTCCTCGACTGTATGTGTGTTAAGGGCCTCATATCAGCTGGTGTATGCTGCCTGTTTGGTGGTCCAATGTTTGAAAGATCTCGAGGGTCCAGATTAATTAAGACTGCTGGTCCTCCTACAGAATCACCCTTCTCCTCAGCTTCTTTTAGCCTTCACTAATTCAACAACAGGGGTCAGCTGCTTCTGTCCATTGGTTGGGTGCAAATAACTGTATCTGACTCTTTCAGCTGCTTGTTGGGTCTTTCGGAGGGGAGTCATGATAGATCCCTTTTTGTGAGTGCTCCATAGCCTCAGTAATAGTGTCAGGCCTTGGGACCTCCCCTTGAGCTGGATCTCACTTTGGACCTATCACTGGACCTTCTTTCCCTCAGGCTCCTCTCCATTCCCATCCCTGTAATTCTTTCAGACAGAAACAATTATGGATAAAACAAGAAAATATCATCCTGAGTGAGGTAACTCAGACCTAAAAGTACATGCATGGTATGCACTCACTAATAAGTGGATTTTAGCAAATAATAGTAATAATAATATAAAAATAGAAGATAAAAACATACAGAATACACAAGATACAATCCACAGAATTCAAAAGGCTCAACAAACTGAAGTGCCCAAGTGAGGATGCTTCAGTCCCACTTAGGAGAGAGAAGAAAGCAATTACAAGTGGAGAGGGAGGGAGGGAGGGAGGGACTTGGGAGGGACGTGGTAGGGGGAAGTGGGGTATATAGGGGAACTTGATCTGATATTGGGTGAGGGAAAAGGACTGAAGCCCTGAGGGCCAGCAGAAAGAATATAAAATTGCAACCTCAGGAAATAGGAGGTTGGGGGGACCGCCCATAATGCACCAGAGTCCTGGGAGGTGAGAGACTCCCAGGACTCATAGGGAGGGACCTTTGATGAAATGCCTGACAGTAGGGAGAGGAAACTTATAGAGCCCACCTCCAGCAAGAAGACAGGACATCAAGTGAGGGATGGAGTTGCCATCCCACAGACATACCTCTGACCCATAATTCTTTCTGTCTGAAATAACAAATATTTCTTAAAGTCAGAGAATACCCAAATTGGTGTATTTCATTTGCACATCCATAGACTAAATGGTAGGTACTTAAAGAAGAGAATATGGGGCTGGAGAGATGGCTTATCCAATAAAGTAATCTCCAGTACCTACACACGCCTGTAATTTGGGCAGTAGTGAGGCAGAGATGAAGATCCTCAGGACTTGAAAAACAGCCAGCCTAATAGAATCACTGAGCTACAGGTTCAGTGGGAGATCCTGTCTTAGAACAATGGATGATACTTGGTAACTTCTACCCTACAACACACATGTACATCAGAGACAGAGACAGGGAGAGACAGAGAGTGACAGAGAGACAGAAGCAGAGAGAGAGACAGAGAAAACAGACATACAACAGACAGAAGGATAGAGCAGAAGGAAGGAAAGAAAAGAGAAGAGGAGAGGAGAGGAAAGGAGAGAAAAGAGAAGAGGAGAAGAGGGGAGAAGGGAGGAATTAAGAGGGGAGAGAAGGAAAGGGGTCAAAAGGGGAGGGGAGGGAGAAGACAAAAGAAGACAAGACAACAGAAAAGGAGAGGGGAGAAGAGAGGAGGTAGGAGGAAGGGAAAGGAGAGGATGATGGTTAGAAACTACCATGGGCTCAGTTCAAATAGATTGATTCACTTTTATCACCCTACATAAAACTCAACTCCAAACCAACCAACCAAACAAACAAATAAACCTCAATATAAAACCAGATACACTGAACCTGATAGAACAAAAAGTAGGCATAGCCTTGTACTCATTTGCACAGGAAAAGCCTTTCTGAAAATAGAATATTAGTACTAGCACGAATATCTACAATTAAGAAATGAGAACTGCCTGATGTGGTGGCTCCTGCCTTTAATCCCAGCACCTGGGAGGCAGAGGCAGGCGAATTTCTGAGTTCGAGGCCAGCCTGGTCTACAAAGTGAGCCCCAGGACAGCCAGGGCTACACAGAGAAACCCTGTCTCAGAAAAAAAAAAAAAAGAAGAAGAAGAAGAAGTGAGAACTCATGAAACAGAAAAGCTTCTGCTCAGCAAAGGACACCGTGACTCAGACAAAGCAGCAGGCTACAGAACGGGCAAAGGTTTTTTACCAACTATACATATGATATTGGGCTAATATACAAAATAAAAAAAGAAATCAAAATAACTAGATAGCAAGAAAATAAGTAAACCAATTAAACAAAGAATTCTCAAAAGAAGGTAATTCAAATGGCTGAAAAAAAAAAAACTTAAAGAAATGTTCAGCATCCTTAGCCACCAGAGACATACAAATCAAAACTACCATGAGATTTCATCTTACATCTGTCAGAATAGCTCAGATCAATAAAACAAGTGAAAGCTTATTCGGGAGAGGATGGGGAATACAAGGAACACTTACCACTGCTGGTGGGAGTACAAACTTAGAAAGCCACTATGGAAATCAGTGTGGCAATTCCTCAGGAAGATGGGAATCAATCTACCCCAAGATACAGCTATATCATTCCTTTGCATATATACTCGAAAGCCCACTTTATCCTATCACTGAGACATTGGCTCAGCCATGCTCATTGCTGATATATTCATAATGACCAGAAATCAAAGATAACCTAAATGGCCCTTGCCAGAAGAATAAAGAAAATGTGGTACATTTACACAATGGGGTATCACTTATCCATTTAAAAAAATGAAATCATAAAGTTCTAAGGTAAATAGATGGAACTAGGAAAAAAAATCATTGATAGTGAGGTAAGCCGGACCCAGAAAGACAATTATGATCATTGCTTTGCTCAGCAATCATCAGAGAAGCGTCCCCTTGCAGTAGATGGGAACAAATACAGAGACCCACAGCCAGGTACAGGCAGAAAGAGTCAGAGACTTAGGAACACTTAGTAGTATATGGGATGTTTCCTTCAAATCCCTCCTGTCAGACTCAGGGAACCTAAGAAGAGGAGAAAGAAAGAGTAAAACAGCCAGATGCGATGGAGGACACCAAGAAAACAAGGCCCTCCAAATCAACATGATCCAACCTCAAATGAATTTGCAGAAACCAAGGCAGCAAGCACACGGCCTGCATGAGTCAACACCAGGTCCTCTGGGTTTACTGAACCCTAAGGTTTTCAGTTTAGTGTGTTTGTGGGATGCTGGAGTGTGCAAATGAGTAGGTCTCTGATTCCGGGATTCTTTCCTTTCTGTTTATTTGTGTTATCCAATTTTGATGGATTGGTTTTTTGTTTTAGTTCACAAAGAATAAACAGGCTGAGAAAGAAATTAGGGAAATAACACCCTTCCCAATAGTCACAAATACTATAAAATATCTTTGCCAAGCAAGTGAAAGATCTATATTGCAAGAATTCCAAGTCTCTGGAGAAAGAAATGGAAGATCTCAGAAGATGGAAAGATCTCCCATGTTCATGGATCAGTAGAATTAACATAGTAAAAATGGCCACCTTGCCAAAAGCAATCTGCAGATTAAATTCTGTGGAGAATTCAAAACTCAATTCTCCACAGAGATAGAAAGAGAAATTCTCAACTTCATCTGGAATAACAAAAAAAAACAGGATAGCAAAATGATTCTCAACAATAAAAGAACTTCTGGGGGAATCATCATCCTTGACCTCAAGCAATAGTGATTAAAAACTGCATGGTATTGGTACAGAGACAGACAAGTAGATCAGTGGAATAGAATTGAAGACCCAGAAATGAACCCACACACCTATGGTCACTTGATCTTTGATGAAGAAGCCAAAACCATCCAATGGAAAAAAAACCAGCATTTTCAACAAATGGTACTGGTCTAACTGGTGGTCTGCAGGTAAAAGAATTCAAATAGGTCTGTATTTATCACCCTGCACAAAACTAAAGCACATAAAACCAGATATGCTGAATATAATAGAAGAGAAAGTAGGAAAGAGCCTTGAACACATTGGCAGAGGAAAATTTCCTGAACAGAACACCAATGGTTCTGGCTCTAAGATTAACAATTGACAAATAAGTCTAATGGAACTAAAAAGCTTATGTAATGCAAAGGACACTGTCAAGAGGACAAAACTGCAACCCACCGATTGAGAAAAGATCTTTACCAATCCTACATCTGGTAAAGGGATAATATCCAAAATACACCAAGAACTCAGGAAGTTAGAACCCAGAAAACCAAATAACCAATTAAAAATGGGGTATAGAGCTAAACAAAGAATTCTCAACTGAAGAATCTCAAATGGCTGAAAAGCACCTAAAGAAATGTTCAACATCCTTAGTCATCATCAAAATGTAAATCAAAATGACCCTGAGATTCCACCTCACACCAGTAAGAATGGCTAATATCAAAAGCCCAGGTAACAGCAGATGTTGGCAACGATGTAGAGAAAGAGAAACACTCCTCCTTTGCTAGTGGGATTGCAAGCTGGTAAAACCACTTTGGAAGTCAGTCTGGAGGTTCCTCAGAGATTTGGAAACAGTTCTAACTGAAGACCCAGCTATACCACTCCTGGGCACATACCCAGAAGATGCTCCAACATATAACAAGGACCTGTGCTCCACTATGTTCATAGCAGCCTTATTTATAATAGCCAGAAGCTGGAAACAACCCAGAAGTCTATGAAAGGAAGAATGTATACAGAAAATGTGGTACATTTACACAATGGATTACTACTCAGCTATTAAAAACGATGACTCCAAGAATTTTGTAGGCAAATGGATGGAACTAGAAAATATCATCCTAAGTGAAGTAAGCCAGACCCAAAAGGACATACTTGGTATATACTCACTGATAAGTGGATATTCTGAGCCCAAGAGCTCAGAATACCCAAGATACAACGCACAGACCATATGAAGCTTAATAAGAAGAAGGTCAAAGAGTGGATGTTTCAAACCCACTTAGAAGGGGGAACAAAATAATCACAGGAGGAAGAGGAAAGGACCTGGGTGGGAGGGGAGAAAGAGGAAATAAAGAGGGGAATAGGTATGGGAAGAGACAGGAAAGAAGTCCAGAAGGTCAGGAGAGTGAATAGAAATAAGTAGCAGTGGGATGGGGCAGGGGGGTGACTTTTGGAACCACTAGAAAGTTCCAGATGCCAGGAATGCAAAGGGCTCCCAGGACTCAGGATCCAGTGGGAATAACATAAAAATAAACAAATAAATAAATAAATAAATAAATAAATAAATAAATAAATAAATAAATAAAAATTTTTAAGCAAGAAAAACATCTATTTTCAACCATAGGAAAAATATTCATTTAAGAAAGCATAAAAAGCATATAAAATGAGGGCCACTTGGTAAAAGTTATGGAGACCAAATTTCAGCGCTTTTAAAAAGGATGATGGGAATTTCCTAATAATTCATTCCTGTCTTAACACAAAATGAGATTCATCAACAGAGCAATCCTCACTCCCAATGGGATGTTCAATCGAAACCATACGTCAGTAGCACTTAGGAAGGGCAACAGCTACAAGCAAGAGATTGGAAGACATGATCTCTAAAGCTCTGTCCTCTGCTCAAATTCTCTGACTTCGTTTCCTGCCTCCTCTCACCTGCTCTGATATTCCTGGGTGAATGACTGAGGAGCAAACAGTCTACTCAACAGCACTTTGTAAGTCAGACTTTTCACTATCCTTGGCCCCCTCTTGCCTCCAGGCAAGATATCATGGTGGCTTCCCTGGCAAGGCTGGCAGTGAAGGGGAGCTCATGAGGCACTAGGCTATTTCTACATGACAGATTTGTTTGGCTTTCATAAAAACAACTTAATTCATTGCAATTTCCCTTCTTTCTTGTATAAAACAAGTCACATTTGCCAACCTTTTTTTTTAAATAAAACAAAACATTAAGTATGTAGTTGAAAGCACACAGAAAGCTTAAAGTACAATGTATAATATAACATAGCATACCTTTGTCAATCTGGAATGCTAACTGGTCTATTCAAACAAACAATTGTAGAGTAATTGTTTATAGACATTTAATTAATTGTTGAATATCTCCACTTTCTTAAAAATAAAATAGCACTGAATTAAGAATTTATCTAAGCAGTCACAGTTTTACTAAAATTCTTTGCAATGCTGTCCCATGAAAAATAATCAGCTACACCCACTATTCTACTCATAAGGCTTATTACTATTTACTATGGAAAGCACAGAGGTTAATAAAGAAGAGATCCTCCTATCAGGTAGTTTTCTGTCTAACGATAACAAAATGGTGGACAGCACAAAGGTGTATCCATTGAGTTGTATAGACAGATAACTTCGTTCAGAGACAAAGGTCTTATCTGGCCATGATAAACACAAAGTCATTGCCATCAAAGAAGAGGCAAAAGTCATAAGAAAGAAATGATCTGTTCTTTGTCTCAGAAAGTCAGTCGAGGAGATTTTCATGATAAGAATAATATTTAGGCAAACTTTATCTATCAACAACTTATGCATTATTTAAAGAGTGAATAAGATAAGCCACTTGGTCTTAGCTAGAGGGATGCTAAGAGAGCTACAAACTACATAAAGATTTAAAAGTATAAGCGAATGGATAAACTGAAAATACTAACATAGTTCATTTGAGCACATTTAGAAATTAACAAGAAGCGGTGAAGTCTATGAATGAAGAGGATGGATTAATGGGTGTCATAAGCTTTCATAAACATAAATAACTTGTTGACTGAGGCAAACAAACTGAAGAGAGGATAAGAGTGCACTTATGGAGAGGGAGATACCAAACAACAATTTCCAAACTAACATGGAGCATGTTAATCTAATATCTAATCTAATCATCTGGGTCCTTAAAGAAAGGTACAGAGGATTAATACTGGAGCTCACACATAAAATTCACAAGTGTGAAAACAGAACGTTAACATGACGTGGTGCAAATGGCAGTTAAGTGTGGGCAAAGACAGAAACTTGATCATTAAGAGATTTGGAGAGAGGAGCAAAGGCTAGATGTATTAATTAGGAGTTTTTACTTGTTTCCATGGGTATGTCAGCATTTGTTTTCTACTAATATTTCAGAAACTGGCCCTCATTTGGCTAGTCACTTCCTAATAGAGAATGAAAGATTATTCTAGAAGTGAGCCTCTCACATGAAAGCTAATCAACCCAAAGTCTATATTTCCTATAAACCTATTTCAATTAATACGTATAGTCCAGGCCATCATTAATCTAGAATGTTATGGTCACCTCAGGTGCAGTATCAACAACTAGAATTTGCTATTGTACCGCAGAACATGATTAACCAACTTCTGCCTACAGAAACCACAATGGTGATACTTACAAACACTTTCCCCTCACTCCAGATTGATCTATACTACTTCCTGGCATGGCATGACTGCTCCTCGGGAGAGTTGATGGATGTCATTTCTAAATCCATTGTCTTGGTCATCCAAAAGTTATCAAAGAATAACGTGGCTGTAATTTGGACTTGGGGGTAATCATAGTTAAGAATGAAGGAGTTGGCTGGGCATGGTGGCACACGCCTTTAATCCCAGCACTCCGGAGGCAGAGGCAGGCGGATTTCTGAGTTCAAGGCCAGCCTGGTCTACAAAGTGAGTTCCAGGACAGCCAGAGCTATACAGAGAAACCCTGTCTTGAAAAAAACAAAAAACAAAAACAACAACAACAACAAAAAAAACCCAATGAACGAAGGAGTTGAAGATATAAAAGATATTACTAGTAATCAGGCATATGTCTGATATTTCTTTACTATGTGGGGCAACTTATTGTGCACATTAAAGTGCAATGAATAATAATTACATCCACCCCTTAAAACACAAACACTGAGTACAATGAGAAAACGGAGTGTATGAATATCAACATGAGAATAATATGGACTGAGGACATTAAAGACTGAGGCTGCAGCTTCTTGAGAAAACTGAGAAATCTTTGTGAATGAATTGCTACTCGGGAAGTAGAAGAATGATCAAACTATATGTTACAAGAAATATATCAAACTCTGCTCTAGTCTCCAATGTTGAATGGAATGTCACAGGATTGTCAGAAGAAGAAATTAGCAGATACGTATCTGATATTTATTTACTGCAGGGATAGGTAATTTGAATTTTACATTAAACCTTAGAAGATTCAATCTAATGATGTCAGTACATTAAATAAAATGTAACACAGGAGGAGTTTGCCAAGAAAACAGCATTATGAAAGAAAAATTCAAGCATAACTATATGTGCAGTGAGAATGATCAAACTAGAGTTCTACATGATATGGTGGCAGATGGAGATAAGGTGGCAGATGCTATTGTTTTAGTAGAATATGATGAACATATAATCATATAGAAAGAGATGAAGGTGAGGAGTAGAACCAGTATTTTAACTATCCAGAAGAAGTATTATAGAAAAGGGGGTTCTTAGTGCTGTAAAGAGAATGTCAAATGAGCACAGACTCAACTCTAAAAGAATTTATGAGTCTATTAGAGCCTCTATGGCTCCAAACAGACTTCACCGAATGTCATGCCAAGGACAAAGGGAATATTTGCTGACATCTTTAATTCAACTAAAACCCCAAACTGCTCATTTATAATGTGGCTATAATCTGTGTTTAGGGGGTGACCATAGTTAGTAATGAAAGGAGCTGAACTTGTAGAAAACACAGAAGACATTACCAAGTCACTAGATATTTATCTGGTGTTTATTTATCATGTGGGGGCAATGTGATGTGTAAATTAAAGCTCACCAGAAACTTCACCCAGAATATCAGAGAGATGTATTTAGCTTAGAGGACTTTTTGTTCTTAATTCTTTGAAAGGGAAAAAATTAGGTTCTTATAGATATTAGCTTTCTCTTCTACTTAGGCAGAGCAAAAAAGGCCAACTACATCATGAGGTAGGAGGAAGGTTGAAGTGTTACCGGAATGCTTGGGGGTTCTTCATTAAGAAGGTGAGAGTTAAACAAATACTTGAAGCAGGTGAGAGTGGGAGCCTCCTGGGGAGGGGAGACTGGACTTTGTAGGTGCCAGGCACTCTGCTGAATGATCTCATTTGTTACCATTATTAACCACTCAGCAGATGAAGAGCAAGGGCAAACAGAGGACAATTATCTTTGCCAAGCACAGTCAGTGAGAGCAATAGTCTGGATGTAAAATGAAGTCTTACTGGGGAAATTCAAATGCATGAAAACTCCTGAGCTCTCCACAAGCTCCACCTTGAATTTTATCCCCACTCAGCCCTCATACCTGAGAGGAAGAACCCCTGAAAGAGAGTGCCTGGAAATGACAGAGGACTCTTGAAGTGCAGGCAGACTGCTATCACTATATTAATTGATTGCTTTTATCACTGGCAATGAAAACAAAGTCCTGAGCAACAACTGTAAAGTGAGCCCTATTCACAAGCTGTGACATTTGATGCACTGTGACAATATCTCCATGAATGTGGCTCATGGTGACCCTGGAGCCTAAGAAGATGAGATTGACATAGTGTGTGTGTGTGTGTGTGTGTGTGTGTGTGTGTGTGTGTGTGTGTGTGTGTGTGTGTGTGTTAAAGTCCATATACTTTATTCAGGCTTCCTTAGTTCTTACCTAATAGCCTTTTCTTGTTCCAGAACCTCACTCGAACGCCATGTTACATTTAGTTGTCATATATCATAAGCCCTCTCTCTCTACAATAGTTTCCCATATTTTCTTTCCTTGACAGTATCTCTGTGATGGAAGCTGTCTGATGTTTTTCTCATGATGAGACTGGAATTATGGGTTTGAAGCGAGAACTCACAAAGGTGTCATTTCTGTTGTCTCATATCAGCGTTCTCTCCTTTAAAGTCCCTATTCTTCCTGTTTATAGAACACTATTGAAAGAAAGTGACTCTGTGTGTAGTTCACACTTAAAAAGAGCAAAACATTGACACCACTTGATGTCTTTGATGAGAGAGTGCCCACATAAACTACCTGGAATTCTCTCCAGGAGATTTCAGTGTGTGTGTGTGTGTGTGTGTGTGTGTACATGAGTGTGGAGGTCAAAGATTGATTCAGAGTATCTTCTGAGTCACTCTACATCATACTTTTAGAGACAGGGACTCTCACTAAACCTGGAATTCACCAAGTCAGTTAGGCAGGCTGACCAATGAGCTCAAAGAATAGCCCTGCCTCTATCTTCTCTGTCCTCTCCAACTAAACCCTATACTACCTCCTATCCCCTCCCCTGAGCGCTGGGGCTACAGATGCATGCCACCACTCAGAACTCAGGTCCTCCAGCTTTCATTCGCAAGCATTTTGCTGACTGAATCACTTCCCAACCCTTTCATTATAAACATTTAATAGTCTCAATTTATTTTTGGTTCTCAAAGACTTCCAAATTTTGATTTTTTAAATACCATCATCCTCCCTGTGAATAAAACTAAAACAAATGATGTAATTAGAAACCCATCATTAAATGGAGAAATATAAGAAATTATGGAGATTTGCGATGAAAGAATTATCATCCAAGGGGAAGAATTTTATTACAAGCTTTCTCAAAAATGAGGCAGACAGCCCCTTTCAGATGAGCTTGGCTCTGGTCATCTTTCTCTCAGTACAACTGATTCAGCTCAAGGTTGTTATAGAAGGTTACACAATTATCTTTCAACTCTCACTAAACCTATTTCCCATGCTGAGATGCCAGAAACACCAGATCATGGTATTCAGTTTTGAAAAACAATGTCTCCGAGTGCTTTGACATCTCACACACTTTGACATGAGCATCAGGACAAAGGACATCTTAATTCTCTCTTTGGATTAGTGGAGCATATAGTACCAATTCTTGGCATAGCTATAGTAACCTAGAAGAAAAGTACAATTAAATTTGGAGTTGGCGGCCAGAAGAGATCATCCTCTCAATTTCAAAGCAACATGAGGTAGTGACTGACCTTGAATCTGGGTACAACTGCAAAGCCAGGCCTCCATCCAGAGAGCAAAATGAAGAAATATACCACAGAGACTGCCTCTGCAGGCCTTCCAGCTCTGCCTGGAGGCAGGAACATAAAACATGATGAGAAGCTTCATCTGTCTACTCAATTGCAGCATTTTTGCCAACTTTTGCAAGGTCCACCTATGCTTCAAAAACTCATTTGAGGAGACCCCAAAACTTCAGGTGACAGACTCATTGTCATTCAGAGTAAATCTGAGTGCCAGTAGCCTCCTAGATTTCTCACCATAAAGAAAAATTGAAATCAAGACATAAACAGAAGAAAAGTGCCAATGATTTTCTTCTGGGACAGGGTCACATATCTACAAAGGTGGCCTTGAACTCTGTGTAGCCACAGATGGACTTCAACTCCTGATTTTTCTACCTCTCCCTTCTAAGTACTAGGATTTCAGGCTCACACTACCATATCTGGTTTTCTGTGGTGCTGAGGATAAAGCTTCTTTTTATAGACTTAACACAAACATTTTTCTATGGAACACAAAATATAAATAACCCCCAAGCCCAAGTATATAAAATTTTAAATCACGGGTTTACCCTGAAGATGAAAATCCACTCACAGAGAGGACAGAGAAAAGAAAAAGATTGTGTCTCTAAAGAGTCTACATCACCAACTTGACCCCAGAATGAGCTAGTCAACTGTCTTCTTACATAGCTGCTTTCAAAAATGCACAAAAAATAATCTCCAGAAGGTTAACTATGCCTGTCAGCATAAAGAATTCCTTATGTGGCCCAGACTTAGCCTGTGCACACATTATCAATGCCTGGGCTTCCTTCACACTTCCTATATCCCTTTAGGTCATAGGATAATATACAAGTGAAATCAAAGCGGATATTAGTCACTGACATACAGTTATTACTCCAGAGTGAGGTGAGGAGAGCTCATGGGAAGCTGATATCCGAATGTTCCCAGCCTGCTTCAAGGATCTACAGTGGCTTTTTTTTTTTCTTCTTTCTTATAATGGCCACGATATCTGAAACCTGTTTCTCAGAACACGGTCATCTCATTGATTACAGCCCTCGCCCAAGAAGCCAGAGTGGCTGCCCATTATTTGTAGCATGTTGTGCAGGTGTGAAAAACAGCACAGAGAAGAAAAGGTCCACTGGTGATTTGTGATTAGTGACCATGCCCTTTACCTTAAAAAATTATCTTCCAGCCCTTTGGGCACTCTTCACATCTTTGGAAAATACTAATATATTAATAATTTAAAAATCACTTTGCTTTTTTTCTATATGTGTGCTAACTGATTTTTTACCTTTACACAATAATAGGATGGGAACACTCCCCCTGCTGTTGTGGTTTTACAAGTGAAGAAAATGAAGTCCAGATGACTAAGTAGTTTTATCAAATGTACAAAAGTTGTGAGGATCAAGGTTCCAACTTTGTCAGTCTGGCACACAAACACACAAAAATCATATTTGCAGCCGTTAAACCATTCTGCTCCATAAATCAGACTACTTGGCATGAATATCCCTCCACACATGGATTCTAAACACTGGATAGGGAAAAAGAAAGTAAGAATATGATAATACGAGTGATCATGTAGAAAGGCATTTCTACTAAACATCAGGGATACCAGAATCTTATTGTGAGATATCCTAAGACTACGAAGGAATATAGATGATTACATAACAACCATCTGACTTGACCTGATCTACTTGTCAATGTGTCCATTTGTGTTAAGTAGATTTTGCCTTAGTTACTATTCTCCTTTTGTGGTGAAAGACTATAACCAAGATAACAACTTCTTCTTCTTCTTCTTCTTCTTCTTCTTCTTCTTCTTCTTCTTCTTCTTCTTCTTCTTCTTCTTCTTCTTCTTCTTCTTCTACTTGATTTTATTTATTCTTTTCATTAGATATTTTCTTTATTTATGTTTCAAATGTTATCCCCCTTCCTGGTTTCCCCTCTAAAAATCCCCTATTCCCTCCCCACTCCCCCTGCTCAACAAGCCACCAATTCCCACTTCTTGGCCCTAGCATTCACTTTCACTGGGGCATAGAGCCTTTACAGGACCAAGGGTCTGTCTTCCCATTGATGACTGACCAACAAGGCCATCCTCTGCTGCATATGCAGCTGAAGCCATGAGTCCCTCCATGTGTACTCTTTAGTTGGTGGTTTAGTGCCTGGGAGCTCTGAGGTACTGGTTGGTTCATATTGTTGTTCCTCCTATGGGGCTGCAAACCCCTTCAGATCCTTGGATCCTTTCTCTAGTTCCTTCACTGGGGACCCTGTCCTCACTCCAATGTTGGCTGAGAGTATCCACCTCTGTGTTTGTCAGGCACTGGAAGAACCTCTCAAGAGATAGCAATATCAGGATTCTGTCAGCAAGCACTTATTGGCAATAATTTCTGAGTTTGGTGACTGTATATGGGGATGGATATCCAGGTGGGACAGTCTCTGGATGTTCTTTCCCTCAGTCTCTGCTCCATACTTTGTCTATGTAACTCCTTCCATGGGTATTTTATTCCCCCTTCTAAGAAGAACTGAAGCATCCACACTTTGGTCTTCCTTCTTCTTGAGCTTCATGTGGTCTGTGTATTGTGTCTTGGGTATTCTGAGCTTCTGGGCTAATATCCACTTATCAGTGAGTGCATACTATATGTGTTCTTTTGTGATTGGGTTACCTCACTCAAGATGATATTTTCTAATTCGATCGATTTGCCCCACATCCTCTCCAGCATCTGCTGTCACCTGAATTTTTTATCTTAACTATTCTGACTGGTGTGAGGTGGAATCTCAGGGTTGTTTTGATTTGAATTTCCCTGATGACTAAGGATGTTGAACATTTTTAGGTGCTTCTTAGCTATTCGGAATTACTCTGATGAGAATTCTTTGTTTAGCTCTGTACCCCATTTTTCATAGGGATATTTGGTTCTCTGTAGTCTAATTTCTTGAGTTCTTTTTATATATTGGATATTAGCTATCTATAGGATATAGGATTGGTAAAGATATTTTCCCAATCTGTTGGTTGCTGTTTTGTCCTATTGTCAGTGTCCTTTGCCTTACAGAAGATTTGCAATTTTATGAGGTCCCATTTGTCAATTCTTGATCTGTATTACAAGAACTTCAAGTCTCTGAAGAATTAAACCAAAGATTTCAGAAGATGGAAAGATCTCCCATGTTCATGGATTGATAGTATTAATATAGTAAAAATGGCCATCTTGCCAAAAGCAATATACAGATTCAATGCAGTACCCATCATAATTCCAACTCAATTCTTCATAGAGTTAGAAAGAACTTGCAAATTCATCTGGAATAACAAAAAGCCTAGGATAGCAAAAACTATTTCTCAACAGTAAAAGAACTTCTGGTAAAATCATCCCTGACCTCAAGCTGTACTACAGAGCAATTGTGGTAAATACTGCATGGTAATGGTACAGTGACAGGCAGGTAGGTCAATGGAATAGAATTGAAGACCCAGAAATGAACCCACACACCTATGGTCCCTTTATCTTTGACAAAAGAGCTAAAACAATCCAGTGGAAAAAAGACAGCATTTTCAAACAAATGATTCTGGTTTAACTGGTGCTTAGTGTGTAGAAGAATGCAAATCAATCCATTCTTATATCCTTGTACAAAGCTCAAGTCCAAGTGGATCAAGGACCTCCAGATAAAACAGATACACTGAAACTGACAGAGGAGAAAGTAGGGAAGAGCCTTGAACATATGAGCCAGGACCATCATGGCAAGAAGCATGGCATCAGGCAGGAAAACATGATGCTGGAGCAATAGCTGAGAGCTCTCATCTCACCCACAGATTTCAAAGAGCAAGAGGGAGAGAGGGGGAGGCAGAGAAAGAGAAAGAGATGGAGAACAGACAGACAGACAGACAGACTAGACCTGGCATGGGCTTTTGGAACCTCAAAGCCCACCACCTCAAAGCACACCTCCTCCAACAAGACAAAAGCCAAAATGATTCAGAGGTCAGGCTCACTTTATATAGCAATCCTCAGAAAAATTACCAAGGCTCCAAAAGAACTATACCAAATCCTCCAGATGACAATCCCTTTAAATGTCCTAAACACTTGGTCACTAAGTCCTACCAATTAAAGATTTCATACTCCCTCGAACATGGCCAAAATGAGGAACCCGAGTACATGAGCCTTTGAGTGACTTTTACTATCTTAATTATGGAAATAAGGAGATAATAGAGTTGAGAAAAAACATACTTTCCTGCCTTTGGGATGTAAAAATGCAAAGTATGATGTCTTAAATCGGGTTGTTTAAAATCCTTCTATGAAAGTGCTTCATGTACTTGACTTGAAATGCCCAGTTTAGTTGCAGGAAATGAAAACATAAATGCACCTTTTTATGAAGATAAATACATTGTAGATGCCATTATATATAACCCAAGGGTAGGAAAGATATAATAGAGAAGCATAGATTCTTAAGCACTGTGCTTACTCACTTGCTAGATGGGTCCAAAAGAAAAAAAAAAAAATCAGTGATTTGCCCCTATAGATCTATGAATATTTTTCAAGTGAGTATTTTTAAGTCCGGGAGGCAGGCTGTTTGGAAATTTCTTTAAAGCATGTGTCCTAAGCACATGATATATCTTAAAGAGTAAAACCACACAATTTCACAGAAAGGAAAATTCCGACCTTAGCAATCTGTGATGTCCCAGTGGATACGGGCATAGAGTGTCTGAACAGGCTGCTGAAATGCAATGGGGAACGTACAACAGCCAGCGAGGCATGTAATGTGAGAGGAGTAACAGAGCATGGTTGGGTTATAAAAGGCAGCCTTAAATGTTTGCTGATGGGACCACAATAGCTAGAGGTTTATCCATAATACACTCCATACACATAAAAGAGAAGGAAAGACACGGGCATACTGAGGATGAGCACTGCTAAAATATGAGATAAAGAGGAAAAGGAGACAGAGGCGAAACAGTCCAAAATAGAAAGAAAAACGAAAAGGCAGTGGTAAGACCCACTTGAGAGCACTCAGATGGCAAATCCGAGCATTTGTATGGCTCTAAAGGAGCCAAGTGAAACTATCAACGGGGAATGTTCCCATCTGCCAACACAAAGCCCAACAATGGGAAGAGAGGCACGGCTGCCTAAAACAGGTGCCATAGCGATCCCTTGGCCCACGTTCCTCAGTGAACTCAGTCCTGATATTTATCATAGAGGTCTTCAGTCCTGGAGGCTGGCTAATGGGCATACCTGACCATTCTGTGAGATGTAAAATCCAGAGATGAGGAAAAGAGTGAGTAATGGCATCCAGCAGGATATTGAAGTCAGAAGAGTGGAGAACGTTAAATCCTTGCCTCTTCCTCCTTGAGTTCAGGTCCCCATCTTGTCACCTGGGGTTCTTTTTTTCAGGTTTTAGTTCCTTCATTAGGGATTCAAGAGGCTTAGTAATAACTTCTCACTGTCCAAAAAGTCCAGCGAGGTGGGGAAGTGGCAGAATCAGCCATTTTAATCCCTGTGGAAACAGACAACATGGAAGATTGAGTAACCCCAGGAGTCCCACTTGAAAACTGAGGCTCATAAGAGGATTTTAAGATTAAGAAAAAGCAACGGCGTTAGACCTGATCTTGACAAATATGACAGTACAAAAATGGAAGCAGTTCAAAAAGTAGACTCGCTACAAAATCCCCAATGCCAGTCCAGGCTTCAGATGAATCCTTAATCTTGTGGGAAATCCACTCCAGCAGCAAACATAAAACAACTGAGTTTTCTTCCCATTTGAAGTATACACTAAGAGATGAGGAAAATCATAGGATCTAATAGGAAACTTTCACTCCTAGCAACACCAACATATGTAGCTGGCATGGGTGAACTGGAAGTTCATCCCAGAGATGTTGAAGGAAGACCAAGAATGTTTATACAGCATGGAGGAATGAAGAGCCACTATTGGAATCCACGCACCTGGCCATTTATCCTCCTGGAAGCAAGAACTCAAGATTCCTAACCTAGAGGGTCTCTCCTCTCCCTCTCTCTTCCCTCCCCCTCTCCCTCCCCTCCTCCTCCTCCTCCTCCTCCTCTCCCCCTACCTCTCCCTTTCTCTCCTCCCTCCCCCCACCCCGCCCGTTGCTGTGATAAAATACCCTGACAAAAGCAACCCAAGGGGAAAAGTGTTTATTCCAATTCACAACTTATGGGTAGAGTTCACCATGGCAGGAAAGTTAAGGCAGGATGAGTTTGAATTAGTCAGTCCTGTCACACCCACAGTCAGGAAAGCAGAGAGCAGCGTATACCCTTACTCAGCAAGCTTTCTTTCTTTGTACAGTGCAGGACCCAAGCCCAAAGACTAGTGCTGCCTACTTAAGTGTAAATCTTCTTACCTCAATCAACTTCTCCAATGTAATTAAACCCTCATAAGTATGCCCAGACGTTATGTAATATCTCGTAGATGTTCCTGGAGGTTTATCTTCTAGCTGGCTTCTGATCCTGTCAACTTAACAGTTAACCCTAATTAATCAGCAGCAGACTGTGGAGGGTCGTTTGGTTCAGATGATGGCTTCAGGTTTACAGACCCCATAAAAAAACAAACAAACAAAACAAACAAATAAAAGCAGGCAATTCAACAAAGCTAATTTCATGGACATAAAAATCCCATAATCAGAAATTGGTACAGAAGGACAATGAATGGTGGATACTGTGAAACAAGTAAAAGTAAACATTCCCCTCATTTTTAAGAAAGGAATCTTGCTCTATGGATTTCAGTGCTGTTTTTGCTACTAAAGCATCAAGAGAGAATATGACAAACCACTTTTTAATTTGTCAATTGGACCATAGATACCTAGATACTTGGTTGAGTGTTATTATGGGTGTATTTACAGAGTGTTTGGAGTTGAGATTAACATTTGAATCCATACACTGATAAAGTAGATTGCTGTCTGTTATGGGGTTATGTCTCTACTATTCAATGTGACTCCAGTGAAACGGGAAGTCTGACCCTCCTACAAGTAAGAGGTAACTCTGTCCTACTGCTTTGAGCTGAAACATCACTTTTATCCTCCCTTTGGACTCAAAATGACTCTGCCGCAACTGAGACTAGGAGTCCAAGTCAGCTTTCCTAGGTCACTGGCTTATCGTTTGCAGGTGAGGGGACTTCTACAACCCTGGGACTGTATTAACTGATTCTTCCTACTGTCTCTCCAACCTTCCATTTAATAGGAGGAATAGCTAGAGACAGGTGATGACTTAGTTTCATTTCCTGTTACTATGATAAAATATTCTGAGCAATGGGGCTGGAGAAATTGCTCAGTAGTTAAGAGTACTGGTTGCTGTTAATGAGGACCTGAGTTTAATTCCCAACATCCACATGGTTGCTCACAATCATCTATAATTCCAGTTACAGAGAGCCAACACCTGACTTCCGTGAGCATGTGCTACACATACTTATATGCAGGCAAAACATGCAAAAGCATAGATAGATAGATAGATAGATAGATAGATAGATAGATAGATAGATAGATAGATAGATAGATAGATAGATAGAAAAAATCCTGAACAAACAATTTAAGGGAGAAAGTGTTTATTTGATTTACAATTCCAGGTTACAGCCCAACCATGGAAAAGTCAAGTCAGTGAAAATTTGAAGCAACTAGTAAAATTGCATGCACAACAAAGAGCAGAGAGCAAAGAATTAATAGAAGTATGCTAATTAATACTCACTGTATTTTATACTGTACAAAAACCCCTCATGAAAGGATGGTGCCACCCACTGTGGAAAGTTTTTCTCACCTCAATTAACATAATCAAGTAAATTCCTAACAAACTTGCCCACCGGCCAATATAATCTAGACAATCTTTCATGGAAACTCACATGGACTTTCCTTAGAGTATACTAATGCATTCTCCTCCTCAAAGGGGAGGTATAGAAGAATGTGTTTCTCTTTTCTTATTATATTTAGAATAATAACTTCCCTTGTTCTTTTGCCATTTTATTCACAGTGTTTATCGTGTTTTCCTTTGGTCTAGTTGATGTTGACATTATAATTAGAACTTAGAGCTCTGACATAATTCAATTTTTTTTGGGGGGGGAAGGGTTTATTCAGCTTACACTTTATTTTTTTAGGTATTTATTTCATTTACATTTCCAATGCTATCCCAAAAGTCCCCGACATGCCCACCCACCCACTCCCACTTCTTGGCCCTGGCATTTCCCTGTACTGAGGCATATAAAGTTTGCACAACCAATGGGCCTCTCTTTCCACTGATGGCCGACTAGGCCATCTTCTGATACATATGCAGCTAGAGACATGAGCTCCAGGGAGGTACTGGTTAGTTCATATTGTTGTTCCACCTATAGGGTTGCAGATCCTCCCAGCTCCTTAGGTACTTTCTCTAGCTCCTCCATTGGAGGCCCTGTGATCCATCCAATAGCTGACTGTGAGCATCCACTTATGTGTTTCCTAGGCCCCAGCATAGTCTCACAAGAGACAGCCAAATCTGGGTCCTTTTAGCAAAATCTTGCTAGAGTATGCAATGGTGTCAGTGTTTGGAGGCTGGTTATGGGATGGATCCCTGGGTATGGCAGTCACTAGATGGTCCATCCTTTCGTTTCAACTCCAAACTTTGTCTCTGTAACTCCTTCCATGGGTGTTTTGTTCCCAATTCTAAGAAGGGGCAAAGTGTCCACACTTTGGTTTTCATTCTTCTTGAGTTTCATGTGCTTTGTATCTTGTATCATGGGTATTCTAAGTTTCTGGGCTAATATCCACTTATCAGTGAGTACATATCATTTGAGTTCTTTTGTGATTGAGTTACCTCACTCAGGATGATGCCCTCCAGGATGTCCATCCATTTGCCTAGGAATTTCATAAATTCATTCTTTTTAATAGCTAAGTAGTACTCCATTGTGTAAATGTACCACATTTTCTGTATCCATTCCTCTGTTGAGGGACATCTGGGTTCTTTCCAGCTTCTGGCTATTATAAATAAGGCTGCTATGAACATAGTGGAGCATGTGTCCTTCTTACCAGTTGGAACATCTTCTGGATATATGCCCAGGAGAGGTATTGTGGAATCCTCCGGTAGTACTATGTCCAATTTTCTGAGGAACCGCCAGACTGATTTCCAGAGTGGTTGTACAAGCTTGCAATCCCACCAACAATGGAGGAGTGTTCCTCTTTCTCCACATCCTCACCAGCATCTGCTGTCACAAAGGAACTCACACAATATGTACTCACTGATAAGTGGATATTAGCCCAAAACTTAGGATACCCAAAATATAAGATACAGTTTGCTAAACACATGAAACTCAAGAAGAATGAAGACTGAAGTGTGGACACTATGCCCCTCCTTAGAATTGGGAACAGAACACCCACGGAAGGAGTTACAGAGACAAAGTTTGGAGCTGTGACGAAAGGATGGACCATCTAGAGACTGCCATATCCAGAGATCCATCCCATGATCAGCTTCCAAACACTGACACCATTGCATTCACTAGCAAGATTTTGCTGAAAGGACCCAGATATAGCTGTCTCTTGTGAGACTATGCCGAGGCCTGGCAAACACAGAAGTGGATGCTCACAGTCAGCTATTGAATGGATCACAGGGCCCCCAACGGAGGAGCTGGAGAAAGTACCGAAGGAGCTGAAGGGATCTGCAACCCTATGGGTGGAACAACATTATGAACTAACCAGTACCCCGGAGCTCTTGACTCTAGCTGCATATGTATCAAAAGATGGCCTAGTCGGCCATCACTGGAAAGAGAGGCCCATTGGACATGCAAACTTTATATGCCCCAATACAGGGGAACGCTGGGGCCAAAAGAATGGGAATGGGTGGGTAGGGAAGTAGGGGGGAGGATATGGGGGACTTTTGGGATAGCATTGGAAATGTAATTAGGAAAAGATGTAATAAAAAAAACAAGAAAAAAAATTGAGGTCATTTCTAAAATTATTTAAGCTGTATGTGCATAGAATTATGAGTGTGAATGAAAATATTCAACTGAAGAGCACAAACTACCACAGACAGCATTTGATTATAGCACAGCTCAGCCATGAGGTAGCCATAGACTTCTAAAAGAGGAGCTGGACACCCTAGTAAGAAAACTGTGATCCTTAAGGAAAATGATAGAGCCAGTGCTGTGGATTAGAAAATCCCATTAGAAAGTGTTTTCTGTCATCACTTAAAGTTCCCAAAATTGTCTCCCATTATATTATGTTGGAGGCTTGATGACAGAAAAGTATTAGTAAGGTAGAATTATCATCTATTCCACTTCTTGATTTACGCTTGTTTAGGCTCTTCAGTCTATCTCTGGGGATCATAACAAATGTTTCTCCCAACTTTACTTTTTAAAAATGTGTTTCTCTACGGCATTCAAAAATGCAGAATTAAAGTTAGGTTGAACCCCTCTTTTGAAATAAAATAAATAAGTGTTGGCCAATAAACACTGTACTTACAGACTAGCAATCTAAAAAAAATAAATAAATAAAAAAAAAATAAAGTTCCCAAAATTAAAGCCAACAATGCCCATTTCTTGACTACTATTG
The DNA here is from genome assembly GCF_978045245.1 of Mus caroli. Taxonomy (NCBI): domain Eukaryota; kingdom Metazoa; phylum Chordata; class Mammalia; order Rodentia; family Muridae; genus Mus; species Mus caroli. Next base: position 90,339,888 of record NW_028227269.1, on the reverse strand, counting down.
ATATAAATTCTTCTGAGCACATTCTTCTAACCTTCATAAAGGGTCACTTCTCACTGGAAGATAACTTGTTAACAATTGAAAAAAAAATCATCTTTATAGTTCAGATCCCAGTATTTAAGGCTCAACTATCTCATTTTAATCTCTGCCTTTCCATTTACATGAATAGACTTGAGGACAAATGAGCAGAACTGAAGGGATCTATAACTTTAGTTTTATAAAGACATTATCACAGAGAAGGAAGGAGAATATTCTCTTCTGACATCAGTGTTAGTAATTTTTTGAATAGGCAACAGAATTTAAAGTTAATCAAAATTAAATTTTTTCCATAGAATCTTAAAGATATGCATTATGCTTATATTCCAAATCTTGTGTTTTGAGAAAACGAAGACAATTAAAAAAAAAAAAAACAAGAATTCTAAATTTCTGCAACATCAGTTTCCATCATGATTCTGATTACCTGCCTTTCTCTACATTCTTTTAGCAAATGCTATTTAAGCTATATAATGCTACTATAACGTAGCAGAGACTGCCCTGAAGGTGAAGGACGCAGAAAAGCACAGTGCTCATGGGAAACTTTCATCTTAGAAGGGAAAAGGAAAGAATAATCATGTAAACAAACGATAATCCAAGGTGGACTTCTGTAGGGGACAATTTGGAGATAATATATAGGAGTGACACGGGTACCTCATTAGGAATTCTCAGCAAAGAGCCTTCCAAACAAGCAACATTGCGCTGACACTGGCCACAAAGAGCCAGACTGGTTTAGGTGAAGGTGTTCTGGACAAGGGAACCACCAGTACAAAGTCCAGGGTACAGAGAGACAAGGACAAGGCTAGCTTGATGCTGGCAAGCTCAAAGGAGAAAGCAGTATGAGAATAAGGTGTCTGCAGCTATTACAGACAGTGGTAATTTTGCTTACAAAGCAGAGGATACACCCAGCCCAATGATCTCAGAGTCCAGTGTTCCTCATTATCACGGAGTTAAACCCTTTTCTGGCAACCAAACACTATACTTCTGGAAAAATAGCTGGAAAGCAGACTTGGCTCCTTGGCTGTAGGATTTTATTTATCTGTAACACGAGGCCATTCAGTAAGCCAAACGATTCTATAAAATGGATTCCCAGGGATGGCCCAATCCATTCTGTCTACTTAAGGGGCGCCATTAGTTTCCCCTTGGCTGATGCAGACTGCTATGTCCAACTTGGACATTATGGAGTTGTCTGGGAAGAGAAAGGCCAGTGAGTGAGAAATGACAAATGTCTTGCCTTTGCAAAGTACACTTTCTCAATGAATCAGCACCATAGTGCTGGGCCTTCCCGCTTCTTCCCGGGATTGGGGGCCAACTCCACAGGCTCCTTAGGGACCAGAAAAATTTGTACTCACATTTTTTTCCCTGCCTAAGGAACACAGCAAGACAGATCTGGTTTAAATCAAACTCCCATCCAAGGCTTACCTCCACTCTCCAATGGACAGGAAATGAGACAAATAAAAACAGTTTGATTTACCCTGAATAGATCAGCCACTCGTTGAAGCATTCGATGAGAGATTGAGACAAGGGAAATCTCAGGAGTGACCAAACTAATGCATCATCTCAGGTCATTTTCATTTCCCCATCAGTAATTCTGTTATAGTAAAAAATATTCATCTATGCATCTGATGTGTCTGTCAGATGCCCATTCAGTTTAATGCCTTCACAACATCAGTTCATCTCTATTTGAATGTAATTTACACGGACTCTCTCTATCCCTGTGTCTCTGTGACTCTCTGTGTCTGATCTGTCTCTCTGTGTGTGTCTGTGTCTCTCTGTGTCTGTGTCTCTATTTCTCTCTCTATTTCTCTCTCTATATATATATATATCTCTATCTACCCCTCCCTCCCTCCCTCCATCCCTCCCTTCCTCCCTCCCTCCCTCCCTGTGCTGATCAGAGAAGTTCAGAAATCAGAGAGTGTATGTCTTGATCTTGGGCCAAATTGATGTAAGAAAACTTTCCTTTTCAGCCAAGTTTATTCTACAAAACTTAATTATCCAATTCCTATTGTCTTAGAAGTAAATTAGAAACAGTGAAAATTATGATATTGCCAAGTTTCTGTGGAGAAGTACAGCAATGATAATGAAGTATTGCTTATGAAGCCTTCACTAAGTGCCAGGCAACACATTATAAGTGCAATAGATACTTTATGTTCTTTATTTCTCAAACAAGCCTACAGAGTGGCAAAGGAGATTCGTGGTCTCTGTAACTGCAAAATGTATAGATACAACTTGCGGAGTCCTACTTTGTTGTTTATGTGTATATCGCTTCAAGACTGACCATTCTGTATTAGACAACCAATAAGGAAGCTTATCTCTGGGAGAGGCTAACCGTCTGCAAAGTCTATCATCTTATCAGAATTTGAAAATTCTTTCACTATATGTCTTTTATTCAGAAATGGAAATGTGTGGCTATTTTAGAAGACTGTAGATATAATTACAAATACTGATTTTGATTTTTGTCTTATTACATTTATCATGGTCATTGAACCACAACCCACACTCAAACTCCAACCTCTAACATTCTTAAAATTAAATTATCTTCTCATATATTACATCCCAACAACAATTTTTCTTTTCTCCCTCCACCCCCACCTTTTCCCTACACATTCTACTTCCTCCATAGCCCTACCTTCTCCCTCTGCCACCTACCTCCTCCATACCCTCTATCTCCTTCCTAACCATCCACTTGTCCTCTGTTTCCCTTCAGAAAAGGGCAGACCTCCCTTTTCTAACTAAACTAAACATGGCATATCTAATTGCAATGAGATTATAACCTCTAGCTTTTGATTTTGTGAATAAAGTTTTATTGGAACACAGCTGTGCAACTATTCATCTTTATGCTGTCTATCATGCTGTTTCTTTAATGCTGCAATATTAAGGGCTAAGTAGTTACAACAGAGTCTATCTGGATCAAAGAGAATAAAAAATTATTTTTAATTAAATTTTATTTTAATTGAAATACAATTATATCATTTCTACCCTTCCTTCAGCCCTTCCAATTACCATTCCTTGAACCCTTCTGTGCCCTCCCATTCCCAAGTTGAAACCCTGCTTTTATTTGGTGTGTGTGTGTGTGTACACTCACAAATTTGTGTAAATGCTACTTGCTGACTCCAATTTTTTTTTGTTTATGTGTATATAGTTTCAAGGCTGACCATTCTGCATCAAGCAACTAATAAAAAAGCCCATCTCTGGGAGAGGCTAGTTCTCCAAGCCATCAATCATTGCCTGCAGTTCTTTGTCTAGAGGTGTAATCTCTCTTCCGTGTTGGTCTCTGAGCCACAGATTCAGGAGCTGTGCTGTCAATGTAAACACTGGGGTTTCGCTCTCTATGATCCTTTGATCTCTGCATTGTGTCCAGTTGTAGTTTTCTATGACGACCTTCATTTGTTGTAGAGAGAACTTTTTGTGAGTTGTCATCGCTACAATTGTCTGTTGCTATAAGGATATGATTTAGAATGTACTAAAAATGAGGCTGGGTTAATAGTAGATTCTTTTCTAAGGTCCATGATCTCACTAGCCCAAAGAAGCTGGCTAGGTCTCCAGTACCAGGCATGATCTCCCTTTTGTTGGTTTCCCTTCTGTGGGCCTTAAATTCAATTAGAGGGCTGTTTGTTATCACAGACATGTGAGTGCCACTTTGGACACCTTTATGCACATCTTGTCCTGCTAGTCATTGCCATGGTTCACTAAGTGTTGCCCTTGTTACCTGCTTTTTATTTAGATTTAGTTTGATTTGGTTTGGTTTGGTTTGGTTTGGTTTGGTTTGGTTCGGTTCGGTTCGGTTTCGTTTGGTTTGGTTTGGTTTTTTGACATCAGGATCCTCTGTATAGCTTTGGCTATGCTGGAACTCACTATGTAGACCAGATTTGTATTGAATTCACAGAGATCTGACAGCTCTGACTACCAAGTGCTGGCACTGAAAGTGTGTGCCACCACAATTGTCCAGGTAAGACAGTTTAATTGCTTGTCTCCCTTGGGAGTTTGCAAAGCACTGTCTGGAAACATGAAAGTGTAGAAAAATCATAAGAACAAGAGGACCAAAAAGTGTACTATGAAACAGTATCTTCTAGAAGTGGCTGTGTGAGTAAAACCAGAACAAATGCATATTAATGGAAATATTAACTGTGAAAGGGGGAGGTTTCATAGGATCCTACCTCTAGACGAAGAACTATAGGCAAGGATTGACTGTTAGGAGAAGACTTAGCTTCTCTCACACAAGTTCAGAAAAAATACTTGAAGGTTAGATCAAGCTTAGCTCATCCAAGTTGTGGGTTCAAAGTGTCCAATAATTTTCAATGTTTTTAAATTATTTTTACCAATGGAACCAAATAATCTGCAAATGTTTCTCTGCATCCTTTATAACAATACTGGAACATTTATTGCTTCCACAAATGATATAAACAAACACAGTATTTTGTACACTAACTTTTAGAGATTGATTAAGAAAATTTAAGAAAAATAAAATGCTCACTAGAATGAAGTTGGCCACATGTGTGGTGTCATATTCCAGGCCTTTCTGACAAGAGAAACTAAGGCAGGACTTCCTTCTCCTTTCTCTCCAGCTTTCCTCTCTTTTTTCTTAATTTTTATGAACTTTAGTATAAGAATGGAAATAAAAACTTCACACAGGAAAATTAACCAGCCTCAAAGTCTATACAACTTAATGGAGTCTATAAAGTTAGAATGAGCATTCAGAACAGAAGCTGTGAAACTTCACATTGAATTTTACACTTTAAGTATCAACTATATTTTATGCTCTTAGGCACCACCAAAAACCAACAGGTCCTACCTAGGAGAATTCCTCTTCATATTCCTCCTTGCAGAGTCTTGAGTTCTGTTTCCTTATTAAGCAAGTTGACACCTGGCATTTCTGTATGAGGAGCATTCATTTTGGTTATTCATAATTTCAGAGAAATGTCTGGCAAACTTTATACATTATATACTGAAGTTTGAAACTTAAGGCATAAACAAAGGGAAAAAAAGAACTAGGAGTCATTGAGTACTGTCCTTAATCTCAGATGGTATGGTCCTTTGGGAAGATGATAAAACTTAAGAAATCTCCATTTTCTTCATTCCCTACCAGGAATGTTGATGGCCACCCTTACAACAGCACATGTTCCTGATCCTACCTTAAGAAGTATATGTGCCACAATAAGGTTGAAGTTCTTTCATCGTGTTGATTTCATTAAATAGTTCTGCAAGCTTTGTCACTCTGAGCCATCTCGCCATCACAGGTCTCAAAAAGAAAAGCATCAAACCACATAACACAAAGAAATGATCCATTTAAAAACAGATCTGGTATCTGATTCTGAGCCTGGCATGTTCCTTATGATCTGAATCTCAAAAGTTGCTGGAATGAAGGAAATAGGGACAGCTTTCTTTGGTTTAAAAGAGAGAGAGAGAGAGAGAGAGAGAGAGAGAGAGAGAGAGAGAGAGAGAGAGAGAGGAAGGAGAGATGTCCACACTGCCTGGGAGGGCTTTGCTGGAGCATCTCGGGGAGCCATCTTGGTTCCCAGATCCCTCAGAGACTAGTCTGCACAAGTGAGAGTGTGGACTACAGAAGCTAACAGCTTCTGGGACAGGCAGAAGCAACACAGCTTCTGGGGAAGACCCCATTTCAGGCTCCAGACATCTGGGCACCTTCTCTGCCAGAGAAGAAGTGTCCTCCCTGCCCAGGGGGGCTTTGCCTGAGCACCTGGGAGAGACATCTCTGATCCGGGATCTCTCAGAGACTAGACTGTGTAGGTGAGAGTGCAGACTACAAAGCTACACAGCTTTTGGGACAGGCCCTGTTTCAGGTCTTCATCTTCTGCCAGGAGGTAAGTCCAAACACCAGATGTCTGTGCACCTTCCCTGCAAGAGAAGAGCTTGCCTGTAGAGAGTACTCTGACCACTAAAACTCAGGAGACAGCTAGTCTCCCAGGTCTGCTGATAGAGGCTAACAGAATCACTGGAGAAACAAGTTCTAACCAGAGACAGCTATAACAACTAACTCCAGAGATTACCAGATGGCTAAAGGCAAAGGTAAGAATCTTATTAACAGAAACCAAGACAACTCACCATCATCAGAACCCAGCACTCCCACCTCTGCCAGTCCTGGATACCCCAAGACCCCAGAAAAGCTAGACCCAAATTTAAAAGTATATCTCATGATAATGGTAGAGGACATCAAGAAGGACTTTAATAACTCACTTAAAGAAATACAGGAGAACACTACTAAAGAGTTACAAGTCCTTAAAGAAAAACAGGAAAACATAACCACACAGGCAGAAGTCCTTAAGAAAAACAGGAAAACACAACCAAACAGGTGATAGAATTGAACAAAACCATACAAGACCCAAAACAGAAAGTAAACACAATAAAGAAAACCCAAAGTGAGGCAACATTTGAGATAGAAACCCTGGGAAAGAAATCTGGAACCATAGAAGCGAGCATCAGCAACAGATTACGAGATATGGAAGAAAGAATCTCAAGTACAGACGATTCCATAGAGAACATGGGCACAACAATCAAAGAAAATGCAAAATGCAAAAGGATCCTAAGTCAAAACATCCAGGAAATCCAGGACACAATGAGAAGACCAAACCTACAGATAATAGGAGTAGATGAGAATGAAGATTGTTCAACTTAAAGGGCCAGCAAATAGCTTCAACAAAATTATAGAAGAAAACTGCCCAAACCTAGAGAAAGAGATGCCAGTGAACATACAAGAAGCCTACAGAACTCCAAATAGACTGGACCAGAAAAGAAATTCATCCTGACACATAATAATCAGAACAACAAATGCACTAAATAAAGACAAAATATTAAAAGCAGCAAGGGAAAAAGATCAAGTAACATATAAAGACAGGCCTATTATAATTACTCCAGACTTCTCACCAGAGACTATGAAAGCCAGAAGATCCTGGACAAATGTTATACAGACACTAAGAAAACACAAATGCCAGCTCAGGCTACAATACCCAGCCAAACTTTCAATTACCATAGATGGAGAAACCAAAGCATTCCATGACAAAAACAAATTCACACAATATCTTTCCACAAATCCAGCCCTTCAAAGGATAATAACAGAAAAAAAAAAATACAAGGACAGAAACTATGACCTTAAAAAGCAAGAAAATAATCCTTCAACAAACCTAAAAGAAGACAGCCACAAGAACAGAATGCCAACTCTAACAACAAAAATAATAGGAAGCAACAATTACTTTTCCTTAATATCTCTTAATATCAATGGACTCAATTCCCCAATAAAAAGACATAAACTAAGAGACTAGCTACACAAACAGGACCCAACATTTTGCTGCTTACAGGAAACCCTTCTCAGGGAAAAAGAAAGACACTAACTCAGAATGAAAGGCTGGAAAAAAATTTTCCAAGCAAATGGCCTGAAGAAAGAAGCTGGAGTAGCCATTCTAATATCAAATAAAATCGACTTCCAACCAAAGTTATCAAAAAAGACAAGGAGGGACACTTCATACTCACCAAAAAGAAAATCTTCCAAGAGGAGCACTCAATTCTGAATATCTATGCTCCAAATGCAAGGGCAGCCACATTCATTAAAGAAACTTTAGCAAAGCTCAAAGCACACATTGCACCTCACACAATAATAGTGGGAGACTTCAACACACCACTTTCATCAATGGACAAATCGTGGAAACAGAAACTAAACAGGGACACAGTGAAACTAACAGAAGTTATGAAACAAATGGATTTAACAGATATCTACAGAACATTTTATCCTAAAACAAAAGGATATACCTTCTTCTCAGCACCTCATGGTACCTTCTCCAAAACTGACCATATAATTGGTCACAAAAAAGGACTCGACAAATACAAAAGTATTGAAATTGTCCCATGCATCCTATCAGATCACCATGGACAAAGGCTGATCTTCAATAACAACATAAATAATAGAAAGCCAACATTCACATGGAAAATGAACAACACTCTACTCAATGATACTTTGGTCAAGGAAGAAATAAAGAAAGAAATTAAAGACTTTTTAGAGTTTAATGAAAATGAAGACAAAACATACCCAAACTTATGGGAAAGCATTTCTAAGAGGAAAACTCATAGCTCAGAGTGCCTCCAAAAAGAAACTAGAGAGAGCACACAATAGCAGCTTGACAACACACCTAAAAGCTCTAGAACAAAAGGAAGCAAATTCACCCAAGAGGAATAGACAGCAGGAAATAATCAAACTCAGGGGCAAAATCAACCAAGTGGAAACAAGAAAAACTATTCAAAAAATCAACCAAATGAGGAACTGGTTCTTTGAGAAAATCAACAAGATAGATAAACCCTTAACCAGACTCACTAGAGGGCACAGCATCCTAATTAACAAAATCAGAAATGAAAAGGGAGACATAACAACAGATCCTGAAGACATCCAAAACACCATCAAATCCTTCTACGAAATGCTATACTCAACAAAACTGGAGAACCTGGATGAAATGGCCAATATCTAGACAGACACCTGGTAGCCAAGTTAAATCAGGATCAGGTTAATAATCTAAACAGTCCTATATCCCCTAAAGAAATAGAAGCAGTCATTAATAGTCTCCCAACCAAAAAAAAAAAAAAAAAGCCCAGGACCAGATGGGTTTAGTGCAGAGTTCTATCAGACCTTCAAAGAAGATCTAATTCCAGTTCTTCACAAACTATTCCACAAAATAGAAGCATAATGTACTCTACACAATTCATTCTATGAAGTCAAAATTACTCTGATACCTAAACCACAGAAAGACCCAACAAAGATAGAGAACTTCAGACCGATGTCCCTTACGAATTTCGATGCAAAAATACTCAATAAAAGTCTCGCTAACTGAATCCAAGAAGACATCAAAACAATCATCTATCCTGACCAAGGAGGCTTCATTCCAGGAATTCAGGGATGGTTTAATATACGGAAATCCATCAACGTAATCTACTATATAAACAAACTCAAAGACAAAAACCACATGATCATCTCCTTAGATGTGGAGAAAGCATTTGACAAAATCCAACACCCATTTATGCAAAGATCAGAAATTCAAGGCCCATACCTAAACATGATAAAAGCAATCTACAGCAAACCAGTAGCCAACATCAAAGTACTTGGTGAGAAGCTGGAAGCAATCCCACTAAAATCAGGGACTAGACAAGGCTGCCCACTTTCTCCCTACGTATTCAATATAGAACTTGAAGTCCTAGCCAGAGCAATTCAACAACAAAAGGAGATCAAGGGGATACAAATTGGAAAGAAAGAAGTCACAACATCACTTTTTGCAGATGATATGATAGTATATATAAGTGACCCTAGAAATTCCACCAGAAAATTTCTAAACCTGATAAACAGCTTCAGTAAAGTATCTGGATATAAAATTAACTCGAACAAGTCAATGGCCTTTCTCTACACAAAGGATAAACAGGCTGAGAAAGAAATTAGGGAAACAACACCCTTCACAATAGTCACAAATAATATAAAATACCTTGGCAGAATCTAACTAAGGAAGTGAAAGATCTGTATGATAAAAACTTCAAGTCTCTAAAGAAAGAAATTAAAGAAGATCTCAGAAGATGGAAAGATCTCCCATGCACATGGATTGGCAAGATCAACATTGTAAAAATGGCTATCTTGCCAAAAGCAATCTACAGATTAAATGCAATCCCCATCAAAATTCCAACTCAATTCTTCAACGAATTAGAAAGGGCAATCTGCATATTCATCTGGAATAACAAAAAACCTAGGATAGCAAAAACTCTTCTCAAGAATAAAAGAACCAAGTGTGGACACTATGCCCCTTCGTAGAATTGGGAACAAAACACCCATGGAAGGAGTTACAGAGACAAAGTTTGGAGCTGTGATGAAAGGATGGACCATCTAGAGACTGCCATATCCAGGGATCCATCCCATAATCAGCTTCCAAACGCTGACACCATTGCATACACTAGCAAGATTTTGCTGAAAGGACCCAGATATAGCTGTCTCTTGTGAGACGATGCCGGGGCCTAGCAAACACAGAAGTGGATGCTCACAGTCAGCTACTGGATGGATCACAGGGCTCCCAATGGAGAAGGTAGAGAAAGTACCCAAGGAGTTAAAGGGATCTGCAACCCTATAGGGGGAACAACATGATGAACTAACCAGTACCCCGGAGCTCTTGTCTCTAGCTGCTTATGTATCGAAAGATGGCCTAGTGGGCCATCACTGGAAAGAGAGGCCCATTGGACTTGCAAACTTTATATGCCCCAGTACAGGGGAATGCCAGGGCCAAAAGAATGGGAATGGGTGGGTAGGGAAGTGGGGGGCAGGAGGATATGGGGGACTTTTGGGATAGCATTGGAAATGTAATTGAGGAAAATACGTAATAAAAATATTAAAAATTAAAAAAAAAAAAGAATAAAAGAACCTCTGGGGAAATCACCATGCCTGACTTAAAGCTGTACTACAGAGCAATTGTGATAAAAACTGCACAGTACTGGTATAGTGACAGACAAGTAGACCAATGGAACAGAATTGAAGACCCAGAGATGAACCCACACACCTATGGTCACTTGATCTTTGACATGGGAGCTAAAACCATCCAGTGGAAAAAAGACAGCTTTTTCAACAAAGGGTGCTGGCACAACTGGAGGTTATCATGTAGAAGAATGCGAATTGATCCATTCCTATCTCCTTGTACTAAGGTCAAATCTAAGTGGACCAAGGAACTCCGCATAAAACCAAAGACACTGAAACTTATAGAGGAAAAAGTGGGGAAAAGCCTCGAAGATATGGGCACAGGGGGAAAATTCCTGAATAGAACAGCAATGGCTTGTGCCGTAAGATCAAGAATCGACAAATGGGACCTCATAAAATTACAAAGCTTCTGTAAGGCAAAAGATACCGTCAATAAGACAAAAAGGCCACCAACAGATTGGGAAAGGATCTTTACCAATCCTAAATCAGATAGGGGACTAGTATCCAATATATATAAAGAACGCAAGAAGGTGGACTCCAAAAAATCAAATAACCCCATTTAAAAATGGGGATCAGAGCTAAACAAAGAATTCTCACCTGAGGAATACAGAATGGCTGAGAAGCACCTGAAAAGATGTTTAGCATCCTTAATCATCAGGGAAATGCAAATCAAAACAACCCTGAGATTCCACCTCACACCAGTCAGAAGGGCTAAGATCAAAATTCAGGTGACAGCAGATGCTGGCAAGGATGTGGAGAAAGAGGAACACTCCTCCATTGTTGGTGGGATTGCAAGCTTGTACAACCACTCTGGAAATCAGTCTGGTGGTTACTCAGAAAATTGGACATAGTACTATCAGAGGATCCCACAATACCTCTCCTGGGCATATCTCCAGAAGATGTTCCCACTGGTAAGAAGAACACATGCTCCACTATGTTCATAGCAGCCTTATTTATAATAGCCAGAAGCTGGAAAGAACCCAGATGTCCCTCAACAGAGGAATGGATAATGAAAATATGGTACATTTACACAATGTAGTACTACTCATCTATTAAAAAGAATGAATTTATGAAATTCCTAGGCAAATGGATGGACATCCTGGAGGGCATCATCCTGAGTGGGGTAACTCAAACACAAAAGAACTCAAATGATATGTACTCACTGATAAGTGGATATTAGCCCAGAAACTTAGAATACCCAGATACAAGTTCCAAAACCCATGAAACTCAAGAACAAAGACCAAAGTGTGGACACTTTGCCCCTTCTTAGAATTGGGAACAAAACACCCATGGAAGGAGTTACAGAGACAAAGGTTGGAGCTGAGACAAAAGGATGGACCATCTAGAGACTGCCATATCCAGGGATCCATCCCATCATCAGCCTCCAAATGCTGACACCATTGCATACACTAGCAAGATTTTGCTGAAAGGACCCTGATATAGCTGTCTCCTGTAAGACTATCCTGGGGCCTGGCAAACACAGTAATGGATGCTCACAGTCAGCTATTGGATGGAACACAGAGCCCCTAATGGAGGAGCTAGAGAAAGTAACCAAGGATCTAAAGGGATCTGCAACCCTATAGGTGGAACAACAATATGAACTAACCAGTATCCCCTGGAGCTCATGTCTCTAGCTGCATATGAATCAGAAGGTGGCCTAGTAGGCCATCATTGGGAAGAGAGGCCCCTGGTCTTACAAACTTTATATGCCTCAGTACGGGGGAACGCCAGGTCCAAGAAGTGGGAATGGGTGGGGAGGGTAGTGGGAGAGGGAGGGTCTAGAGTACTTTTGGCATAGCATTGGAAATGTAAATGAAGAAAATACCTAATTAAAAATAAAGTCCATGATTTGTCATATGCTTTTTAGAGAAGTTGTGTTCTTTGCACTGTTAATTTTCTTAGACTTCGATGGGGCTTTAAATAAAATAAATGACCTTCTTGTGGCCCTTCTCTTCTACCACAATCACCCTTCCCCCAACACCCTGTGAAATCTTCTGCTCTCTCCTTGGCACATTCACATACCCTAGGATTCACAGCCCATTGGAATGCCTGTTAATAAACGCCCAGAGGCATTCTCTCTAGTTGAACAATTAAGAAAGATTTCTTGGAGACTGAACCATGTGTGACCTAAATTGGCTTTTAAAATGCTTTTCAGAGCCCAGGGAGCAACATTTGCAGCATAATCGCCTCTACCTTGACATTAATTATGCACCATGGTGTTCAGAGAGCAACTCCGAGCCAGGAATATAAGTGTTTGTAAAGTAAACATGTCAAGCAAGGCAGAACATTGTAAAATGAAGAAAATATTAAAGCCAGTGCCGTTATGATCCATTTCCTCTACTCGTTTTCCTCCATCCTAAGTCTCCTGCATGGCAGATACAAAGGGATGGCCTTTCCCTGTTCAGTGGAAGATTAGGTGGTTCAACAATCCTTATACTTTGGATTTCTTAAAAGGGAAAAATATATAGAGAGAAAACAGTGCATTTTTTTTTCCATTTTGTGATTGAAAATAAAAGGGACTTGCTGATTTAAAAGGCTGCACAGCCTTGGGAGACCTTAGAAAGCATTCTCAACAGGAGTAATTCTGTTTCTATACAACCCATGAACTGTAATTTCACTCCCCTTTGTGCATTATCGGGGACATTTACATGACAGCAGGGACTGAGCAGTTCCTTCCTTCACCTATTCCTAAACCTTACATCTTCATTTAGTGTCATTAGCCCTCGCAGGGGGCATCTTTATTAATTGTTACACACAAAACCCCAGTGTCACAAAGGACCCCCAGCTAAAGCAAGAGGCTTAAAGCATATATTCCACCAGCTGTAAAGAAAAAAATATATATATCTATCAAGACAGCAACCAAAAATGTTCAAAGGATCCCAGTGGTTTTCTAAATAAATTTAGCATCCTTTCTATAAATCTCATGAGGAAACGGAATTTAAAGAGGGGAAGAAAAATAAGACATAAATGTGGAATAGTCTAGGTTGAATTGGATGTTGTCCAGCACCCATACATCCGCCATGGTCCAAGAACCCTGGGGCAGCACCAGTAATTCTAAAGAACTCTCAGGGCATCTCCCATGTTCGATTTGGAAATCAATAATTTAATCTACCCACAATATATTGATGCCTTCTGGATGGAATATATTTATTCTCACTGACAGCAGGTTCACTAAGTTTCCTTCAAAGCCCGTTCTACAGATAACCATCTAATAAAATTTTACTCACTGAAAGACAATTGAAATATATTTTCCCCCTGAAAACACTGCCTTAACTTCTGCAGAGTACCTCTCCATAGCACATCTCTACCAGGCATCTGGTAGACTTTATGAACACACTAGAGGGACTTTAGGAGCACTCTGAAGCAAAGAAGACTTATCAAGGAAGAACTTATTGCCGGTGAGATAAAACCTAAGGAAGCCAGAGCTCTCTTCGGGTCAAAAACATTTGCATTTCCTTTTGGAAAAAAAAATGAGCATGTGCTTGAGGGTTGTGCATGATAATTGAAAGGCACGACAGAATATCAGTGATTAAAAAAAGAAACCTACGAAGTCAGGTGGCAAGTGTCTAGGTTTTAGAAAGATAATACGCTAAGAGTCAGACTAATGCCTGTAAGAGTCAAAGGGACAGACATAATATCTAGTGAGAACAGGATGATATAGAAAATGAATTATATTCACATAATATTCACATTCAATATTCACATATATTCACATTCAAAACTCCATGAAGAAAAAAAAACACATTTTTTTTCTATGTTCTTCAAATGTGTGCTGCTACTGTTACATATGTGGGTGTTTCTTTTTTTTTTTTCGGGGGTGGGGTGTTTTCTTTTGTTTTTCTATTAAAAGACTCACCTGTCAACAAAAAACAAAAACAAACAAAAAAATGAATAGCATTTACAAAAACCCAGCTTTTATAGTGACCTACAAAAGCTCCCTAGCACTTGAATTTTGAGCTGCCCAATGAAAAAATAGACTAACATAAGAGTCAAGAAGTATCTAATATTAGAGCTATAAAGGAGAAAGTGGAGGAGTTCTAATGGATAAATAGAGCCTATCAAATATCATGGTAAAAAATGACTTTTATCACAAAGAATGCTCTAAACCTTGATCAGCTTGAAAGATGTGGCAAAATCCACGTTATGAGTGACACCATCAATGCAACCTCCCAAAAATATATAAGTGAAACTTTCAATAGTAAAAAACAATACCTGGTGGCAATGTACCTTAGAAACAAGGATGAATGTGACTCTTTTCTTCCATAAACATTATTTTATTAGAATATGAAATGTCCTCCATAGGCTCATGTGCTGAATGTCTGTCTGCTGGTGCTATTTTGAAAAGTGTTTGAGTGTAGGGTCTACATGGAAGAAGTAGGTCACTGGGACATGTTTTTTAAGGTGTACCAAGTTTCTGGTCACCTCTGGTCACTTCCTACTCTAAGTGCTTTTCTTTTCTTTTCATTTCTTTTCCTTTCTTTTCTTTTCTTTTCTTTTTTTTTTTTTCTTTTCTTAGTAAGTTATCCCTGTTTCTATTTCCAGTTATGTGTCCTTGATCCAGTTTTGTTGTTCTGGACAAGAGGCCAGAAACTTTATTGGGTGGCCTTCAGATGCATATCCATTCCTGTGACACCACTATGATCCTCTGCTCAAGTATATAGTGCCATGGAGACTGAGAACTCTAAAACTGTGAGGGAAAAAAAAAGTTCCTTGTTTACTATTCTTTCAAGGACCCTGTCACTGTAAGGAGAAATGCTAATGGGTTTGGGGATATGGCTCCGTGGTTAAGAGCACACACACACAATTAGAAATAAATCACTTTTTAAAAAGAAAATCTCGTGAGCACAAACATACATGTGAATCTGTTTCTCAAATTCGAGGTACAACTTGAGTCTCAGGAGACACCAACACTAAATCATAGAATGTCAGAATTCATTTGCAGTCTTGTTCCCACCATCTTTTACTTTGTCTAAACCGCTCTGGCCCATATATTATCTCATTTCAATTAGATTAGCATTTCTTTTCCTCCATACACAGCAGCAGCAAATGCATTGACCCCTTTCTCTGAAGTCATCTCTTTTGATCTACTGAAATTTCTCAAGCCACACGTATATTCCCAGGGCGGAGACGCTTTCGCTATCATTCAAGGTGAAGAAGCATCCTCTTCTTTGATTTGTTCTCTGTCTAAATAATTGATTCATTTTCTTTATCTCTGTGTCTGAGCTATGTGAAAAGTTCCAGGCTTGGATTTTTTACAGCTATAAATTTAAAACTAAAATCTAAGGCTTCTCAAGAAATATTTGGGAAGAAAACGAACCAGGATGAAGACGTGCAGAATCTTCCCCAAAGGTAAATTATAGAAAATCTCTTCCTAATTTTTCCAAACTTCATGGCCATTTGTCTTCAAGCATTATGCTTTCTTTGTTTCACTTTACTTCTCTTTCTTAATGTAATCGTAAACCAATAAGTAATTGTATAATTATTATGTGCTAATACCTACATTGTATTAGGTATTGTGGGACCCAGCAAGGATGTATAGAGGTCCCTCCACCTTGTATTCTAGCTGAGGCCATTTTACGTTTAGATAAATTTGATCTCCTTGATACAAAGTCCTGTGGGAAATTAATTCCCAACTCTATTCTAAGAACCAGAGGTCGAAATGCCCCCAGCTAATTTATCTTAGCTTCTGTTAAACAGCCTGCTTGCATAAACCTACCCCGGCAGCTGCAGAGTGAGATACCAGGATGTAGATTTTTTTTTCTTTAAAAAAATCCCTTACTCTAAACATTCTGTACTACACTTAGTTCTCAAATAACTGAGAATAATCTCAGGTGGCTGGAATGAAGATTTTCAGTTGTCTATAAATGTTGTCTGAGTGGTCATATCTAGTGAGCTCCCCATCACATTATATGGAGTATTCCTAAATGTCTAGATATTATGTAACCCAAAGCATGTTCTAATTGGATTTATAATATATTCTCAGACAACTGTGAAATTAAACAGCAAAATCTATCCTAGAAATAGAGAATAATAGCACTGTGGCACTGCAGAACAGAGATAAAAGACAGGGAGACACTCAATATGTTTATAAGTCTTCAATTGCTTCATCCCTGTATTCACATACCCCATATATAGATGAAATATTCATGTATAATAGATACACAAAAGACTGATAATGCAATAAGTATAGTACTTAATAAGAGTCCTGTAAAAATTATGAAGTAATTTGATGCTATGTACAACATTCAATGAATCAGTAGTTTTCAACTCATTATTAAATAATTGCACTTATTTAAGGCAAGAAAATACTTATAAATATCAAAACATCAAGTTTTGTTCCTTTATCAGCTGTCATCTGCTATGTGTATTACCATGGACCGGCTTCAGTCGGTCCCCCCTCAATCCTCGGAAGAAATCAGGGTTCCAGTACAGGTGGGCAAGAGTTGGCGAAAAAAGGGTGACAAACAGACAGGGACACAAGGGAGTGTGCTGTATCTGAATGTAATTTATCTCAAAGCGAGTGAGCAAGTACCAGTCTTTTAAGTGACTTTTACACAAAACAGAGGAATGCAGACAAAAAACTAACAGGAACCAACTGGGATAAGAATCAATGTTAACAACTGTGAACAAAAGTAGTCCCACCTAAGATCAGCTTAATCTTAGAAGCCAGGGGCAAGGGCTTCATGCCCTTGCCCTAGTTCCAATTCTAGTCTATTGTATAGTCCACCTTCCCCCTAGGCCATTGTAAATTCCTGTGTATGGGTGTAACTCAGCTATCTATAGTTCTAAGTATTTACTCTAGTTCCTTCTTAGAGCACAACCTTCCTTCTTCCTAGGTCATTGTAAATTCCTGCATATGGGAGTAACTTGGCTTCTCTTTTAAGTATTTGTAGGGAATCTCCATTTGTCAGAAGAACTCACGAACTTTCTTCTAATATGCAATGTAGTCTACCATATCTGACTGTAATGAAGATTCTAAATATACTTTGCTAAGCTTGCCCTGAGATTTCTAACTCTATGTAGTAGATAGTAATGCCTGATTTCTTTCACTCTCTCTCTCTTACAATACTAGAGGCAATTCTGAATGTCACTGAATAGGCAACATTCTTACTGAATTCCAAGCCCAGGGTCGGCTCAAGGACTACTTAGGGCATTGGTGAAGGCCAGGAAGCAACGTTCAATTTTGCTTAGGTATTTGTCAAGTCTTTGCTTGGAGACTCCTATAATAAAACAATACTGAAAGAAAGCAAACAGATTCATACTCAGACTAACGCAAGGACAAAATTGGAGCATACATGCTATGGGAGGCCACGGTTCCAGGAGACTAAGTTTCCATGAACTTTTCACCTCGGGATTGCGTCCAGGTTTCTAGGCCTGTCATGCAAGGCACTACTGCAGTAGATGTAGCAATGTATTATCCTCACAATCTCAATTAGTATTTGATGTGGAAGCAAGGAAAGACAAACCATGGAAGAGAAACCCTTGAGAAAGCACCTGGCCTAGCAGTCAGATGAAACTTCAAGAGTCTGGACTGGGATCTGGGTTGTAAATGCTCATGGGAGAGGGCAGATAGCAGTGGTACCAGTAGGAATAGGGTATGGGAGCTCAGAAGCAAATGCAGTGTGGGTGGAGGACAGTGTGTTGGGAGTTGGAGAAGAGCAGAGGTAAAAACATGATGAAGCTCAAGAGGTACATTGGCCACAAAACTCATGCAAGCCAAGTTCAACTTCTGTTTCTAGCAGAAGTCTGTTTCTAACAGCAAAGAGTAAATTCTAAGTATGATGTGAATAGTAATGCACTCTGCTTTGTAAGAGAGTAACTTTTTGTAATTAAAAAGCAATGTGACAAAATGCTATGATTGGCCGAGAGCACCCTCCCCAGAATGATTGGCCTAGAGCACCCTCACCAGAATAACACAGGCTATTGATATTGTTCTTTGTGGCCTAACTATAACTGAATAACAAGATCTTCTTCCTGAAGACACACACACTACTTTGATTGCAGGGCATAGACAAGACTAGATGGAATTATAAGTGAAAACTGCAAAGAGGCTATGTCAAAGGCTGATTGACTGCAGTGATGTGGGGAGATTAGAACATTGCAGTCAGGCACAAAGGCTAATAACCTTATCTCAGGCTGGCTCTCGCTAAAGAGCCATGCCTTGTCCACTTCTGTGTCAGAACTAATAGCCTGTAACTAATAGTGAAAAACCTTTTGGGATCTATAACTTAGCAGAACACTAACTTCCGTTAAACCCAAAGCTAGGAATGCCATCAAAAACAATCTTAGGCACATAGAAAAGCATCTCCAATCTTAATGTAACAGCCTTGCTAACATACCCACCAATATATTTTAAACCTCATTGATTTATGGTTTGTGGTGGTGGTGACTCTGTAAAACTATAAATCTTCATGAAATCTATGTTGGAACATGAAATTAGGAGTAACCTAATTCTGTCTTCCTGGGCCATGGTCAGTCAAAATGGCTACAAAATAATCTTTTAACCCTTTAAGATTAGAGCAGGTTGTTGTTGTTGTTGTTGTTGTTTTTGTTTTGTTTGTTTTCTGTCAACAGAAAGGACCTGAAAACCTTCCCCACTGCTAGCTAGCTTTCATAGTTGTCAACAGTATTCCCCAGAAGTGGACCTTTATATTGCTCCAATGATAACCTGCCAAGTATGAAAGTTATAGAGGCAAACACTTCCTGACTATAGTTGAGGCCTGCTTAGTACTATAAACTTGATCGAAATCCCGCATCTCCATATAGGACATATAGTGAAATTGACTTCTAAATATGTCTGTTTATAGCCATCAATTAGTGTTGCTCTCAACCTTGGCCAGAGAAGCTTCTCTCTAGTGGATGGCACTTAACACAAAGACTCATAACAGGTCAAAATACTGAGAGTGAGTGATTGTAGAGTATTCAGAACTAAATGGGACTTCTAGATCACCACCCCAGAGGAATATAAAAGAAGTTTGTTAGAAAGACTATAGAAGCCAGAGTTGCAGAGTCGTATGTCTCCTCAACATAAATAACATGAAATAACATGACTATTGTACTAAAGAACTCATTGCAATCATGTTTACCGGCATAAGTCCTGCACAAGATGAAGCCAGCAAGAAGATGAAGCCAGCTTTCCAGCAGGCAACACCATTTGAATTCAGCAAGTTGTCAAAGGCAGGGTTGTGTTGTGGGAAATATATACATAAAAAAAAAAAAGACCAGCAGGCTTCCCAGCCACTCTCTGCCCTGGTGCTCTCTGCCTGCCTACTCTCCAGCAGGATGGGAGCTCCCAAGCCCCCCTCGCTGCCACAGCAGCCCCATGCAAAGACCATCTACCCCACGGTCAGACACCACATCACCCAGCAACCTGGTAGAAACAAAACTCAAAAAATCACTCAATAAATTCTCACATCACACGATGCCAATACAATATTTTCAGACCAAATTGATAATGATAAGAGCTGCCCACCTAGATTAGACAAATTGTACCAATTATTCTAACCTTTATGATATCATAACTACCTGTGGCATGCTGGTTCAGCTTCTTCTTCCTGTCTGTCTGCTTTCTATCTTGGCCTTTTTTCATCTCCCCAGATGCTCTCTGTTTCTGCAACTCTTAGCTCTGCCTTCCTTTTCCTTGTCCAATCACAGGCCTCCTGCTGCACTATTATTTTAGTGTGATTGGACAGGGAAAATCCTGTCACAGTGGTGGGTGAACATTGGAAGGGCCCATGTTGACACAGGTCTACAGGAACTGGAAGCAGACAATGGGGACAGATATGACCAAGATACATTGTATATCTGTATGAAAATGTCAAAGAGTAAATAGAAGATAATATATTTAGAAAGCTGTAATTAACTGAAACTGAATCATGTTTTTCAATATTATCCTTCATGTTTCAATGCTTACATTTACATAACAGAAAATTAATGAAGGCATCAGTGAACACAAAAACGAAATTAATCCGACAAATAAATTAGGTCCTCACCTTTATGCTTTTGTGTCTCCAGTATTGTAATTACAAGAATATTATAATAGATCTAAACAGTGGCCCCCACTTTAACTACTAGAAAGTAGAGCCCTTAAAATCTAAGTGTAACAGTAAAAGCACAGCTGAAATAATGATAGAATTTATTGTTTAGAGAAAAGTCACAATATTTGTTAAATATATCAATACAAATAATTGATATATATTACATACATACAAACATACCATAGATACATATACATACATACATATATACATACACACACACACACAAACATATCACATACAAATTATAAGATAACTGGAAAAATATGTCCAGACTTGCATATCTTTGGACATTGGCATCTACTTATTAATACTGCAGAAGCATGTCGATTCTAGTTTGTTTATCAATGTGATAAAACATTCACCAATGCAAGCTGGAGGAGGAGGAGATTTATTTGGCTCATATTTCCATATCACAGCTAATCATCAAAGACAAATACCCAAGGTAGGAACCTGAAAGCAGGCACTGAAGCAGAGACCACAGAGCAATGCTGCTTATTGGCTTGCTCCAGGTTTGCCTTCAGCTTTCCTACACAACCCAAATGGAACTTCTCAAAGTGAACTAGGCACTCCTCCATCAATTAGCACTTTTATAAAATGCCAAAGATACCCATAGGCCTATGTGATAGAGGTGAGCCCATAATTTAGGTTCCCCTTTCCCAGGTGTCTTTAGTGTGGGTCAAGGTGACAAAAAACAAACCAACACAATCTCTATCTACTGAACTGAGGACAATAAAATCTATCTGAAGGATAATACACCAGTCATTTATTTCAAGTTCAGTCCCATAGCATATGTGATAACGAACAGCCAGTGTTCCATTATTCCTTGCCTCTAAACTTTGAAGTATCAACCAAATGTACAATGAAGGGAAGCATGTATCTAATACTAAGGAGATTTTCAACAAAGCAGTCTCCTTACTGTAGGTTTTTTTTTTTCCTTTTACTCTCACAAATTAAGATCTACACTCTAGACAGTAACTAAATGTCTCCCCTCAAAAGCAGTGACATGAACTCAACTCTTAGTTATAAAATTACTCAAATGTTAAGCAGAATTGAATTTGCTTGCTTCATTCCAAGGTCATCTCTAGCAACTATAAGTGAGAGAAAAAAATTACCAAAAGTGGCTAAGAATGATTCCATCAGACTCTTCTTAGAGCTTTTACTTTCTAAGAAACTAGGATCGCATCATATGCCATGGCTTGGGAGAATGCTAAAATATTGGAAGTGATTTACCCCTGAAAGTTCTACTGTGAATTTTTAATATAGAAGTAAGTTTCTTTTTTCATGGAGCTGAGAAAAAGAGAATGAAGACAAAGAGGATGAGGATTAAGAAGAAGGATAAAGAGGCGTGGAAATGTGTGTTTCCTTTGAGTACCACACTACCAAATGTCAAATCCCTAGAATAGTATTTTCTACATAGCTTTATAGAAAGCTGTCAGTGTTGCTGCCGAGACAATGGACTGCTTAAGCGGACAGTCTGGCAGAATTGGTGAGCAACTTCCCAAATTTAAATCTCAGAAAATTTGACCAACCTCCAGTGGCTTGAAAACATCATTTGGCAGAAGAGTTAAGCATTGTAGAAAACCAGTACTGAATCAGAAATTGGCAGGAAGCTTCTTACATCCTCCTGCCATGAGCTTCTCTATTTCAAAGGTGTTTCTTTCAAAATGAAATCTACTGAGAACAGATCCCAGGTGTTGACAGCCAGCTAGTTGTATCTCTTTTCATCAGCTGAAGAACTTCCAATGTGGTTAGTGGCATAGGATGAAACTAGTGCAAATATTTTTCACAATGTTGCTAACCGCTAATAGCTAAGAAGTCTTAAAAGTAAAGCTCTAATGATTGTGTAAAGTATAATGAAGTTAAAAGATGACAAGGGATAGGAGATTTGTCTAAATCGTTTTGCCAGTGATCCATAGAAACAAATGCTATACCAAACTTACTTAAAGCATACAGAGAAATGTCAGATGCCCTGAAGGGAACTTTTCCTTTATTCTTATAACTGTCCATCTGCAAACCCACAATGAGTTTGCTGATTAGTTTTGCCTTGATGGAAAAACAGCTAAGCTGACCATGCACTTGTATTTTCCAAAATACTTTGGCAGGTTTACACTCATTCATTTTGATTGTTTTTTCTCTCCTTTTTCTTTTACATAAGTGAAACACTAGCCACTGTGTTCACCACCCACCACTTCAAAAACAAAAAAATATTTCAGTGATATATTGGATGCTCTGGCATACAGCATTGTGTGGACTTTTTTAGGCTTGCCTAAAATCATGGTCTAGAAGGCATTTTAAAATATGAAGACCCTAATTGCCCTGTGGCCTAAATGTTCTATTGCTATTAGGGAAAATGAAAAGCTATTGTTGGTAACATTTGTCATGGTTTTAATAAGAGCTAGAGAGAAAGGTGTGATGGAAAAGCAAAGCTGTATTAAAAACCCCAAGAGGCTTTAGAGAGCCAGGAGAGAAAAATGAGCCTGGACCAGTATGTAAGGACCAGTCCTGGGAAGTAATGGGGAGAAGAGGAAAGTTTCAAAATTTCCTCTGCATATATAAATTTGAAGCCATGTCCAGAATGTATAGCATAATTCATGACTTAGAAACTTCTTAGGTTTATTTTTCCCTAATTATAAAACTAATACTTTATATAGGAGGAAATGGAATTCTCCTTATAGAATAATCATCATCCATTCTTTTGATCCCTAGAGATAATCTCCATGAATAGTGTTTTGTACTCATCCCAGAATTGTTAATATTTATGCTTCACACATCTAAAGACAAACTGAATATAATCTTAATGTCCTAACTGTATTTTACTTTTCCCAATGTCATTAGAATCTCTTTTAACACACACACACACATATATATATACATACATACATAAATATATATATGTGTGTTAATGTATACTCACATTTGAGCAGCATTGGATGTTTTCATATTCACAGATTCATGATTATTTTTTAAATCCCACTGATAATTCATAGTCACTAAAATCTGGAAGTGAAAAATATCATTCAGTAATTGAATGGATAATCTCTGGAATATTCAGACAAGATGAAACTTTCCAATTATGAATGGAATGAGCTATCAAGTCCACTGCAGAAACACAAATAAACCTTAAATTCATAATGAATTTTAATAAGGACTTGGAAGAAAGATTATGAACTAAATAACCTTAGAAATGACTGAAATAAACAAGACTAAAGGCAAAAGGATGTACATGAGCATGAAAATACTGGTTTCCATGGGGATATGCATGAACAATTTTGAAACCAGTACACACACACACACACACACACACACACGGGAGTTGGAGAGTTAAGTAAACCAAGGTTGAGTAAAGTGAGGACCAGGTTTCTTTCCGTTTGAAAATGAAGTTATAGAAAAAAAAATCTAAGAGTAGAAACTAAATGGCCAGGGAAATTCTGTATTAGAATTGGAGACATTGTCTGCATGTAGAAGAATGAAAATAGATCCATATTTATCACCCTGCATGAAACTCGAGTCCAAGTGGATCAAGGACCTCAATATAAAACTGGATATACTATGTCTAATAGAAGAGAAAGTGGGAAATAGCTTTGAATGCATTCCTGAACAGTACACTAATGGCTCAGGCTCTAAGATCAACAATTGATAAATGGGACCTCATGAAAATGAAAAGCTTCTGTAAGGCAAAGGACACTGTCATCAGGACAAAACAGAGCCAATAGATTGGGGAAAGATCTTCACCAACCCTATAACCAACAGAGGCTAATATCCGAAATACATAAAGAATTCAAGAAATTAGACTCTAACAAACCAAATAACCCAATTTAAAAATTGGCCATGGAACTAAACAGAGAATTCTCAACAGAAGAACTTGAATGGCTGGGAAGCTCTTAAAGAAATGTTCGAAGTTCTTAGTCATCAAGGAAATGAGAATCAAAATGAACCTGATATTCAACCTTACACCAATAATAGTGGTTAAGATCAAAAAACTCAAGTGACAATGGATGCTGGCAAGCATGTGGAGAAAGGGGAACACTCTTCAATTGCTGGTGGGAGTACAAACTGGTATAATCACTCTGGAGTGGGGGTTAGGGTGGTCAGGATCAGGTGTGGGGGAAAAACAGAAGAAAAGGCCAGAAAGCCAGGAGAATGAATGAAAATGGGCAGCTGCTGCGGGTGAGGGAATGGGGAATCTCTAGGAAGTCCTAGAGACCTGGGATGAGGGAGGTTCCCAGAAACTAATGCTGATGACCTTAGCTGAGATGCCTAACAGTGGGAACATCAAACCTGAAGAGACCACCTCCTATAGCCAGGTAGGGCCCACAAGTGGAGGAATAACTACACCAACTCACCCACAAAACTTTGACCCAAAATTTGTCCTGTCTAAAATTCAGGGACAAAGATGGAGCAGAGACTGAAGGAATGTCTAACCAAATACCAACTTGAGACCCATTGCATTGACAAACCACCAATCCCTGACACTATTAATACTGTTATGCTTGCAGACAGGAGCCTAGCATAACTGTTCTCTGAGAGGCTCTAACCATCAGCTGACTGAAGCAGATGCAGATAACAGCAGCTAAGAACTGGACAGAGGTCAGAAACTCTTTTGAAAAAGTTGGAGGAAGGACTGAAGGCTCTGCAGGGGATAGGAACTCCACAGGAAGACCAACAGAATCAACTAGCCTGGACTTCTGGGAACTCTCAGAGTCTGAGCCACCAAGCAAAGAACATATGCAGGCTAGACCAAGGCCCCTGGCGCATATGTAGCAGATGTACAAGTTAGTCTCCATGGGGGTTCCCCAACAACTGGAACAAAGGCTATCCCTAAAGCTGTAGCCTGACTATGGTATATGTTCCCCAACAGGGCTGCCTTGTTTTGCTCTGTGGGAAAGGATGTGCTTAAATCCTCCAGAGGCTTGATGGTGCCAAGTAGGAGAATATCTAAATGTGCAATAATAACATTCATGTCTTGACAATAAACAACAGCTCTCTAGTTGGACTTAAAACCCACTCAGCAGAAGAAAAATTATGTTTGATGCTGAAAACCAACCATCTACCTGGGGCTACTGAGGTTATGGATCTTAGAGGAGAACCTACTATCACTATTTTACTAAACCAGAATAATTCCTAACTGCTTTCTAAATGTTTATTCTTACACCTAAGGCAAGTTTCGTTCCCAGTAAAATAAGCTTCTCCTTCAACAGACAGAAGGCATTACAGAAAACTACAACTGGTCAAAATTCTGAGAATAACTAAATCATGAAATGCCTAACCTCAATGGATACATCTGCAACACAACTTCTCTACCTAGGGCTCAGGGAGCATTGCAAAAGAGGGGCAGAAAGATTGTTAAGATCCAGACAACTAGGGCATCTTCCATGAAGTTGTGTCTCTTAGAAGTGACAGGGAAATGTCATCTATGCTATCTCAACAAAATGCCTACTTAAACAAGACCTGAACAAGGACAATACCAATAGACATGCTAACAGAGAAGGGGAAAACTCACAGGGCAGTACCTCTAGACAAAGAACTATGGGAAACTGAGGGTGCTGAGAGTGGGGGAAATAGTCTTCCCCAGGGACAAGCTCCCTAACTGGTTATCAAATATCAGACATGAACACTGAAACCATGTACACCAAATGTACTCAGCAGGTTATGTGTGCGTGTATGTGTGTCAATGTGTGTGTGTGTGTGTGTGTGTGTGTGTAAGTGTGTGTGTGTGTGTGTGTGTGTATGTGTGTGTGTAAAACAATAACAATTAAAGAAGAAGCCAGGAGTTTGGGAGGAGGCATGGGGAGTTGAACAAAGAAAGAAGAATGATATCATTTTTAATTATTTTTTTCTCTATCTTTTATTGTCTTCTCAACATTTTGGCGGGGGGGATTGGATATTTTCTTTATTTACATTTCAAATGTTTTACCCTTTTCAGGTCTCCCCTTCAGAAACCCCCTATCCCATTCTCCTTCCCCCTGCCTCTATGAGGGTGCTTCCCCCACCTACTCACTCCTGTCCTCCCACCCTGGCATTCCCCTACACTGGGGGATTGAACACCCTCAGGCCCAAGGGCCTCTCCTCCCACTGATGATCAACAAGACCATGCTTTGCCACATATGTGGACAGCGCCATGGGTTGTTCCATGTGTATTCTTTGGTTGGTGGTCCAGTCCCCAGGAGCTCCAGGGGGAGAAATGGAAGCACAAAGACATGGTCACAAATAGAGTCCTGAGGGAATGGGACTGGCTGAGCCAGACCTGATGAATTTTCAGGACTTAACCTAGGGCCCACTTTCTTTCCAACTCCAGTAGATATTGCACCAGTAGCTCTGTGTTAGCCAAAGTGAACATATGTCTACTGTGTATTATAAATCTGCTAAGCAATTCCCCTGCCTTACTCCTAAAGCCAGTTGAATAGCATTTGCCAATACAACCCTATTTTAGCCAATCCATTTGTGAGGGAAGAATAGAAGTGAACAGAAGGTAGAAGCAGACAAAGGTGAGCATCAGACTCTGAGTGGTGTTGGGCAAAACTAGCGCATCAAGTATTTGTGAGGACAGAAGCAAATGAAGACCAAACTCTTCATGAGCCAAGGTAAAAGATTTAGAATTAATCCTTAGGCACAGGTGTTGTGGATAGCCATGGGTTAATTATATTTGCTGTTAATTCTGTTCTCCTGTGAGTGGTTGAGAACAAGGAATGAGTCAGCACTCAGGTGATTTCCTGTAAACCTGCTTCCCACCTTAATTTGTAAAATAAAGGAGAGCTGTTGATTGGACAGATAAAAGGGAAGGTGGAACAGAAGGTGGGGAGAGAAGAAGGAGAAAATGGAAGAGAGAGAGGATGCAGAAGAGGAGGAAGAAGAAGAAAAGCAGAGCAGAAGCACGTGGCCTGGAGAAACCGCAAGTTCTAAGGGGTCTCATAAGCTGTGGAAGATGGTAGTGTGGCGGTAGAGCTGCCCAATCTAGGTGCACAACATGTATTCATATTAACTGTGTTGTGTTTTCAGTGCCAGGACATATTTGGGAGGAGATTTACCGCAACACACAGGGGCAGCACTGATGTGTGTGGAATGGAAGATAGAGTGTAGTTTGAAGGTTAGAGAGAGTTCATCTGGGAAGGCAGGACAAACTTGCAAATAGAACCAATTACAATTTTATTGGACACACCGATAACTAGGATGTGACCGTTGCCTCTTTTCTACAGGATGATGTAATGGAAGTGTCATTATGAATTGACACTTGAAGATGTCTGTATTTTTCCTTTGTATGTTCTACCTGAATTTTTATTATTGTTGTTGCTGCTTCCACACAAAGTGTCACAAAGCAGGAGATTGAGGCTTAGCACTTTTGACAGATTTATTACATTTCTAACTGTTCCTAGAAAGTTCACATCTTCTTAACCCTAGAGCCGTGAAAGGAGCAAGACCTGAGACTACAAACTAAATGAAGAGACTGTTGAGAGTAAGGTGAGAGAAATAGTTGTATCCAAACTGGGGCAGTGGAATGTCGTGTGAATGGCTTTGAAATATTTAGTTCAGAGTGATGGTTGAATCAATGAAGAAGAAAGACTGTGAGACAAGGAGGGCAAAGTAAGAAAGATGCCCAGATAACAGACAAATCTGAATTGGGTCTTTAAGCTGTGTTTGTGCACAGATGAAGTCTGAGAAGACTGTGGATTAGCACCCTAAGCATCAGTCTTCCATCTTCTCAGTTAGTCAGCAGATTGTGTAGGGCAAAGAAAACAATAAAAGCCAGTCATGTCAAAGCTTAGTTTTGTCTCACCAGTCAGATGATCAGTCTTGAAGCAGTAATATATGACATTAAGGCTATTTCCCTTATGTTTCTTTTCTATCAGAAGGCAAAAATTCACAAACACCAGGGCTACTAAGTCTATATTCCTCTCAGTCTAGCCATTTGAATGATATTGACATTGCAGGTTAATTCAGCACAAACCAGTCTTAGCAGTGTGTACATGTAGGGTCTTTCCTGCAGTTACCCTGTCACTTAACTTACAAAACAGTAACTTGGCTGCTGGGTTGTGTCATCTGAGCAGTAGCAATCAATGGAAATGAACAGAGAAAGGTGCATGTGTTAGTTGCTGAGTGGAAAATATCTTCACATATTCTTTTCTCAGAACTGGATTTTTATTTTGAATTATGTATATGGTGGGGAGCATGTAAGGGCAGAGCCCATAGAAGCCAGAGGTATTAAGATCCCCTGGAGCTAGAGTTACAGGTGGTTATGAGCAACCAGAAATGAGTTCTTGGGGCCTTAAAAAGGAATAATATAAGTGTGTGTCTGTGTGTCTGTCTGTCTCTGTCTGTCTCTGTGTGTATCTGGATATGTGTATCTGTCTCTCTGTGTGTCTGTGTCTGTGTGTCTAGGTCTATGTGTATCTTAAAGAAGTCAAAGAGGAAAAAATCTCAAATTGGAAAAAGAAAGTCAGAATGAATAAAAAGATAGAAAATGTTTCATGCAGATGACAGAGACAAAGCAGGAATGTGAAGCTATCTAGAGCCAACAAAAGCAAGGATTTCTTCCAAAGGAAGGACAGCAAGCAGCCTCCAAGAGAAACAAGGACTGAGACATACTTTCTTTCTAAATCTACCATGAAAGTGAAGATCATTCCTGGGAACCAGACTGTACATGTCCCAGAAAACGTCAGTAGCTTGCCAAAAGGGTACAGTTAGTGTGAAGGGCCCCGGAGGAACTGTGAAGGGAAACATCAGTGGAGAATTCAGCCTTCTTGTTGAGAAAAGAAAGGGTTTCAAATTCGCAAGAGTGCAGAAATAGACAGGAATTGGCTCCTGTTAGCAATGTCTGTAGTAACAAAGGGACCATGATCAAGGGTGTTATGCTGAGCATCTTATACAGGAAGGGTTCTGTACAGGCTCACTTTCCTGGCTATGTCATAATTCTTGCTGAAACTAGTGATTGCCTGCATGAAAAATACATCTGGAAGGTTTGTGTGATGTTACACATTGTCTGTCCAGCTTCTCCTGCCTAAAAATACGTTGCTGTCTCTTCACTTGATTCATAATTTCCTTTGGTGCACAGAAGCTTTTAAATATCATAAGGTCCCATTTGCTGATCATTGGACTGATTTTATGAAAGACAGGTGACTTCTTAAGAAAGTACTCAATTATGCTTATATCTTAGAACATTTACTC
Source organism: Mus caroli (assembly GCF_978045245.1). Taxonomy (NCBI): domain Eukaryota; kingdom Metazoa; phylum Chordata; class Mammalia; order Rodentia; family Muridae; genus Mus; species Mus caroli. The sequence goes on along the minus strand of NW_028227269.1, from coordinate 90,310,215 downwards.
TATTTTTTTTCCTCTAGCAATTTCAGAATTTTGGAGCTGATTTTTGGGCCAGGTTGAAGACAAGGATCTAGTTCCAGTCTTGTACAAGTGGATATCCAGTTTCCCTAGTATTAACCATTTGTTAAAGAAGCTGTCTTCTTTTGTCATGTGTATCAAAAATCAGGTGGCTATGGCTGCATGAATTTATGCCTGAATCTTCTATTCTGCTCCATTGATCTACATGTCAAGAAACACAAATTCTTGAAGGAAATTACAATGGAAATATATTAAACCCCAACCTCTTTGATTATGTAAGTCATAGCTATTTAAAAAACAGGGTTATCAGAAAAAAATGGATGTCATTTGTGTCATAGAGAAAAGAAAGAATCTGTAAGAATGAAGAACAAAATCGAATATGGAATTTATAAGGAATAAGACTTTATCCAACTATAAAGTCAAGATGATGACCGGTTACAGGAGATATTTGTAATATTTTAAAGATGGAAAGAAGGGAGGCAGGAAGGAAGGAAGGGAGGGAAAGAGGGAGGAAGAAAAGAAGAAACCAAGGAGAGAAAAAGTAAGGCTGGCTTAAAAGTAATCATTGATTTTTCCAGTGTGGGTCTTTCTAACACTTAATGAGCCATTTCTGTATAGTGGTTGAGGTGAAGTCACAGGGTAAAATCAGCAAAAGTGAATAAATAGATAACAAAGGTAAATTATTTTCAGCCTTAGCTTATGGTTTCTGCCTAGTGAGCTAAGTCACAAATTTCATTTATAACGAATGTATGACCTAACTCACAGCTTTTAATTCCAGACAGTAAGTGGTATGAATATTGCTTGTCTAAGGACAAAGGGTTTTACAACCACAAAATGTCTCATATTTTACCTTAATCATTCTCCCCCTAATATATGTTGGTTAGGATGTGGAAATAGTAATCTTCTCCCTACCCCACCCCCAGGAAAAATCCTCTAAGGAAAACATGGAAGAAAGCAAGCTGTTTATGCCCTGGTGTTGGGGCTTGGAAAAGTTATCTACCCTTGAGAAGCCAGAGCTGAGTCCAAGTCTTGTACAAGAAAGTAAGCATCAAAGTGTAAGCTAGAACAATAAGACAACAAAAAGAGATCAAGGTGATACAAATTGGTAAAGAAGAAATAAAGGTATCACTATTTGTAGATGATATGACATTATACATAAGCGACCCCAAAAATTCTACCAGAGAACTCCTCCAACTGATAAACAACTTTAGCAAAGTGGCCAGATATAAAATTAACTCAAATAAATCAGTAGCCTGCCTTTATACAAAGAATAAACAGGCTGAAGAAGAAATTAGGTTAACAATTCCCTTTACAATAGCCACAAATAGTATAAAATATCTTGGGGTAATTCTAAAAAAACAAATGAAAGACCTATATGACAATAACTTCAAGTCCCTCAAGAAAGAAATTGAAGAAGATCTCAGAAAATGGAGAGATCTCCCCTGCTCATGAATTGGCAGAATTAGCATAGTAAAAATGTCCTACCAAAGGCAATCTATAAATTCAGTTCAATCCCCATCAAAATCCCAACACAATTCTTCAAAGACATGGAAAGAGTAATTCTCAAATTCATCTGGAAAGGGAAAAAAAACCAAACAGAATAGCAAAAACAATTCTTAACAATAAAAGAACAGCTGGGGGAAATCACCAGCCCTAACATCAAGCTTTACTACAGAGCAATAGTGATAAAAACTGCATGGTATTGGTACAGTGACAGTCATGTTTATCAATGGAATAGAATTGAAGACCCAGAAATAAAACCACTTAACACTTGATCTTTGACAAAGACACCAAAAATATATAATGGAAAAAAGAAAGCATCTTCAATAAGTGGTGCTGGTCTAACTGGTTGTCTGTATGTAGAAGAATGAGAGTGGACCCATATTTGTCACCTTGTACAAAGCTCAAGTCCAACTGGATCAAGGACCTCAACATAAAACCAAATACACTGAATCTAACAGAAGAGAAAGTGGGAAAGAACCTTGAACTCATTGTCACAGGGGGAAATTTCCTAAACAGAGCTCCAGTGGCTCATGCTCTAAGATCAAGAATTGATAAATGGGACTTCATAAAACTGGAAAGCTTCTGTAAGGCAAAGGATATAGTCAATAAGACAAATTGGCAACCTACTGATTTGGAAAAAAAATCTTCACTAACCCCACATCCAATAGATGGCTAATATCCAAAATATATAAAGAACTCAAGAAGTTAATCACCAAAAAAACCAAACAACACAATCAAAAAATGGGGTATAGAACTAAACTGAGAATTTACAACTGAGGAATCTCGAATGACTGAGAAACACCTAAAGAAATTTTCGGGGTCCTTAGTGATCGGAGAAATGCAAATCAAAACAACCCTGAGATTCCACCTTACAACAATCAGAATGGCTAAAGTCAAAACCTCAAGTGACAACACGTGTTGGTGAGGATGTGGAGAAAGAGGAACACTCATCTATTGCTGGTGAGATTGTAAACTGGTACGACCACTCTGGAAATCAACCTGGAAGTTCCTCAGAAAATTGGAAATAGATCTACCTGAAGACCCAACTATACCACTCTTGAGAATATACCCAAAAGATGCCCACCATGCCACAGTGGCACGTGTTCCACTATGTTCATAGCGGCCTTATTTGTGATAGCCAGAAGTTAGAAACAACCTAGATGTCCCACGACAGAAGAATGCATACAGAATATGTGATTCGTTTACATAATGAAATACTACTCAGTTATTAAGAACGAGGACATCCTAAGTTTTGTAAGGTTGCCTGTTTACATTCTTTCTGCTGGCCCTCAGGCCTCCAAACCTTTTCCCTCACCCAATACCAGATCATGTAAACAGGCAAATGAATGGAACTAGAAAATATCATCCTGAGTGAGGTAACTCAGACCCAAAAGGACACGCATGGTATGGTCTCACTAGTAAGTGGATATTATCCAAAAAAAGAAACAGAGAAAGGAAGAGAGGAAGAGAGGAAGAGAGAAAGAGAGAGAAAGAGAGAGAAAGAGAGGAAGAGAGACGGAATGAGAGAGATGAGGAGAGGAGAGGAGAGGAGAGGAGAGGAGAGGAGAGGAGAGGAGAGGAGAGGAGAGGAGAGGAGAGGAGAGGAGAGGAGAGGAGAGGAGAGGAGAAAGAGAGAGAGAGAGAGAAGGGAAAAGGGAAAAAAGGGGGGAAAGGGAAAAAAGGGGAAAGGGGAAGGGGAAAGGGGAAAGGGAAAAGGAAAAAGGGAAAAGGAAAAGAAAAAACTGATACAGAATGCACAAGATACAGTCCACAGAATTCAGAAGGCTCAACAAGCTGAAGTGCCCAAGTGAGGATGCTAAAATCCCACTTGGGAGAAAGAGAAGAAAGCAATTACAAGTGGGGAGGGCGGGAGAGACTTGGTAGAGAAAGTGGATGGAGTTGGGGGACTGTGGGGGTAGAGGGGAACCTGATCTGGTATTGGGTGAGGGAAAAGGTCTGAAGCCCTGAGGGCCAGCAGAAAGAATGTAAACAGGCAACCTTAGGAAATAGGAGGTTGGGGGAACCCCCCAGAATGTACCAGAGACTTGGGAAGTGAGAGATTACCAAGACTCATAGGGAGGGACCTTTGATGAAATGCCTTACAGTAGGCAGAGGGAACTTATAGAGCCCACCTCCAGCAGGAACACAGGACATCAAATGAGGGATAGGGATGCCATCCTACAGTCACACATCTGACCTATAATCATTTCTGCCTGAAAGAATTGCAGGGATGGAAATGGAGAAGAGCCTCAGAAAAAGAAGGTCCAGCAACAGGCCCAAAGTGGGATCCAGCTCAAGGGGAGTTCCCAAGCTCTGACACAATTACTGAGGCTATAGAACACTCACAAAAAGGGATCTATCATGGCTTCCCTTCAAAAGACCCAACAAGCAGCTGAAAGAGTCAGATGCAGTTATTTGCACCCAACAAATGGACAGAAGCAGCTGACCCCTGTTGTTGAATTAGGGAAGGCTGAAAGAAGTGAGGAGAAGGGCGACTCTGTAAAAGGATCAGTAGTCTTAGTTAATCTGGACCCAGAGATCTTTCAAACACTGGACCACCAGACAGCATACACCGGCTGATATGAGGCCTCCAACACACATACAGTAGAGAACTTCCAGGCCTGTGTTTATTCAGAGATGATGCACCTAACCCTCAAGAGACTGGTGGCCCCAGGGAGTTTAGAGGTCAGGTGGGGTAGGCGGCAAGGACATCCAAGTGGAGATGGGGTGGGGTGGTGAGTCGGTGTGGGATGTGGAGCAGTTGGAAGGTGGGTGGGGAGGGGCAGGGAATGGAATATGGAGTGTAAAAAATGAACTACAAATAAAATGAAATTTAAAAAGAAAACAAGCATTCATTAGAATTCCTCCCCAGAGTTTGTGCAACAGTTTATCACTTAAAGTGATGTAAGGAATATGAAGGAACCAGGATGAAGAGATGGCTAAGTCAGTAAAGTATTGTCACTGAAGTATAAAAAGCTGATTTCAAATTTCCAGAACTCATACAAAAATCTGGGAGTAGCAGCCAGTGCCTCTAATCCTAGTGCAGTCCTAGCAGAGACAAATGGATCCCTGGGGTGTGCTGATGAGCCCATCTAGCTGAATCAGCAACTTCAAAATTCAATGCAAGACCTTGTCTCAAAAATAAGATAGAACACAAGTGAGAAACATCCCTGATTTTGACCTCTGACTTTCAAATGCTCTAAGGCAACTTGCTTGTGCATGTGCACACCAACAGGAAGACACTTACGCATGAAACAAGGAAGAGGGGGGAGCCAAGAAAGGCAGTGTGGAGTTGGAGAAAGTACTCCACATTAATTGTAGTATCCAAAGTCAACACTGTGAGCCGGTAGCACATGTTTTGACAGGATTGTAGATTACAGACCGTAAACTCAGTTTCCTCTTCTGTAAAGTGAAAAGGATGATTCATGTCTTTATTATATTTCTCTTCTATTCTAGTGTTCCTTATTTTGCCAATGAAAATGTTAAAAGCGGGTTGAGAAGGAAGGAGAGTAGAGAGGTAAACATGCTCTCAGAACTATTCCTAAGTCCAACTAGCTTCAAGAGTTTTGAACTATGTTCAAAGACTAGCAGCTTCCCTACAAGAACACAGCTCCAGGGCTACTTTACTCAGATATAAATTTTCATGAAAACAAGTCTCTATCCAGAAGTCATTTCCTGAAGAAAATTGGAATCAAAGCAAAACAAACAGAATAGTTTCTATTGTGATGTGTATGTGTGTATACATATATATATATACATATATATATATATATGTGTATATATATATACACACATATATATATCAAATTTTAACAACAACATGTTTTTATTCAAATGAATTTTTCAGTTATTACTCAATTATTTTTTATGGTAAACATAAAAGTGAGTGGGATAGAAATCTTGTCTTCAAAGATTCCATTATAAGAAGAAACAGGAATATAATGTATAGGACAAGTAAAATAACATGAATTTCCATGCAAATGGATCCACTGGCTATGACTAGAGTCTTCTGATAGTCTGATAGTCTGATAGGCTATGCCTAGGGTCCTCTCGGTCCTATAAAATAGTTACTTTCTTATTAGAAAATAGAAGGTGGTGATCACTTCTTGTTTGTGGGACAATTGCAATTTTAAAAGCAGATGTAGAAGTACAGAGAATTGACAAGAAAGTGGTTATAAATATGTACAGTATAACTCTATATGTTTGGAATTAAACATTTATTATCAACCTAATGAAATTTGTCCTTGTGTTTATTATAATAATGGAAAAGACACTGGCCATATTGTCCTCTCTTTGAGGACTCTGAAGATAAATTTGTGTTCAATCATAGCAGAAAAGATAGATAGCTCTGTGTGTGTGTGTGTGTGTGTGTGTGTGTGTGTACAAATGCCAAATATCCTAATATTATATAAAATTGGAATTAGTCAAAAGCCATTATGGATGATTGCACATAAAATGGAGTCCCCTCATAAACAAATCACCTCAGATCAAATATGAGGTTCTTAATGGCATAAATATGTTTTCATATTTATGAATTCTTGGAAATTCATAAGGGATGAATTTCCAAGAATTTTTAGAATACTTTTAGAATTTTCCAAAGAATGTCAAATATATCTTATTAAACACATATAACAGTTATTCTTATTATTTTAATATATGAAACCCCCAAGCTCAGAACAACTAGAGCATTTGCTTGAGTTCACTCAAACATCACTAGAACCTTAAGTATCTAGAATTTTAAACACAAATTCTTATCCTAAATGCAGCCACCTGTTTCACTGCCCTTACAAAAGGAGAAATAAATCATTTTTATTATCCTGATCATATTTAGATACCAAGAGAAACATGTGATTTTATTTAGTCATCACACTAGTTTCAAGGAAGAGCAAATTTTTGTTTTGTTTGAAGATTTCAGGCATTTCACAACGTGCCCAGGATCAATCGGTACAAATCGTGAAGACAGTGGTCAAACCCAATACACATCATTCCAACTCTAAGACTTCTCTGGATTATTGATCCAATATAATCTATGCTCTGGGGTAATGGATGACTTCCCCTCTTAACCACCTTCACTTTGAAGGAAAAACTCAGATGTAAATTTCCAGATTTCTTCCACTTAAACAGCTATGTATTTACTAAGTGAAAAATCTTTGTCACTTTGCCATCACTCCTAAAGAAGTCAGAGCTCTGTGTGTCTCCTTTGTCTCTTTTTTTATGTAACCAGAAAAGAAAACAAATCGATGTGTCTCCATTGGTGTTGATTTGCCGAGAACTTAATTCTTCTTCTAATATGTGCCCTTTTACCAAATCTTGACCTGGAAAAAAAGTAAAAGCCACTCCATCAGTCCTTCAGCCTTTCTATAAAACATTCCCACTGGATGCTCACACAAGGAAGCTTTTATTCCCCTGTTGTTCTTTATCAGCACCACTAGTTGCTCTTCCAAGTAGCCTGCCCTGATGAGTTATAAAAGATTACACAGGAGGATAAGTGTGGAATAAGAGGAAATGCAGGGCTAATACGTCAATCCAACAAAGATAAATATCCCAGCTGCACCACCATACTTCAACAGAGGACTGTTGGCTATACAGCTCCTGACATGATAAATTTTATGACCAACTGTGAGGGCATTTCATAACCCCAGGTCTACTATGGATGATTGGTCCTTCTCTGATGGGGTCAATTGTGATAAATTGCCCTGTTGAACTCTCTCTGAAATATGACATTTCAGCTTAGCTCAATACTCTTTGATGTGCATGCCCCAGTTATCCTGAAGGCATTTTCTACTTAGAACGATGAAATGGGACCAGGTATGCCCTTCTTGTCTCCCTTCCTGCTTCATTAGTGGTGAGAGGAGAAAGGTAGGATATCTCCTAGAAATACTGTGGGCAGATTTTTTTTTTTTCTAGACTAGCAAGAGACAGAGGACATTGTCCTGACAGAGCAGCAGAAGAAATAAGACAGCCTGTTCAATTTCCTGCATCTTTTGTTAATCCCCCTGGGGTGGAGCCAAAACTCCATTTTTCTTTATGTTATCATTCCTCATCTGTAGAAACTTGAGCAGTCAATGAGCTGAGGCTATGTACTTCACCAAGGAAGCTGTCACTTATCCAGACCAAGAAAGAATGATGATTCTGTCCACAGTTACTCAAGTGCCTTGCATTAGGGAAGAAAACTTGAAAGCATGCTTACCATTCTAGTTTTTTAGCCTTTCAAGACTGATTTATGAATGACATAGTAATGTATGCTACCTTCAGGTGAATGTCACGGTAAACTGTCTCCAATTAATTCACCTATGTACACAAAGTACACTGTCATATCTGAAACTGCACAAGACGGTTATATGATGGACAAGGTTTAGACTACTTTCTCTGGAAATTAGTCTCTTGATCTGTGAAATAAAAATGGTTAATTATGTTCCCCCCAAATGTCCTTCTAGCCACACTAACTTCTGTTAGTGCAACAATGTACTTGAAGGAACAGACTCAGGAATCAAGCAGTCTAAGTTAAAAACCTGGATCCTTGATTCAGAATTGAGACATCATCTTGGTGGATTTTTCCTTTGATGAGTATGAAGGTCCTGAGATGGGGAGTGGGGTTCCCAAGAGTCAATGAAGGTGACCTTAACTGAAATGCCTAACAGTGTGGGCATATAACCTGAGTAGTCCAAGTCCTAAAGCCAGTCAGGACCCCCATTGGAGGGATAAGGACACTAACCTACCTACTAAATTTTGACCCAAAATGTGTCCTGTCTAAAAGAAATGCAGGGACAAAGATGAAGCAGAGACAGAAGGAATGGCTAACCAACAACCAACTCAACTTGACACCCAACCCATGGACAAACACCAATCTCTGACACTATTAATGATACTCTATTATGCTTGCAGACATCATTAATAGTCCTCTGATAGGCTCTACCCAGCAGCTGACTGAAACAGATACAGATACCCACAGCCAAACAATGGTCAGAGGTTGGGTACTCTTATGGAAAAGTTGGAGGGAAGACTGAAGACACTGCAAGGGATAGGAACTCCATGGGAAGACCGACAGAGTCAACTAACTTGGATCCCTGGGAACTCTCAGAGATTGAGCCATCAAGCAAAGAGCATACATGAGCTGGACCAAGGTCCCACAGCACATACATAGCACATGTACAGCTCAGTCTCCATGTTGGTCCCCTAACAACTGAAGAGGGGCCTGTCCCTAAAGCTGTTGCCTAACTGTGGTATTCATTCCCCATCAGAGCTGCTTTTTCTGGCATCATTGGGAGAGGATGTGCCTAATCCTGCAGAGACTTGATAAGCCAGGGTAGGGGGATAGCTAGTCGGGCACCCACCCTATCAGAGAAGGAGGTCAATGATGGAGAGAGAGATTCTGTGAGTGGGGAATGGGGGCAGCATTTGGTATGTTAATTAATTGATTAGCTAATTAATTAAAAACAAGAAAGAGATTTATATTAAAATTTAAAAATATTACACTTTACCAAAAAAAAAACCGGATTCTTTACTGGCTTATCAAATTTAAGTGGTACATTCTATGGAATAGAAGTGAGCACAATAGCCTGCTCACATGGAGCTGAGGATTAAATATGGAAATATATGTAAAGTGCACATACAAACAGATAGAAGACTGTAAGTGTTCTGTAAGGGTTATTCACTAATGCCCTCGGTTTGTATGTCATTAGTATATATTATTTAAGCAATCATTATCAAGTTGGCTAGAGTAGTGTATGTTTATAACCCGAGCATTCAGAAGCTGAGACCAAAGGAGCGCCACAAGCATGGGAGCATCCTAGGCCAAACAGAAAGACCTTGTCTCAAACAAGTGACAAAGCAAAACCACCTATGTGATAAATGCTGTTCTATGTGTGGAAATAACTGACAGTGCACAGTAACTCACCTCCACCTATGATTCGATTCCAATAAATATGTAAATTGCTATAAAAACACTAGAGAAAGGCTATGTAGATTTAGTATGTACCATTAATTTTCATCTTCTTTATCAATATAATTATCACCACCCTCACAAGTGGCAACATCATACATCTCTCCCTCCTTTTAGTCAGACATAAGCCCACACACACTCATACAACAGTAATATAGATCTCTTTGGATCTAGTACTTCTGCCCTTTCCACGTTTTTGCCCTACTGAAGTAGAAATGCTCAAGAGATGCCCTCAGTAACGTTTCACTGATGATAATGATGTTGTGACTGAAGATGAGGATAATGGACTTAGGCTAGTGAACTACATTTGTATTTTCACAACATGCATGTAAGTTGTCCAGTTTCTGTTCATTGATTCATACAGCCCACCAAATAGCAAGCCCAGAACAGGCTGCCCACTGGCACCCAAATTATGATGTAATGTATCAAAGACTCATCTAAATTAAAATTCAGGCAAATTTCAATTACAATCCTGTGGTTAAATTGAACAGTGTTCATCCTGGAAGCAAAGAATTACTTACCAAAAAAAAAGTATATTGTTCATTGTTTTTCTTTCATAAAATTTTGCTGTGATCTACAGATAGATTTTTCTAGCCATGCCTTTGTCATGTCAAGTCTATTGAAGCTGTTGACTAAACTGTCTCAAAGGTATTATCCTATTCTAATGTTTTAAGGAAGGAAGTAAAAAACAAGTCCCCATGACTAGGGCTTAAGGAAATAGGAATAGGCAGGAAACATAATTCACTGTGTTAAGTAATGACTACAAGAATGTGCACAAAATTGATTATATCTGGATAGTCCACTTGTGGGTGAATTTTAGTATTATCTTGAAATAATGTCAGTCTTCTTTATCCTTTTCTTGCACAATTGTTATATATGCTGCCAAAAGGAGTCAAACATGACCAGCTTTCCTGGAAAACTACATAGAGAAATTATGGTGGTTATCCCTTACTCCCTATTGATTAATGGTTCAACTATCAAGCAACGACTAACACATCATCGTAAAAGTTATGGACTTTGTAGTGAAAAGTCCAACTTTTCCCTTTGGTAATATACTGAACCACAAATAGCTCATCTATCCTCTCTAAAGCATCTACCAAATGCAGAGCTTCACAATTGACAGGCATGGTTCTTGGCTGTCTGTCTATCTATGTCTATCTGTACAAGAGAGCCATTCCTATTATCTTCCACAAAAGCAAATGGAGAGTGAAGGTGGGGTGCAGAGAGAACACATGTAAGTATACATTATAAATCCCCATGTTTCCAAATACATTTTGTGATAGTTCTTACTGTTAAACCACTCAAATGCTTCACCCAGATGTTACAGTGTTGCTGCCTAGGAAGCTATAGTAACACAGACAAAATATGTGAATAAACATGTGCATCTTAATTTCAAATACAGAGGTAAGTAGCACTTGCTCGGTAGTTCAAACTTCAGCTAATCGGCATAGTCAGTGTGTGTCCTATTCTTACAAGCACAGTCCCTGGAGGACAGCAGGAGCTCAGAGAGAGGAGCAAAACTCTCCCAGTGAACAGTGCAAGTTCTTCTGCTCCCTCACAAAGATACTTGGCCCCATAGTCGGGTTATTGAAAGATTCCCAAAGCCATGTAGTTTGCCTGTTTGGTGCTATAGGTTATAAAATGCGGACCAGTGCACTCTCCTAGTTGTGGTTTATCCCACCTTATTGCCATCTGCTCCAACTTAAATATCAGGGCTCACAGAAAATTACAATATAAGAGGAAAATATGTGTCTTTTCTTGTCCCTAATCTGGGTAGGTATTAAACACAATTGTGGAAACTTGGTTCCTCCCTCTTTCCTTTCCTTTCCTTTCCTTTCCTTTCCTTTCCTTTCCTTTCCTTTCCTTTCCTTTCCTTTCCTTTCCTTTCCTTTCCTTTCCTTTCTTTTCCATTCATCAAGATGACCTCTCCTTGCTCTTTCTTCACTGACTTCCTCATCCCCCTCCCCCCCATCCCCCATACAATGTCTTTTCCCTTCTTCCTTTAGAAGATTAAAAACTTCAATCAGGCAAAGGGAACCAATATCAATGTTCAATTACTAATTACTATGCCTTGCTGTGTTTTCCTTTTGACAAATTAAATTAATATATAGCCAAAAGGATATCTTATATAAAGAAAGTACAAATGTGGAATATTTAGTGTTTAATGGGATTAATGCTATAGACTGAGGCTAAGGATGTTCTCAGCAAGACGTGCATTGTTGCTTTTCAAAGTAAGAAAGATAAATGATCAAAAAAAAAGTCACTAGCAGAAAAAGAGAGGCATAAATGCCCATACTAATGATTGACCTAGTTGTGTCTTTAGGGGTACACCACTATTTAAGAAGGTAGTCTGCAGACAAAAATCCTTCAAACATCATTTTTGAAATCTTTCATTTCCACTATGAAATCAATTACTTTGCCACAAATGGTACATGAACTCTCCCCACACTTCTTTTAATTTGTGTCTAAAGTTTATACTTAGAGTCATTTAATTCAATCAGCTCATACTTCATAGCAACCATGAAAATTACACGATGTCTTACATTCTGAACTTGAGGGAAATTTCCATACCTGCCCTATAAAACTGCATTTGGCTAACATTGAAACTTGCCAGATTTATGACCTGTAAGCTTCCATGACAATGAACAGCTGTCTTGATTTTTCTCTGGGTCCATGGCACTGATGATTAACGAGAAATTTGTAAGTGTTTGGCTTTAAAATACTGTGTTGGTCTTCTGAGAGTAAAGTAAGAAAAGAGAAATTTTTTTGGTTTCCTTCAGATCAATTTTTAACAAGACTCCAGACTGACATAAATTCCCAACCAGATGAGACCACTTAAAGACCAGGATATAATTTTTCTTATGATTTTATGTAATATTGCATTTTAAACTAGAATCCATAAAGCACAAGTCAGTACATATTTAATAAGATGTTTAATATAAAGTTTTATGCTAAATTTTGCTTACAGTTTAAATAAAAATAAGAATTTTATTCCAGACCAGTTATGGTATTTAGAAAGATAGATAGATGATGATGACAATGACGATTATTATTATTATTATACAGATAGATCATAGATAGATAGATGAATAGATAGACGAATAGATGATAAATAGATAAATAAATAGAAATCATTGGGTATAAAAGATAGGTACATAGGAAATGGATGAATGGATGGATGGACAGATGGATGGATGGATGGATAGATAGATGGATGGATACAGATAATGGATGGGTATAAAGGCTAGATAAAGGCAGATAGATAGGCATCCTATCTGTCTAGAAGCCAGTCTTCCACTAACAGCCTTCAGATGAAGGTGTAGAACTCTCAGCTCTGCCTGCTCCCAGCCCTCCTTGATGCTACCATGCTCCCACCTTGACAATAATGGACTGAACCTCTGAACCTGTAAGACAGCCCCAATTAAATGTTGGCCTTTGTAAAACTTGACTTGGTTATGGTATCTGCTCACAGCAGTAAAACCCTAAGACACAAGTTGGTACCAGGGACAGAGGCATTGCTGTGATAGGCTGACCATGATTTTGTTTGGAAGAATGTGGATATTGGAACTTTGGATTTGGAAAGCAGTGGAATGCTTTAAAATAGGGCTTAATGGGCTATCCTAGTAGGAATACCTAGCCCAAGAAGTTTCAGTGTAGAATTTCAACATGTGGCCTAAAAACTGTTTTTGTAGTATTTTGGTGAAGAATGTGGCTGCTTTTTGACCTTGTCTGAAGAGTCTGCCTGAGGCTAAGGTGAAGAAACTCAGATTAATTGTATTGACAAAGATGGTCTCAAAAACTCCCATCATAGACTTTGTTCTCTGGTTAAGCCTCATGAAGAACATTTTGATTAAGCATAGCAAGCTTTAAAAAAGGAAAATATATAATATATGGTTTGAGTATTAAAGAAGCACCAGGAAGGGAAGTGAAGATGAATCCTGTGTTCAAAGATATTAAATTGATTTAAGGGAATGAGAGTTTGGTGCAAGATTCTAACCAGCTAAATTTGGATCTAGACATGGTGATACACTCCTTTAATCCTAGGAGACAGAGCCATGCAGATTTCTGAGTTCAAGGTCAATCTACAAAGCAATATCCAGGAAAGCCAAGTTTAGACAGTGAAGGAGTTGGGAAACAGAAAACTTATGATAATGAAATAGAACAAGGGGCCATGTTCCAGCTCCAGCAAGCAGCAGAAATTGGCTGCTTTGGCCACATAGCTCTGGTATTAGAGTCTCAAATAGATGGGACTATTGGGACAATTGATGCTGATTATCTGGAGCTAAGAAATCGGAAGTGATTAAGAAGAGACCAACATCACTGAGGTGAAATCTTCTGGGAAGTGTTTTCTGAGAGTACAAAGAAGCTACAGAGATAGTATAAGAAGTACAAAGTACTTCTTGTACAAAGAAGTACAGAGATAGCAAAGGTTGTACCTCGTGCTGGGGCTGAGCTTGATAGTGTGTAAGAGTCACCTAGGTGGTGCTGGTTTTGAAGGCACGAAGGGGTCATGAAGAAAGGCTGAGGCTCAGCACTGTGAGAGGCTATGGAAGGCCATCTGTGATGGTGCAGTATTAATTGCAGCTGACAGCCCAGGAACACAGAGGTCATGAAAAGGATTTGAGGCTTGTCTCTTAGCCTATGAGATGCTATTGGTAAAGCCTAGTTGAAGTAGAAGACCCCAGTTTATTGGAGATGCCAGTACCATAGGATGATCACCAAGAACAGCAGTGGCAATAGAGTGGTTCAACCTGAGCTTAGAGTAAGTGACCCTAGTCCTTTGGAGGATCCCAGAAGATTATGTGTGGACCACATTGAAACAAGAAGTTGGAATACTGAAATTGCCTTGGAAACCCCAAGATTTTCAAGATGCCAGAGCCATAGGATATCTGCTGAGGAATGCTGCTAGCAGGGAGTGGAACCAGGCCAGGAAAAGAAGTTCTTTGCAGTCAACAAAGATGAAAAAAGAGTTGGAGATCTGAAGACCCCTTTGGCATCAGACATTGAGATGCAGAGTTTTGAGCTTGCCCAGCTTGTTTCCTGTCTTGTTTTGGCAATTATGGTTAAGTGATTGGCTGGATCTCAGAAGAGACTTTGAACTTTTAACATTGTTGAGATTGCTATAGACTATAGGCACTTTCGATGTTGGACTAAATGTACTTTTTTATTATGCTGTGATTAGCTATAGCCCCCATAGACTCATGTGTTTGAATAGGCTTACGGGGGCCAGGGAGTGGAATGTGATGGTTTGTATATGCTTGAGCCAGGGAGTGGCACGATTAGGAGGTGTGTTCTTGTTGGAGTAGGTGTGTCACTGTGGGCGTGGTCTTAAAACCTTCATCCCATCTGTCTGTTAGCAAGTATTTTGCTAGCAGCCTTCAGATGAAGATGTAGAACTCTCAGCTTCTCCTGCACCATTCCTGCCTGGATGCTGCCATGGTCACACCTTGATGATAACGAACTGAACCTCTGAACCTGTAAGCCAGCACCAACTAAATATTGTGCTTTACAAGACTTAACTTGGTCATGGTATGCGTTCACAGCAGTAAAACCCTAACTAAGGCATAGATATTTATAGAGACAGCTAGGTAAATGAGAAATAGATAGTTAAGTAAATAGACATAGAACATAGACAGACAAATATGTTTAGAGTCAATACTATAATTAAAACAGAAAAAGTTATATATAAATGTTTACATAATATTTGAGAGAGAATAAAAGTATAACTCACAATATAAGTAGCACATATATTCAAATAAGCAAATACAAAGATGTAGAGTAGAGGCCATCAAGGAAGAGGGGAGCTAACAGAGAAAAAAAAAAGTTTTAAATATATTCTGCTAGCTGGACTGCCTTGACTGGCCTCAGTGGGAGAGAAGGTACCTAGCCTCACAGAGACTTAAAGTGCCAGGGTGGAGGGATACCCAGAGGAGCACCCACCCACTCAGAGAAGAAGCGGGGGTTGGGGGGATAGGGGAAGATGGGAGGGGTGGCCAGGAAGGGGATAAGTGAGTAGGATGTAAACTGAATACGTAAAACCATTAATAAATTAAATTAAATTTTTAAAAAATATGACCTCAAAGCTCCATACCATCCTCACCAGTCCATCCCTCCTGCCTAAATGATGGCCAAGTTCAACTGAGGCCTAGGAAGGGGTTGGCAGAGCAAAGATTGTCAGGACTCAGATAAACCCATCAGCCTGAGAAACAGTAAGAAATTATGTTGAAATGATAAAGTTCCAAAATCGTAAAGCTCTTGTCAATCAGGCAGAGGAATAGAGACTTCGCGCTGGTTTGTTTTTTTTTTTTTTTTAATTTTAAGTATTTTGAGGATTCTGAATTATGATATGCACAAAGGAAATGGTGTTTAGGAGCACACATCTAACAGAAAGGAAATCCGCTTGGCGGTAAGGACACTCGTGGACTGAAGCTTCATCGGCAAGGCATGGGAGGAGCAGCATGCCTCTGGTCTGGCTTTAGCACCATTCACTAACTCTGATGTGTCAAGGAATTTAGCTTCTTTTTGGCCACAGTGTCGCAGCTTCTGTTTCAGCCACCATGCCTTCCACCTGTCACCCTGCTGTCCCCACCCTCTTAGATCCTAATCCTCTGGAGCCACTCCTTATTCTAGAATTTACCTCGGACATGGTTTTTAATCTCAGCAACAGAGAAGTGACTGATGGACTGTGTTCATTTTAAACGTTGTTTAAAAGCTCCATAGTTTTCTTATTTTAACTCAGTTTAAGAAGAACTACCGTCAAGGATAGCATACAAATAAAATGACACTAAACATGTAAAGTTCTGAAAATGTCTATTATAAACTCTTAATGAATGTTGTGGTATCACTCCCTTGTCAGTATCGTGACCTCATATCTCTTACGTTGTACTAATCAGATTTATGCTAATTTCATGTTTATTTGACTCTCAATCCCAAAAGACAGGGATGGTAATGAATTTTAGAAGGTTTATTTTATTACTTTGAATTATGTGACTATGTATGATGTCTGTCTGTGGGTATGTGCACATGAGTGCCAGTGTCTATGTGTGATGTCTGTATGTGCACATGAGTGCCAGTGTCTATGTGTGATGTCTGTCTGTGGGTATGTGCACATGAGTGCCAGTGTCTATGTGTGATGTCTGTCTGTGGGTATGTGCACATGAGTGCCAGTGTCTATGTGTGATGTCTGTCTGTGGGTATGTGCACATGAGTGCCAGTGTCTATGTGTGATGTCTGTATGTGCACATGAGTGCCAGTGTCTATGTGTGATGTCTGTCTGTGGGTATGTGCACATGAGTGCCAGTGTCTATGTGTGATGTCTGTCTGTGGGTATGTGCACATGAGTGCCAGTGTCTATGTGTGATGTCTGTATGTGCACATGAGTGCCAGTGTCTATGTGTGATGTCTGTCTGTGGGTATGTGCACATGAGTGCCAGTGTCTATGTGTGATGTCTGTCTGTGGGTATGTGCACATGAGTGCCAGTGTCTATGTGTGATGTCTGTCTGTGGGTATGTGCACATGAGTGCCAGTGTCTATGTGTGATGTCTGTCTGTGGGTATGTGCACATGAGTGCCAGTGTCTATGTGTGATGTCTGTCTGTGGGTATGTGCACATGAGTGCCAGTGTCTATGTGTGACGTCTGTGGGTATGTGCACATGAGTGCCAGTGTCTATGTATGATGTCTGTCTGTGGGTATGTGCACATGAGTGCCAGTGTCTATGTGTGATGTCTGTCTGTGGGTATGTGCACATGAGTGCCAGTGTCTATTGTGATGTCTGTCTGTGGGTATGTGCACATGAGTGCCAGTGTCTATGTGTGATGTCTGTCTGTGGGTATGTGCACATGAGTGCCAGTGTCTATGTGTGATGTCTGTCTGTGGGTATGTGCACATGAGTGCCAGTGTCTATGTGTGATGTCTGTCTGTGGGTATGTGCACATGAGTGCCAGTGTCTATGTGTGATGTCTGTCTGTGGGTATGTGCACATGAGTGCCAGTGTCTATGTGTGATGTCTGTGGGTATGTGCACATGAGTGCCAGTGTCTATGTGTGATGTCTGTCTGTGGGTATGTGCACATGAGTGCCAGTGTCTATGTGTGATGTCTGTATGTGCACATGAGTGCCAGTGTCTATGTGTGATGTCTGTCTGTGGGTATGTGCACATGAGTGCCAGTGTCTATGTATGATGTCTGTCTGTGGGTATGTGCACATGAGTGCCAGTGTCTATTGTGATGTCTGTCTGTGGGTATGTGCACATGAGTGCCAGTGTCTATGTGTGATGTCTGTCTGTGGGTATGTGCACATGAGTGCCAGTGTCTATGTGTGATGTCTGTGGGTATGTGCACATGAGTGTCAGTGTCCACAAAAGCCAGAGGCATCAGATCTCCCTAGAGCTAAATTTACATGCAGTTGTAAGCTACCTGACAGGGTGCTAGGGATCAAATCTGGATCCTCTGCAAGAGCAGTACACTGGTTCAACTGTTATTTTTAAAAGTGTTTGTCCATCAGTGTATGAAATATACTACAACTATATAAAATGTTTAAAGTATGTTTTGAAAAACAGTTACTTTGGGGGTAGGCTGATCAGTGTTTCTCATTGCACAAGACCACTTTCCTAGAGAGAATAGATTAACTTCATACCAGCGGCAAACCACAGATAAGATTGGTATCACAAACTGTTGCAAATAGTAAAGCACCATGGCTGTATTTCCAAGCACAGCTTCAAAGAGGTTTTGTTTTTTTTTTCCAAAGAGTTCCGGGAGTGTCTCTTGGTTTCAGAATAGTCCACACCACTGTTGCTGTGAACCAAAACGTACATGTGTTTCACTCAGGTAGCTAGCTATCTTTGCTGGAAAATGCTGTTTCGTTCTCTTCTCTTTCCTTGCAAGCTGATCATCGGAATACATTGCTTTATTTTCCTCTTTTCTCATCCTAACATGCTCACCGTAATCAGTGAAAGAAGCTCCTGCATTCATGAACAGAAGCCTCTTGAAAATATCTTCTATCCGAAATTTTAGTTCCAAAATAAAAATGCAAATGTAGTGTGTGTGCATGTATTTGTGTGCGTGTGTGTGTGTGTGTGTGTGTGTGTGTGTGTGTGTGTGTTCATCCAACTAAAAAGAGATCCGGTTCATTTGTATTGACAGGGATTCAGTTCACACATGGGTAGTCGTAGTACAGCCATGAAGAAACTTACCTCCAGAGTTATGAGCGAAGGCTTGAAGCTTATCAACCTAGTTGCTACCTGTGTCTCTTTCTTCACAAGTTGCTTGTCTGAACATTTATCTCCTCATTTATTCCTCTATCATTAACTAGATATCATGATAAAATGATCTAACTAGTCAAAGCACCTCACAACAGCTGACATAAAGTAGAATGGCATTGGCACAGCTATAGAACTGTGTGTCAGGCTATAAGTTCATTGATGACGGTGGACACACATGACAACATAAGCGAAATTCAGCTGAAAAAATGAGGGACAAAAGCAAGCTTATTATTATTTGGACACGCAGATATGCAAGCTGAGGCTTACCAATCTGAGAAAATCACAGGAGGTGATAGTGTCTGAAACTCAGTTCAATTTCCTAAATGTCTAACTGCTTCCATTTTGAATTTGCTGGGCTAATGAAAGTTATTTGTATAGCTACAGACATTGAGGAGGATGAAAATTAAAAGGAATATTTTAAGATCTTGAAAGGAAGTTGAGGTTTGCTCTGTTAATAAATCATTGTTTTTCAAAGCAGAAGTGTCACTATCCATGATGGGAATTTCTGAATTTCTACTAATTTTAAAACACATTTTACCTTTACCTGTGTCTTATCAAATGGTGAGCAATAAGTGTTCTGTCGCCATGTACAAGTCTTCCTTTGTATTTTCTGATTTATTACTGAGGAACATCAGATGTGCTGTTCATGCAATCTACCTTCAGAAAGTATTCTGAACAGCTGTACTTTCTTGACATACTCCAAGCTAGTTGGCCCTGTTAGATTCAGGATTTTAATAGACATATATACAAATTGTCTCCTATTAGCAAAATATTTTTGTATTTCCTGTGTGCTTAGACAGTTTGTGTTTGTATTTGTATTTTATATATTCATTTAACTGGCATGTATACGCACACCAGTACACACACATGTGCACACACACACACACACACACATGCCACTCTACACTTGTGGAGGTTGGAGGAAACATGTCTGAGTTGGTTCTCCCCTTCCACCAAGAGTGTCCAAGAACCAAACTTAGCTTGTTAGGCATGGCAGCAAGCCCCTTTACATCCTGAGCCATCTTGCTGGCCCAAGGTTATTTTTCATTCTTTAAGATGCATTTGCATTTGTGCTTAAATTCTTAATTTAATTTAAATACTTAATGTAATTATATCTTACCTTAATTAAAATAACTGAAAATTGGACCTAATTTGAAATAAAGATTTAATTTCCTTTCAAATTGAAACTCAATTTAATTTAAAATTAAAATTTAATTTAATTTAAAATTGTGATTATTTCACTGCGTTCTAATGTGATTTAAATTTTAAATGGTTACAGATACAAACCAAGAGCTGATATATCATTGGAGAAGTTGGCAACAGAATATTAAAACCGTTTGAAGTTAAAATAAAAAATGCAAAGTGACATTC
Organism: Mus caroli; assembly: GCF_978045245.1. Classification (NCBI taxonomy): domain Eukaryota; kingdom Metazoa; phylum Chordata; class Mammalia; order Rodentia; family Muridae; genus Mus; species Mus caroli. The sequence continues at coordinate 90,290,124 of NW_028227269.1, read as the reverse complement.
AAAACTTCCAACTTCCTATCCAAAAGAAGCAACTGAAACAAACCTAATATGCTCAGAAAGTCAAAATTTTTGGCTGGGAGATACTCTGATTAAAACTAACCATTTTCTAAATTCTGTATTCATCTTCTCAGCTACCATGTCAACCTTAGTAGAATTCATGTTTTCTTTAAAATCGCAACTATTTTTACATTTATCACAGATAGATTTGCCCCTTCCCAGATTACAATATTGGTTAACGAAGCACTAAGGGAATTGATCCCCTTCTTAACCAAATTTCCTCCATGTTGACAGCCAATGGTGAAGACAACACCTGCCTGAATCACTGATGTTTCTCTCTAGCCACTCTGCCTGAGAATATTGGCCGATTCGCAAATGGAAAGGCCAGCACAGTGTGCTATACCACGTTTCACTGACGCGGTTGTATAACTACCTGCTGACACAAATGAGGCCTTTGTTTTGCATGCATGGATCAGAAGAATGAAGCGGCTATGCTTTGCTCCCAGACATCACATGTTCTAGAACAAATATCCCTTTCCCCATTCACCTATCTCTCCACTAAGTATTGTCTCCCAAGCACACTCCTGATCAAGACAAGGAGGAAAGCTCCCACTTTCTGCTTTCTCCGTATCTTATGTTTTAACATACTTAGACATCCAGAGATTGAAATATACTACACTCTAGTTTCTCTTAATCTTTACAAGGGTAGGCAAAATTATCGCTTTTTACAAAAGCAAGATGATATACTAAAGAGAAAAAATTATATTTTAAAAGGTACGTGAGCCGGGCGTGGTGGCGCACGCCTTTAATCCCAGCACTGGGGAGGCAGAGGCAGGCAGATTTCTGAGTTCGAGGCCAGCCTGGTCTACAAAGTGAGTGCCAGGACAGCCAGGGCTACACAGAGAAACCCTGTCTCGAAAAACCAAAAAAAAAAAAAAAAAAAAAAAAAAAAAAAAAAAAAAAGGTACGTGAGAGAATGGCCAGCAAAACAAACAATAGCTGCCTCTTTTCAGCAAAATTTAACAGTTTTGCCTCTTTATTTTGAAGCTATGCTTACTGTTTAAAGAACTACTATCACCAGTGTTTGTGAGAAAATGTTACTAAAATACATATTTGCACCATCTCACTTCAAGGGTTATATAAATCCCTGTTTATTTACTGAAAAGCAATGTCATCCTTTTCAGTGATTGCATTCCAGCTCTGTAAGAGTAGATGCTTTATAAGCAGCCAAGAAGATTTGGAAAGAACAAGGAATGGTACCACAGACGGTGCGTAGGTGGTCACTTGGGGGAGCGGGGTTATGCTGATAAGGAAGAGAGAAAAATGGAGAGGGAAACAGAGTTCTAAGTATATTCGTTTTCTTAATTTATGCTGGAAGACAGAATTATTTAGTCACACCTCTGTATTTAATGCAGAATCGGTGATGAAGCAATCACGAAGATGTAAATCAGCCCATCAAGCAGAGGGAAGGTCTGCCTTTTAACCATCTTCCTGAGTAAGGACAAATGAAAATGTTATTTCACGTCCCACTATGGGTGTTTGTTTGAGATTCAAGCAATGGGCATCCATTTTGAGGATCTGGGCTTCTGACCATCATTCAGTTGCTCACTGTCAAGGGACACTTGCCTGTAAATCCAGAGGCTGTGCCACTTACTGCTTCCTATGACCCTCAGAAAGCTGCTTTTCTCTGAAACAATTTCATCATCTGCAAAGTGAATTATTTTGATGATTTGATAGCAATACACACACATACACACACATATATATATATACATATATATATTATATATATTAATCAAACAGTCCTCATCACCTACCATAAATAATTAATAATTGCCTTCTATTATTAATTCTTGCCAGGATCTATTCATCTATATTCTTAAAAAAAGAAAAAGAAAAAAAAAAGCCTATTTTTCCCTTGGGAAATAATGGCTGACCACAGGGGGATTTGGACAATTTAAATGCACCCTAAATCCAGACATATATTTGCTCCAAACCTGGTCAGCATGAATGGTGACACTTGCTATGCCTAAATGTGCTCCTGAATTTACAATAAGAAAACGTGATTCTCAAGACCATTGTATCAGGAAGTAGGGGCTAATGGGAGGTATTAGGATGAAAAGGACATATTCTCATAAATGACTTAATATCATGATTGAAGGAAGCTTCCCCATGTTTTGGAATTCCTAGCATGCACCACCACACCTAGCTTTGTGTGTGTGTGTGTGTGTGTGTGTGTGTGTGTGTGTGTGTGTATGTGTGTGTGTACATGGGAATGGGTGTCATATATATATGTGGGAACTTATGAAGGCCAGGAATTAATATCAGGATTTTTCCTCTATTGCTCTCAACAATAATTTCTGAGAGTCTCACACTAAACCTCCAACTCAGCAGTCAGCTAGCCTAGTTGGCTAGCCAGTCTTTGGGATCACCCTTTCTCCCCTTCCCAGTGCTATAATTAGAACTCGCTGCCACTGCCACACTGGGCTTTTTGAAATAGGTACTAAGGACCTAAATGTACATCTTTCTGTTTGCATACTGTCTTGGTTTTGTTTCTTTTGCTGTCATAAAATATTCTGATAAAAGCAATGTAAGAGAGAAAGGGCTTAAATTAACTCATAGTTCCAGGTTATGGTCTGTGGTCTCCCTTCCCCCACCTGCTTGTACCTGCTTGCTCAAGGGTGGAGTTTTCTGCTCATTCGTTCTGCCACGCCCACTGCTGGACCCTGTCGGCTTTGCTGCTTGGAGGCACACACGTGTTCGTCCTGCTACTGGACCCCGAGTTACTTGGTGGGAAATTGGGATCCCTCCCCCTTCCTTTATAACTGAATGTTGAAATTAGTAAAGGTGGGCCTTGAACATGGAATCGTCTTGGCCCCATTCTTTCTTCCGCCCCGTTTAGCTTCCTCTCTTTTCAGCTCGAACTGCCATTCTCAGTTGAACCGTTCGTGTTGCGGACTGCGGGCAGGCCGCAACAATGGTCCATCATGGAGAAATTTTGCTAGGAAGAGCCCAACAAACCTGATCTTAGTGCATCCATGGTCAAGAGTGCACCCATGGTCTAGAAGCAGAAATGAATAGATCCATGTATCCATGCCTGTGCTCAGCTCACGCTGTCCACTCTTACACAGCTCAGAATCCCCTTCATAGAAAATGGTGCCACCTACAGTGGATGGATCTTCCCAATTCAGTTATGGAAATCTTATTTCCTCAAAGACATCCTCAGATGTCTTTCTTCCAGGTGAGACTGGATTATATCAAGTTGACAATTTAGAACCCCATACATAGCTAGCAAGCACTTTACCCTTCATCCATCTTCCCAGCTCAGATCTCAATAGCTCAGCAATAATCAAAGAAAAAGAGATCACCACTTTGGGAGGGAGACAGAGGATGAACAGCGGAAAGGTTGGAGGGAGGGGACATAGGAGGAATTAGAGGTGGCTAACAATGTGATTTTATTGCAATTAAAAGTAATCCGTCCTATACAAATAGCTAATTAATTCTTGTGTTCCCCCTGCCCATATGGCTGCTGGTGTAAATAAATTGCATTTTCCCATTGCTAAATGATAATAAAATTTAAAAAAATAAAAAAATTAATGTTTAAATTTTACACATAGATATTTTGTTTGACTTCTGCTACCTACCTTCCCAAAATAAATTGGGCCCAATCACGCGGGACCTGAGACTGCTCTGGTTGGGGAGAGAGAAATCCGGCCTACATAGGGCCACAAGCCTCTTCCGGTCAGAAAAGCACCGGGGCAGCTAGGGCGCAGGGTCAGCTGACACTTGCCAGCTACCCACAACACCCACCACAGGATCTTAAGACTTCTGGTGAGTGGAACACAGCTTCTGCTCCAATCCAATTGTGCGCGGGACCTGAGACTGCATTAGTTAGGGAAGCAGAAACCCGCCTGAGTAGGGCCACAGGCCTCATCCGGCCGGATCAGCGCCTGGGTAGCTAGAGCGCAGGGTTGCCTGACACCCGCCAGCTACCCACGACCCCCGCCACAGGATTTTGGGACTGCTGGTGAGTGGAACACAGCTTCTGCTCCAGTCCAATCACGCGGGACCTGAGACTGCTTTGGTTGGGGAGGCAGAAATCCGGCCTACGTAGGGCCACAAGCCTCTTCCAGTCAGAAAAGCACCGGGGTAGCTAGGGCGCAGGGTCGGCTGACACTTGCCAGCTACCCACAACACCCGCCACAGGATCTTAAGACTTCTGGAGAGTGGAACACAGCTTCTGCTCCAATCCAATTGCGCGCGGGACCAGAGACTGCATTAGTTAGGGAAGCAGAAAAACGGCCTGAGTAGGACCACAGGCCTCTTCCGGCTGGACCAGCACCGGGGTACCGCCAGATACCCACGACCCCCGCCACAGGATTTTGAGACTGCTGGTGAGTGGAACACAGCTTCTGCTCCAATCTTTAAACAGTGACAACGACAACAACTAACCCCAGAGATTACCAGGTGGCGAAAGGTAAACGTAATAATCTTACTAACAGAAACCAAGACCACTCACCATCATCAGAACCCAGCACTCCCACTTTGCCCAGTCCAGGGCACCCCAACACACCGGAAAAGCTAGACACGGATCTAAAAGCATATCTCCTGATGATGATAGAGGACTTCAAGAAGGACTTTAATAACACACTTAAAGAAATACAAAGGAACACTGGTAAACAGGTAGAAGACAATAAAGAGGAAGCACAAAAATCCCTTAAAGAATTGCAGGAGAACACAGCTAAAGAGTTACAAATCCTTAAAGAAAAACAGGATAACATAATCAAACAGGTAGAAGTCCTTAATGAAAAACAGGAAAACACATCCAAACAGATGATGGAAATGAACAAAACCATACTAGACCTAAAAAGGGAAGTAGACACAATAAAGAAAACCCAAAATGAGGCAACACTGGAGATAGAAACCCTAGGAAAGAAATCTGGAACCATAGATACCAGCATCAGCAACAGAATACAAGAGATGGAAGAGAGAATCTCAGGTGCAGAAGATTCCATAGAGAACATCGGCACAACAATCAAGGAAAATGTAAAATGCAAAAAGATCCTAACTCAAAACATCCAAGAAATAAAGGACACAATGAGAAGACGAAACCTACGGATAATAGGAGTGGATGAGAATGAAGATTTTCAACTCAAAGGACCAGCAAACATCTTCAACAAAATTATAGAAGAAAACTTCCCAAATCTAAAGAAAGAGATGCTCATGAACATACAAGAAGCCTACAGAACTCCAAATAGACTGGACCAGAAAAGAAATACCTCCTGACTAAATAAAGTCTAAATAAAGATAGAATACTAAAAGCAGTAAGAGAAAAAGGCCAAGTAACATATAAAGGCAAGCCTATCAGAATTACACCAGATTTTTCACCAGAGACTATGAAAGCCAGAAGATCCTGGACGGATGTTATACAGACACTAAAAGAACACAAATTCCAGCCCAGGCTACTATACCCAGCCAAACTCTCAATTAACATAGATGGAGAAACCAAAGTATTCCACGACAAAACCAAATTCACACATTATCTCTCCACGAATCCAGCCCTTCAAAGGATAATAACAGAAAAAACCAATACAAGGACAGGAACCACGCCCTAGAAACAACAAGAAGGTAATCCCTCAACAAACCTAAAAGAAGACAGCCACAAGAACAGAATGCCAACGTTAACAACAAAAATAACAGGAAACAACAATTACTTTTCCTTAATATCTCTTAATATCAATGGACTCAACTCCCCGATAAAAAGACATAGACTAACAAACTGGCTACACAAACAAGACCCAACATTTTGCTGCTTACAGGAAACTCATCTCAGAGAAAAAGATAGACACTACCTCAGAATGAAAGGCTGGAAAACAATTTTCCAAGCAAATGGTATGAAGAAACAAGCTGGAGTAGCCATTCTAATATCTGATAAGATTGACTTCCAACCCAAAGTCATTAAATAAGACAGGGAGGGACACTTCATACTCATCAAAGGTAAAATCCTCCAAGAGGAACTATCAATCCTGAATATCTATGCTCCAAATACAAAGGCAGCCACATTCATTAAAGAAACTTTAGTAAATCTCAAAGCACACATTGCACCTCATACAATAATAGTGGGAGACTTCAACACACCACTTTCACCAATGGACAGATCATGGAAACAGAAACTAAACAGGGACACAGAGAAACTAAGAGAAATTATGAATCAAATGGATCTGGCAGATATCTACAGAACATTCTATCCTAAAACAAAAGTATATACCTTCTTCTCAGCACCTCATGGCACCTTCTCCAAAATTGACCACATAATTGGTCACAAAACAGGCCTCAACAGATACAAAAATATTGAAATTGTCCCATGCATCCTATCAGATCACCATGGACTAAAGCTGATCTTCAATAACAAAATAAATAATAGAAAGCCAACCTTCACGTGGAAACTGAACAACACTCTTCTCAATGATACCTTGGTCAAGGAAGGAATAAAGAAAGAAATTAAGGACTTTTTAGAGTTCAATGAAAATGAAGCCACAACATACCCAAACTTATGGGACGCAATGAAAGCATTTATAAGAGGAAAACTCAGAGCTCTGAGTGCCTCCAAAAGGAAACTAGAAAGAGCACACATTAGAAGCTTGACAACACATCTAAAAGCACTAGAACAAAACGAAGCAAATTCACCCAAGAGGAGTAGACGGCAGGAAATAATCAAACTCAGGGGTGAAATCAACCAAGTGGAAACAAGAAAAATTATTCAAAGAATCAACCAATCAAGGAGCTGGTTCTTTGAGAAAATCAACAAGATAGATAAACCCTTAGCCAGACTCACTAGAGGGCACAGGGAAAGCATCCTAATTAACAAAATCAGAAATGAAAAAGGAGACATAACAACAGATCCTGAAGACATCCAAAACACCATCAGATCCTTCTACCAAAGGCTATACTCAACAAAACTGGAAAACCTGGATGAAATGGACAAGTTCCTAGACAGATACCAGGTACCAAAGTTGAATCAAGATCAGGTTAATGATCTAAACAGCCCTATATCCCCCAAAGAAATAGAAGCAGTCATTAATAGTCTCCCAACTAAAAAAAGCCCAGGACCAGATGGGTTTAGTGCAGAGTTCTATCAGACCTTCAAAGAAGATCTAATCCCAGTTCTTCACAAACTATTCCACAAAATAGAAACAGAAGGTACTCTACCCAACTCATTCTATGAAGCCACAATTACTCTGATACCTAAACCACAAAAAGACCCAACAAAGATAGAAAACTTCAGACCAATATCCCTTATGAATATTGATGCAAAAATCCTCAATAAAGTTCTTGCTAACCGAATCCAAGAACACATCATAACAATCATCCATCCTGACCAAGTTGGTTTCATCCCAGGGATGCAGGGATGGTTCAATATACGGAAATCCATCAACTTAATCCAGTATATAAACAAACTCAAAGACAAAAACCACATGGTCATCTCGTTAGATGCGGAAAAAGCATTTGACAAGATCCAACACCCATTCATGATAAAAGTCTTGGAAAGATCAGGAATTCAAGGCCCATACTTAAACATGATAAAAGCAATCTACAGCAAATCAGTAGCCAACATCAAAGTAAATGGTGAGAAGCTTGAAGCAATCCCTCTAAAATCAGGGACTAGACAAGGCTGTCCACTTTCTCCATACCTATTCAACATTGTACTTGAAGTCCTAGCCAGAGCAATTCGACAACAAAAGGAGATCAAAGGGATACAAATTGGAAAAGATGAAGTCAAAATATCACTCTTTGCAGATGATATGATAGTATATATAAGTGACCCTAAAAATTCCACCAGAGAACTCCTAAGCCTGATAAACAGCTTCTGTGAAGTAGCTGGATATAAAATTAACTCAAACAAATCAATGGCCTTTCTCTACACAAAGAATAAACAGGCTGAGAAAGAAATTAGGGAAACAACACCCTTCTCAATAGTCACAAATAATATTAAATATCTTGGCGTGACTCTAAGGAAGTGAAAGATCTGTATAATAAAAACTTCAAGTCTCTGAAGAAAGAAATTATAGAAGATCTCAGAAGATGGAAAGATCTCCCATGCTCATGGATTGGCAGGATCAACATTGTAAAAATGGCAATCTTGCCAAAAGCAATCTACAGATTCAATGCAATCCCCATCAAAATTCCAAATCAATTCTTCAACGAATTAGAAAGTGCAATCTGCAAATTCATCTGGAATAACAAAAAACCTAGGATAGCAAAAACTCTTCTCAAGGATAAAAGAACCTCTGGTGGAATCACCATGCCGGACCTAAAGCTCTACTACAGAGCAATTGTGATAAAAACTGCATGGTACTGGTATAGTGACAGACAAATAGACCAATGGAATAGAATTGAAGACCCAGAAATGAACCCACACACCTATGGTCACTTGATCTTCGACAAGGGAGCTAAAAACATCCAGTGGAAGAAAGACAGCATTTTCAACAAATGGTGCTGGCACAACTGGTTGTTAACATGTAGAAGAATGCGAATCGATCCATTCCTATCTCCTTGTACTAAGGTCAAGTCTAAGTGGATCAAGGAACTTCACATAAAACCAGAGACACTGAAACTTATAGAGGAGAAAGTGGGGAAAAGCCTTGAAGATATGGGCACAGGGGAAAAATTCCTGAATAGAACAGTAATGGCTTGTGCTGTAAGATCGAGAATTGACAAGTGGGACCTCATGAAACTACAAAGCTTCTGCAAGGCTAAAGACACCATCAATAAGACAAAAAAACCACCAACAGATTGGGAAAGGATCTTCACCTATCCTAAATCAGATAAGGGACTAATATCCAATATATATAAAGAACTCAAGAAGGTGGACTCCAGAAAGTCAAATAACCCCATTAAAAATGGGGCTCAGAACTGAACAAAGAATTCTCACCTGAGGAATACCGAATGGCAGAGAAGCACCTGAAAAAATGTTCAACATCCTTAATCATCAGGGAAATGCAACTCAAAACAACCCTGAGATTCCACCTCACACCAGTCAGAATGGCTAAGATCAAAAATTCAGGTGACAGCAGATGCTGGCGAGGATGTGGAGAAAGAGGAACACTCCTCCATTGTTGGTGGGATTGCAAGCTTGTACAACCACTCTGGAAATCAGTCTGGTGGTTCCTCAGAAAATTGGACATAGTACTACCGGAGGATCCAGCAATACCTCTCCTGGGCATATATCTAGAAGATGTCCCAACCGGTAAAAAGGACACATGCTCCACTATGTTCATAGCAGCCCTATTTATAATAGCCAGAAGCTGGAAAGAACCCAGATGTCCCTCAACAGAGGAATGGATACAGAAATTATGGTACATTTACACAATGGAGTACTACTCAGCTATTAAAAAGAATGAATTTATGAAATTCCTAGCCAAATGGATGGACCTGGAGGGCATCATCTTGAGTGAAGTAACACAATCACAAAAGAACTCACACAATATGTATTCACTGATAAGTGGATATTAGCCCAAAACTTAGGATACCCAAGATATAAGATACAATTTGCTAAACGCATGAAACTCAAGAAGAATGAAGACCAAAGTGTGGACACTGTGCACCTTCTTGGAATTGGGAACAAAACACCCAGGGAAGGAGTTACAGAGACAAAGTTCGTAGCTGTGATGAAAGGATGGACAATTTAGAGACTGCCGTATCCAGGGATCCATCCCATAATCAGCTTCTAAAAGCTGACACCATTGCATACACTAGCAAGATTTTGCTGAAAGGACCCAAATATAGCTGTCTCTTGTGAGACGATGTCGGGGCCTAGCAAACACAGTAATGGATGTTCACAGTCAGCTATTGGATGTATCACAGGGCTCCCAATGGAGAAGCTAGAGAAAGTACCCAAGGAGCTAAAGGGATCTGCAACCCTATTGTTGGAACAACTTGATGTACTAACCAGAACCCCGGAGCTCTTGTCTCTAGCTGCATATGTATCGAAAGATGGCCTAGTCGGCCATCAATGGAAAGAGAGGCCCATTGGACTTGCAAACTTTATATGCCCCAATATAGGGGAATGCCAGGGCCAAAATAATGGGAATGGGTGGGTAGGGAAGTGGGGGGCGCTATGGGGGACTTTTGGGATAGCATTGGAAATGTAATTGAGGAAAATATGTAATAAAAATATTAAAAATAAAAAAAAGAAATTAAACAAAAAGAGAAAGTTGAAAAAAAAAATAAATAAATAAATTGGGCCAAACTCATAAGTAATAACAGTTGTGATTACAGACTATACATTATTTAGTCTCTAGTTACTTTTTCTCTGAAGACCAGAAAGGTGGAGTTTATGAAGATAAGTAAATTTACTTTTCTTTTTTTTTCTTTAAAGATTTATTTATTGTATTTATGTGAGTACACTGTAGCTGTCTTCACACACACCACAACAGGGCATCAGATCTCATTACAGATGGTTATGAGCCACCCTGTTGTTGCTGGGAATTGAACTCAGGGCCTCTGGAAGAGCAGTCAGTGCTCTTAGACATTGAGCCATCTCTCCAGCTTGTAAGTAAATTTTCTAAGATCACACATGTTTTATTTTTAAAATTTGTGCCAGTCATATGGCTCAGCAAGTAAAGGTACTTGCCACCAAACATAAAACCTGTGTTTGATCCCCAGGTCCCACACATGGGCATGTTAGGAAGAGATTTGGTTTCCAACTTCCCCATACATGCCAAATAAAGTGAAAGAAACATTGTGCACAGTAACACACACACACACACACACACACACACACGGTAGATAGAGATACATACATAATACATACATACATACCTACATACATACATACATACATACATACTAGATAGATATTTTTCTAAAGTCACTTATCCTAATAGAAATAAGAACTCACCCCTCTTATTTGAATTTGAAATTTAACATATTCACAATTCTGTAGAAGAAGGGAGGAGGAGGAGGAGGAAGAGGAGGAGGAGGGAAATAAAAGAAAAACGTAGTATTGTGGTAGACAGCTTTACCCAGTCATCAGATATCATCATGAAATTTCAGGTATCTTTTGCTGGCATTTGTCTGTCTTGCATTCAGTAGCATGCTGCCATGAAGATGGGTTTCCTTCTTACACTGTATCCATTAAATGAGAGCAGATCACAGGACAGAGAGAAATGTATCACTAAGGGGAAAGCCCTCATTCAGCAATTGGCCTTTACATCCAACCTCTCTGACTCCATAGAAATGAGGCTTCTACAAGCATAATTTCAGGTGTCAATTTAAAATTCCAAATGTGAACCGTTGAAATCCTGGCCAAATATAATACCATGACTTGTCATGAAATATTTGATCATTTTACTATCCTCATCAATAAAACTCTTTCTTAAATAATCAATGGTTAATGTTCAGGTTGAGGCCCTAAGAAAGCTTTCTTTTTATTTCTCCCCCTGAAAATAATTTATATAGTTCATAGTGTAGTCTACATAATGGGCAGAGCTGTGGACATAATTCCCTATTTCTTCAAACGGATACCAGTGATACTGTTTAATTTCTTAGCATCTACTATCAAGGCAGCATGTCAGCATCAGTCATGAAAATATTGGGAAAGAAACAGCACAGGAAGGCAGGATAATAAAGTAAGAGAGAGACAAAGGTTATTAATAGTTACAGAATTAAATTTGCTGGAGAAAAAGGATGGTGTTGGCCATTGCACAATTATCTCTGATTGACTGACATGACAAATGTTAATAATAGCAAGCGACACAGACCAGAGCAGAATGTCACATACATCAAAGCACAAATCCAGACATTCTTTGTTATTAATTTAATCTTAGTTTAATCACTCACTCCGTATGTGATTTTTCTTCTTTAGAGATGAGGGTTTATCTTGAAGCATGGAAATCATTGATTTTTTTCCCTCTCATTTATTCTTACAAGTATATATTTTATATTGAACATATACTCCCTTCTTAGATACATCCCCCCACTTGTTAATTGCCTCTGTCCTCCTAGACAATTTCATTTCAATTTTAATTTAATATGCATATACATGATTTTATGTTAGCACATAAAAATCTAGACATCATGGATGAGAAAAAACATATGATAATTGTGTTTGTAGTGTGGCTTAAAATGTTTAATAGGGTTATCCCCAGTTGTAACAATTTTCTTACAAATGACATAACTTCATCTTTTTATAGCTTGGAATGAGTGGGCTTTGTTGGAGGAAGTATATCACTGTGCAGGTGGGCTTTGAGGTCTCCTAGTGCTCAAGTTCTGCCCAATATGCAAGAGACTCCTTCTGGCTGCCTTTAGATCAAGATGTAGAATTCTCAGCTCCTTCTCCAGCACCATGTCTGCCTAGACACTGCCATGCTTCCTGCCATGACAATGGACTAAGTCTCTTAAACTGTAAGCCAGCCCAATTAAATGTTGTCCTTTGTAAAAGTTGCCTTGGTCATGGTGTCTCTTCACAACAAGAACTGTAACTAAGATTATATGTACACAAACATATATACATAGGTTGGTTTCATAATTAGCTCTTGTGAATAGTATTGCAATAAGCATTGATATTCAAGTATTTCTGTGATATTCTGACTTGGACTGCACCAAGTAAATACCCAGTAGTGGTATAGCTGTGTCTTATGATAGATCTATTTCTAGGGCTTTTTTATTTTGCAGTTTTGATTTATTTTTATGTGCGCATGTATGACCATGTCTCTGTGTGTGTATTAGTGTGTGTGTGTGTGTGTGTGTGTGTGTTTGCCATGACATGTGTAGGTCAGAGGACAACTTATGGGAATTTCTTCTCTCCTTCCTTTTATTTATATGGATGCCAGTAATAAAATTCAGGTTATCAAGCATGGTGTCAGGCATCTTTGCTACTGAGATACTACGATGGTCCCTTTTTCTAGATTTTTGATAAACTTCCATACCAATTTCCACAATAATAGAACTCATTTTTATTCCCACCAGCAGGATATAAAAGTCTCCTTCATGCTATCTGAGTTAGCACTTGCTCTGTGGCATTCAAGACAGTTTTCTATCTCTGATGGTTTAATGAGGTTGAAAATTTTTATATGTATTACCCATTTATATTTCTTCATTTGTGAACTGTCCAATTTATTGACTCAAATGGTTGGTTGAGTTTAGTGTTATTTTTGCTGTATTTTTTTTGATCATTGATATATTTTAGATATTAGTTCTCTGCCAGATATATATCTGGCAATTATTTCCTCAAATTCTTGTGCTATCTAAAAGAGGGTTTTTTGCCCACTACAATACATATTGTTAAATCAAATACAAAGAAGAGAAACCAAAAGGCAATGAACTGGAGGAAAGAACCTGTATCTACTAGTTTCCCATTTCTATAATGAAACATTTAAAACAACTTACAAAGAGAAAAGCTTTATTGTAGCCCAGAGTTCTAGAGGTTACACTCCAAGGTCAAGGTGCAGGTAGCACAGCAGGCTGGGAGCTTCAGGAGCACAGCTATTTTACCACACAAGGAAGCAAAACAAGAGAAGAAAGACCAGGGTCCCACATCCCTACCTTAAAGGCATGGCCACCATGACCTAATGTCCTTATAAAAACCCTGCTGACTGCAGGTTCTCCAACCTCTACAGTGTCCCTTATAGACCAAAGCCTTTAACCCATGATCTTCTCCAATAATACCAATATCACAGCCATAGCAAGACCCAGTTGAAGCAATACCTCAACAGCAACGCTGAGTGAGGCAGATGAAGCTTGAAAGCACAGAATCAGGAGCCGAGGGCCCAAGGTGATGCAAGTAGGGAAGCTTAGATAAAGGTGAGGTTGCCAAGGAGCCAGGAGCAGTGAATTCTGAAACTGAAGCTTTAGCCTCTGTCACTTCAAAGTCCTGAGGCCACCAAACCAGCCAATGAGGCTGAAGACACCAGAGTCAGGGAGCACAAGTTGTACTTAACGATAATACATAATTCCCACACCAATGTAGTGCAATGATAGATCTTCTGTGGAAGAAAAATAATAAAATAGTCAGTGAAATTAATTTCTTAGTGATTCATTCCTAGATTACAGAATAATTCCAGAGGCTTTTGAACAGGATAAATTTGATTGCTTTCTGACTCTCATTAAGTTTCATTTATTTCCTTAGTTGAGAAGAAGTACAGAACAATTACCCAACTACTACAAAAGTAGTTAGAATATTTTCTTTTTAATTATTTCAACTGAGAGATAAAACTTGGGTTATATTGTGCTCATCTTGGTCAGTAGTCTGTTACCATTTTATAGAGACACAAACTCACTTATACTGAAACCTTTTATTGTTAAGTTACTTAAATTTATACATCAGTAATTCTGTACACAATCATTAGTAAATTACATTAGAAATGCATACATTTAGGTGTGTGTATATGTACACATTTGAAACTTACAGAGCAGGGGCAAAGTGTCCACACTTTGGTCTTCGTTCTTCTTGAGTTTCGTGAGTTTCACAAATTGTATCTTATATCTTGGGTATTCTAAGTATCTGGGCTAATATCCACTTATCAGTGAGTACATATCATGTGAGTTCTTTTGTGATTGGGTTACCTCAATCAGGATGATGCCCTCCAGGTCCATCCATTTGCTAGGAATTTCATAAATTCATTCTTTTTAATAGCTGAGTAGTACTCCATTGTGTAAATGTACCACATTTTCTGTATACATTACTCTGTTGAGGGGCATCTGGGTTCTTTCCAGCTTCTGGCTATTATAAATAGGCTGCTATGAACATAGTGGAGCATGTGTCCTTCTTACCAGTTGGAACACCTTCTGGATATGTTGGGAACAAAACACCCATGGAAGGAGTTACAGAGACAAAGTTTGGAGCTGTGAAGAAAGGATGGACCATCTAAAGACTGCCATATCCAGGGATCCATCCCATAATCAGCTTCCAAACGCTGACACCATTGCATACACTAGCAAGATTTTCCTGAAAGGACCCTGATACAGCTGTCTCTTGTGAGACTATGCTGGGGCCTAGCAAACACAGAAGTGGATGCTCACAGTTAGCTATTGGATGGATCACAGGGCCCCCAATGGAGGAGCTAGAGAAAGTACCCAAGGAGCTAAAGGGATCTGCAACCCTATAGGTGTGTACTGGCTAGTTTTGTGTCAACTTGACACAGCTGGAGTTACCACACAGAAAGGAGCTTCAGCTGAGGAAATGTCTCCATGAGATCCAGCTGTAAGGCATTTTCTCAATTAGTGATCAAGAGGTCCCACCCACAAGGTGGGACCATCTCTGGGCTGGTAGTCTTGGTTCTATAAGAGAGCAGGCTGAGCAAGCCAGAGGAGGCAAGCTAGTAAAGAACATCCCTCCATGGCCTCTGCATCAGCTCCTGCTCCCTGACCTGTTTGAGTTCCAGTCCTGACTTCCTTTGGTGATGAACAGCAGCATTGAAGTGTAAGCCGAATAAACCCTTTCCTCCCCCAACTTGCTCCTTGGTCATGATGTTTGTGCAGGAATAGAAACCCTGACTAAGACAAGGTGGAACAACAATATGAACTAACCAGTACCCCCCAGAGCTCGTGTCTCTAGCTGCATATGTATCAGAAGATGGCCTAGTCAGCCATCAGTGGAAAGAGAGGTCCATTGGTCGCTCAAACTTTATATGCCCCAGTACAGGGAAATGCCAGGCCCAAGAAGTGGGAGTGGGTGGGTAGGGGAGTGGGTGGGGGAGGGTATGGGGAACTTTTGGGATAGCACTGGAAATGTAAATGAAGAAAATACCTAATTAAAAAAAAAGAAACTTACAAAGATACTAGGGAATCTTCAAGGCACATGATTCAAACTCTCTTCATATTTTTAAGGTATATATCACACGTATGAAGTATATATATATATATATATATATATATACACACACACACATATATATATATACATATGTATGTGTGTGCGTGCGTGTGTGTGTGTGTATGTATGCATTTGGAGTACATTGAGCTGATCTTGCTGTGGTAAAAAAATAAAATTCACACTTAGCATATCCTATTCTTATAGGATACAGCATATGAATTAGTACAGAAAATGGCTTTGTTCCTACTGGCTCCTACTGGTTCCTATCTTCTCATTGTCAATTGTCTTTTTATGGCGTTCCAGTTTCTAGGACACATTTAATTTTGGTGGAATTAAGCATGGATAGCTCAAAATTATATAATTAAATATATTCAGCTTCAATTAACAATTATAATTGACTCAAAGCTGTTAACATGACACCTGGTAACAGTAACACAGGAGCATTAGCATTTAGTCATTAATGTGTGCCAGATAATTATTGAAAAATGGAAGAAGAGAAATGGCCAGGCCAAAAAAAAAAACAAAATAAAATAAAATTCACAGGCTATATGCAAAAAGGGAGACACATAGCAGACAACCTGTATTTAGAGCAGTGTCAAAGAAAAAAGCTTAAATAAACGTCCATAGTCAGCAGGGGCTAACTAAATATGGAAATGAACCAAAATCATTGTGTTTTCAATATTTTTTTCTCAGAATGCAAATTTCCTTGTCAGTGTGGAATCATTTCTCCACATAAGAATATGTGATCCAGAGAAAAATCAGTATTGTGTAATAACTCACCAATCATTTCTGCCATCACAGGATATCTAATATTTTTATTAAATATTGTTTGGGAAATGTGAAATAAATTCATAGTTTGCCCATTAATTCAACTCATTTGTAAAGCTTTTGACACTGTTCATCACTGTAGGTACTAAACATATAAAAGTAAACAGACTAGAAACTGGTCTGGAAATTTTGTGGGTTTGTTTGTTTGTTTGTTTGTTTAGTTTTTAGTTGGGACTGGAAAGAATTGTGAGCAGAGACAAAAAAAAAAAAGTATAGAAAAAGAAAGGCACATCCATGGGTGATCATTGACCATCTAGAAAAAACCGAAAGAACCAAGTTTCTGGGCAAGCTTCTGCATGGGAGAGAGTCTCTGCATTAAGTTAGCCAAGGTAGAAAGACTTGCCCTAAATGTAAGAGGCTCTGTTCCATGGGCTGAAGCCCTGAACTGCATAGAAAGCAACCAGAAAGCTGAGGAGAGACAGTCAACATTCTATGCCTCCCTGGGTTCCCTTCTCCATGACAGCCTTGCGGTGACAGACCGTGCTCTGACGCTGTGAGCCCAAAGCAACCCTTCCTTCCTGAAGATGATACCTAGGGTGTTCATCACCATGAAGACTGATATGAATGCATAGATGTGCAGTGTATGTTGGAAATAGAATGAGACGTTTGATCAATTACAAAGGTTAAGTGAAAGAAAGAAAGAAAGAAAGAAAGAAAGAAAGAAAGAAAGAAAGAAAGAAAGAAAGAAAGGAAAGAGAAGCAGCAGGAAGGAGTCACTGAACAGACTCAAAATTTTCTCTGGGACCAATGATGTGCGGTGCCTCTTAGAACAATCTATAAAATGTTTTCTTTTTTCCTTATTTATTTTTCTCTCATATATTACATCCTGACTGACGTTTCCCCTCCTGTCTTCCAAGTCTCCCTCCCCCCCTGCCCTTCCCTATAACCTCCTCCATTTCTCTTCAGAAAAGAACAGGCTTCCCAGGAATACTGACCAAACATGGCATAACAAGTTACAATAAAACTAGGCACAGACCCTCATATCACGTCTGAATAAGGCAATCCAGGAGGAGGAAAAAGCATTCCAAAAGCAAACAAAAGAGTCAAAAACAGCTCTTCCGGTCAGAAAAGCACCAGGGCAGCTGGGGCGCAGGGTCTGCTGACACTCGCCAGCTACCCACAACACCCGCCACAGGATCTTAAGACTTCTGGTGAGTGGAGCACAGCTTCTGCTCCAATCCAATTGCGCAGGACCTGAGACTGCATTAGTTAGGGAAGCAGAAACCAGCCTGAGTAGGACCACAGGCCTCATCCGGCCAGATCAGCGCCAGGGTAGCGGGAGCACAGGGTTGCCTGACACCCGGCAGCTACCCACGACCCCCGCCGCAGGATTTTGGGACTGCTGGTGAGTGGAACACAGCTTCTGCTCCAATCCAATTGCGCGGGACCTGAGACTGCATTAGTTAGGGAAGCAGAAACCGGCCTGAGTAGGGCCACAGGCCTCATCCGGCCGGATCAGCGCTGGGTAGCGGGAGCGCAGGGTTGCCTGACACCCGCCAGCTACCCACGACCCCCGCCGCAGGATTTTGGGACTGCTGGTGAGTGGAACACAGCTTCTGCTCCAGTCCAATCACGCGGGACCTGAGACTGCTCTGGTTGGGGAGAGAGAAATCCAGCCTACATAGGGCCACAACCCTCTTCCGGTCAGAAAAGCACCAGGGCAGCTAGGGCGCAGGGTCGGCTGACACTCACCAGCTACCCACAACACCCACCACAGGATCTTAAGACTTCTGGAGAGTGGAACACAGCTTCTGCTCCAATCCAATTGCGCGCGGGACCAGAGACTGCATTAGTTAGGGAAGCAGAAAAACGGCCTGAGTAGGACCACAGGCCTCTTCCGGCTGGACCAGCACCGGGGTACCATCAGCTACCCACAACCCCCGCCGCAGGATTTAGAGACTGCTGGTGAGTGGAACACAGCTTCTGCTCCAATCTTTAAACAGTGACAACGATAACAACTAACCCCAGAGATTACCAGATGGCGAAAGGTAAACGTAATAATCTTACTAACAGAAACCAAGACCACTCACCATCATCAGAACCCAGCACCCCCACTTCGCCCAGTCCAGGGCACCCCAACACACCGGAAAAGCTAGACACGGATTTAAAAGCATATCTCCTGATGATGATAGAGGACTTCAAGAAGGACTTTAATAACACACTTAAAGAAATGCAGGAGAACACTGCTAAACAGGCAGAAGACAATAAAGAGGAAGCACAAAAATCCCTTAAAGAATTGCAGGAGAACACTGCTAAAGAGTTACAAATCCTTAAAGAAAAACACGATAACATAATCAAACAGGTAGAAGTCCTTACAGAAAAACAGGAAAACACATCCAAACAGATGATGGAAATGAACAAAACCATACTAGACCTAAAAAGGGAAGTAGACACAATAAAGAAAACCCAAAATGAGGCAACACTGGAGATAGAAACCCTAGGAAAAAAATCTGGAACCATAGATACGAGCATCAGCAACAGAATACAAGAGATGGAAGAGAGAATCTCAGGTGCAGAAGATTCCATAGAGAACATCGGCACAACAATCAAGGAAAATGTAAAATGCAAAAAGATCCTAACTCAAAACATCCAAGAAATACAGGACACAATGAGAAGACCAAACCTACGGATAATAGGAGTGGATGAGAATGAAGATTTTCAACTCAAAGGACCAGCAAACATCTTCAACAAAATTATAGAAGAAAACTTCCCAAATCTAAAGAAAGAGATGCCCATGAACATACAAGAAGCCTACAGAACTCCAAATAGACTGGACCAGAAAAGAAATACCTCCCGACACATAATAATCAGAGCAACAAATGCTCTAAATAAAGATAGAATACTAAAAGCAGTAAGAGAAAAAGGCCAAGTAACATATAAAGGCAAGCCTATCAGAATTACACCAGATTTTTCACCAGAGACTATGAAAGCCAGAAGATCCTGGACGGATGTTATACAGACACTAAAAGAACACAAATTCCAGCCCAGGCTACTATACCCAGCCAAACTCTCAATTAACATAGATGGAGAAACCAAAGTATTCCACGACAAAACCAAATTCACACATTATCTCTCCACGAATCCAGCCCTTCAAAGGATAATAACAGAAAAAAACCAATACAAGGACAGGAACCACGCCCTAGAAACAACAAGAAGGTAATCCCTCAACAAACCTAAAAGAAGACAGCCACAAGAACAAAATGCCAACTTTAACAACAAAAATAACAGGAAACAACAATTACTTTTCCTTAATATCTCTTAATATCAATGGACTCAACTCCCCGATAAAAAGACATAGACTAACAAACTGGCTACACAAACAAGACCCAACATTTTGCTGCTTACAGGAAACTCATCTCAGAGAAAAGGATAGACACTACCTCAGAATGAAAGGATGGAAAACAATTTTCCAAGCAAATGGCATGAAGAAACAAGCTGGAGTAGCCATTCTAATATCTGATAAGATTGACTTCCAACCCAAAGTCATTAAAAAAGACAGGGAGGGACACTTCATACTCATCAAAGGTAAAATCCTCCAAGAGGAACTATCAATCCTGAATATCTATGCTCCAAATACAAAGGCAGCCACATTCATTAAAGAAACTTTAGTAAATCTCAAAGCACACATTGCACCTCATACAATAATAGTGGGAGACTTCAACACACCACTTTCACCAATGGACAGATCATGGAAACAGAAACTAAACAGGGACACAGTGAAACTAAGAGAAATTATGAATCAAATGGATCTGGCAGATATCTACAGAACATTCTATCCTAAAACAAAAGGATATACCTTCTTCTCAGCACCTCATGGTACCTTCTCCAAAATTGACCACATAATTGGTCACAAAGCAGGCCTCAACAGATATAAAAATATTGAAAATGTCCCATGCATCCTATCAGATCACCATGGACTAAGGCTGATCTTCAATAACAAAATAAATAATAGAAAGCCAACCTTCACGTGGAAACTGAACAACACTCTTCTCAATGATACCTTGGTCAAGGAAGGAATAAAGAAAGAAATTAAGGACTTTTTAGAGTTCAATGAAAATGAAGCCACAACATACCCAAACTTATGGGACGCAATGAAAGCATTTCTAAGAGGAAAACTCATAGCTCTGAGTGCCTCCAAAAGGAAACTAGAGAGAGCACACATTAGCAGCTTGACAACACACCTAAAAGCACTAGAACAAAAGGAAGCAAATTCACCCAAGAGGAGTAGACGGCAGGAAATAATCAAACTCAGGGGTGAAATCAACCAAGTGGAAACAAGAAAAACTATTCAAAGAATCAACCAATCAAGGAGCTGGTTCTTTGAGAAAATCAACAAGATAGATAAACCCTTAGCCAGACTCACTAGAGGGCACAGGGAAAGCATCCTAATTAACAAAATCAGAAATGAAAAAGGAGACATAACAACAGATCCTGAAGACATCCAAAACACCATCAGATCCTTCTACCAAAGGCTATACTCAACAAAACTGGAGAACCTGGATGAAATGGAGAAGTTCCTAGACAGATACCAGGTACCAAAGTTGAATCAAGATCAGGTTAATGATCTAAACAGCCCTATATCCCCCAAAGAAATAGAAGCAGTCATTAATAGTCTCCCAACTAAAAAGAGCCCAGGACCAGATGGGTTTAGTGCAGAGTTCTATCAGACCTTCAAAGAAGATCTAATCCCAGTTCTTCACAAACTATTCCACAAAATAGAAACAGAAGGTACTCTACCCAACTCATTCTATGAAGCCACAATTACTCTGATACCTAAACCACAAAAAGACCCAACAAAGATAGAAAACTTCAGACGAATATCCCTTATGAATATTGATGCAAAAATCCTCAATAAAGTTCTTGCTAACCGAATCCAAGAACACATCAAAACAATCATCCATCCTGACCAAGTAGGTTTCATCCCAGGGATGCAGGGATGGTTCAATATACGGAAATCCATCAACGTAATCCAGTATATAAACAAACTCAAAGACAAAAACCACATGGTCATCTCGTTAGATGCGGAAAAAGCATTTGACAAGATCCAACACCCATTCATGATAAAAGTCTTGGAAAGATCAGGAATTCAAGGCCCATACCTAAACATGATAAAAGCAATCTACAGCAAACCAGTAGCCAACATCAAAGTAAATGGTGAGAAGCTTGAAGCAATCCCTCTAAAATCAGGGACTAGACAAGGCTGTCCACTTTCTCCATACCTATTCAACATTGTACTTGAAGTCCTAGCCAGAGCAATTCGACAACAAAAGGAGATCAAAGGGATACAAATTGGAAAAGATGAAGTCAAAATATCACTTTTTGCAGATGATATGATAGTATATATAAGTGACCCTAAAAATTCCACCAGAGAACTCCTAAGCCTGATAAACAGCTTCGGTGAAGTAGCTGGATATAAAATTAACTCAAACAAATCAATGGCCTTTCTCTACACAAAGAATAAACAGGCTGAGAAAGAAATTAGGGAAACAACACCCTTCTCAATAATCACAAAGAATATAAAATATCTTGGCGTTACTCTAACTAAGGAAGTGAAAGATCTGTATAATAAAAACTTCAAGTCTCTGAAGAAAGAAATTCTAGAAGATCTCAGAAGATGGAAAGATCTCCCATGCTCATGGATTGGCAGGATCAACATTGTAAAAATGGCTATCTTGCCAAAAGCAATCTACAGATTCAATGCAATCCCCATCAAAATTCCAAATCAATTCTTCAACGAATTAGAAAGTGCAATCTGCAAATTCATCTGGAATAACAAAAAACCTAGGATAGCAAAAACTCTTCTCAAGGATAAAAGAACCTCTGGTGGAATCACCATGCCGGACCTAAAGCTCTACTACAGAGCAATTGTGATAAAAACTGCATGGTACTGGTATAGTGACAGACAAATAGACCAATGGAATAGAATTGAAGACCCAGAAATGAACCCACACACCTACGGTCACTTGATCTTCGACAAGGGAGCTAAAAACATCCAGTGGAAGAAAGACAGCATTTTCAACAAATGGTGCTGGCACAACTGGTTGTTAACATGTAGAAGAATGCGAATCGATCCATTCCTATCTCCTTGTACTAAGGTCAAGTCTAAGTGGATCAAGGAACTTCACATAAAACCAGAGACACTGAAACTTATAGAGGAGAAAGTGGGGAAAAGCCTTGAAGATATGGGCACAGGGGAAAAATTCCTGAATAGAACAGTAATGGCTTGTGCTGTAAGATCGAGAATTGACAAGTGGGACCTCATGAAACTACAAAGCTTCTGCAAGGCTAAAGACACCATCAATAAGACAAAAAAACCACCAACAGATTGGGAAAGGATCTTCACCTATCCTAAATCAGATAAGGGACTAATATCCAATATATATAAAGAACTCAAGAAGGTGGACTCCAGAAAGTCAAATAACCCCATTAAAAAATGGGGCTCAGAACTGAACAAAGAATTCTCACCTGAGGAATACCGAATGGCAGAGAAGCACCTGAAAAAATGTTCAACATCCTTAATCATCAGGGAAATGCAACTCAAAACAACCCTGAGATTCCACCTCACACCAGTCAGAATGGCTAAGATCAAAAATTCAGGTGACAGCAGATGCTGGCGAGGATGTGGAGAAAGAGGAACACTCCTCCATTGTTGGTGGGATTGCAAGCTTGTACAACCACTCTGGAAATCAGTCTGGCGGTTCCTCAGAAAATTGGACATAGTACTACCGGAGGATCCAGCAATACCTCTCCTGGGCATATATCCAGAAGATGTCCCAACCGGTAAAAAGGACACATGCTCCACTATGTTCATAGCAGCCCTATTTATAATAGCCAGAAGCTGGAAAGAACCCAGATGTCCCTCAACAGAGGAATGGATACAGAAATTATGGTACATTTACACAATGGAGTACTACTCAGCTATTAAAAAGAATGAATTTATGAAATTCCTAGCCAAATGGATGGACCTGGAGGGCATCATCTTGAGTGAAGTAACACAATCACAAAAGAACTCACACAATATGTATTCATTGATAAGTGGATATTAGCCCAAAACTTAGGATACCCAAGATATAAGATACAATTTGCTAAACGCATGAAACTCAAGAAGAATGAAGACCAAAGTGTGGACACTGCGCACCTTCTTGGAATTGGAAACAAAACACCCAGGGAAGGAGTTACAGAGACAAAGTTCGTAGCTGTGATGAAAGGATGGACCATTTAGAGACTGCTGTATCCAGGGATCCGTCACATAATCAGCTTCTAAACGCTGACACCATTGCATACACTAGCAAGATTTTGCTGAAAGGACCCAAATATAGCTGTCTCTTGTGAGACGATGCCGGGGCCTAGCAAACACAGGAGTGGATGTTCACAGTCAGCTATTGGATGTATCACAGGGCTCCCAATGGAGAAGCTAGAGAAAGTACCCAAGGAGCTAAAGGGATCTGCAACCCTATTGTTGGAACAACATGATGTACTAACCAGAACCCCGGAGCTCTTGTCTCTAGCTGCATATGTATCGAAAGATGGCCTAGTCGGCCATCAATGGAAAGAGAGGCCCATTGGACTTGCAAACTTTATATGCCCCAATATAGGGGAATGCCAGGGCCAAAAGAATGGGAATGGGTGGGTAGGGAAGTGGGGGGCGCTATGGGGGACTTTTGGGATAGTATTGGAAATGTAATTGAGGAAAATATGTAATAAAAATATTAAAAAAAAAAGAGTCAAAAACAGCCCTGCTCCCACAGGAACACCAAGCTAGACACCCAGAACATGTATTCAGTGGAGATAGCTCAAATCCATAGAGGTTCCTTGACTGTCACTTCAGTCTCTGTGAGCCCTTATTAGACCTGATTTGTTGATTCTCTGGGCTGTGTTCTTAAGGTGTCCTTGACCCCTCTGGCTGCTGCAATCTTTCCTCCCCATCTTCTTTGGGATTCCTGACCTCTATCCAGTGTACGGTTGTATATGTTTTCATCAGTTGTGAGTGAAGCCTGTGTCTGATGACAATAATGCTTAACTTGAATCTATAAATATAGAATAATATCACTAGGAATCTTTTCATTGATTTTTTTTTTTTTTTTTTTTGCCAGTCATGTTTGGTTCTATTCTAGGTCTCTGGTCAGCCCCTGGTTCCTAGCCCTCTAGACAATGTTGGGCATGGGATCCTTCTGTAGCATTGGTCTCATGGTGGACCAGTCATTGTACCACCTTTAGCCCAGTGGATCTTGTAGGCAGGACTAATTATAGGTCAAAGGTTTTGTGGTGGGGTTGCTGTCTCAGTTTCTACCAGACTTTGAAATAAAGACTAATGCCAATATTCCTCAAATTATTCCACAAACTAGAAACAGAAGAGACATTGCCAAAAATCATTTCTATGAGTCCACAGCCACTCTGTTACCCAAACAGTACAAGATTCAACAAAGAAAAAGAACTACAGACCAATTTTCCTTATGAACATTGGTGCAAAAAATACTCTATAAAATATCCATAAACCGAATCAAAGAACACATCAGAAGTATCATCTCCCATGATCAAGCAGGATTCAACTTGCAAGATGATGCAAGAGTGATTCAACATATAAAAATCTGTCGATGTAATCCACCATATAAACAAACAGAAAGGAAAAAAGCAAACAGATGATCATATCACTAGATGCTAAAACATCCTTTAATTAAGTTTTTCGATGCAGGCTCAATTATAATACAAGATGTGATGTAGTCAGACTAAGGTAAGCCCAAGAGTGAGCATTTCTGATCACAGTTTAGAGCAGTAGTTCTCAACTTGTGGGTCCCCACTCCTTCCGGGGTTGAATGACCCCCTCACGGGGATCACCTAAGACCACTGGAAAACAGATATTTCCATTACAATTCATAACAGTGCCAAAGTATAGTTAGGAAGTAGCAATGAAAATAATGTCCGGGGGGTTCACCCCAACATGAAGAATTGTACTAAAGGAGTGAAGCATGAAGAAGGTTGAGAAGTGCTGGTCTAGAGTCTCTGCAGGGTACTGATACTCAAGCTGTGCTTTGAGTGCAAGGTCTTAGCCAACCAGGGGGAATGCAGCTGGAAGAGCAGTGTCGAACTGTGTGGAGATCTAAGGAACAGAGTTCTGACATTTGGCAATGTCAGATATTGAGGGAAGCCTGCAAGGAAAACAGAATTAGTAAAACAGGATTCAGTACAGAATCTATAAAAAGAAAGCATTTCAGTAGCATAAGATGTGCGTATGACAGAGACTAGAAATATGAATAACTGCAAAATTGAATGATACAAACTAGAGTTTGGGCTGAATATAGATCTATAGTTCTTCTAGGCAGGAAAGACCACCCCCCAACACACACACACACACACACACACACACTTCCCAATGACTCCATTTTGGCCAATATTACACTGATCAATATTGTAGAATCATTTGGAATTTTAAAGCTCTTTTTTTTATTTTGGTTTTTGTTTTGTTTGTTTGTTTGTTTGTTTGTTTTTTGAGATGGGGATGGGTTCTCCCTATGTAGCCCTGGCTAACCTAAAATTCTCTATGTAGACTGAGATGTCCTTGAACTCCCCAAGTTCTGCCTGTCTCTTCTTACTAAGTGCTAGGTTAGAAGGTCTGTGCTGCCACACCAGCCTGGAATTCTTCCTGAACAAGTAGGAAAGTCGAGGTCAAGGCAAAACCAATGAGCCATTGCAGTCTTCACTAGTGAAATTTCAACAAGTAGATTAAAATTAATCAGACTAATTGGGCCTTTTCTGG
Source organism: Mus caroli (assembly GCF_978045245.1). Lineage (NCBI taxonomy): Eukaryota > Metazoa > Chordata > Mammalia > Rodentia > Muridae > Mus > Mus caroli. Next base: position 90,263,731 of record NW_028227269.1, on the reverse strand, counting down.
GAGCAATGGAGAAAAATGAACATGTGTAGAGACTGAAAAAGTTAAAACTACTGCTGAATTTTGTCTAACCTATGAGTTTTAAAAAGCAAAAGGAAGGTGATCCCCCTCAAGGGCTATTCAACACATTTAAATGTGAGCTCATCAAAGCATGGACTAATGTTTTAACAGCTGGAGTGGTTAAGCATCCTTCTGTTTTAATAGTTTTAATAGCCTATGACAAGAGGGCAAGGTTAGACACCCAAAGAGCTCAGCATCCTCAAGGGCAACACCTGAAGTGAGTGAGAATCTGTTCTGATGGAATGCAGCAGCAGTTTCTGTAGAGCAAGGCTGTTTAATAGACTGCTCTCTGCATTTAAATTATAGTAGACTTGCCCTTCACTTAAACTTGACCAGCAGCCCCCACGCAGCTCTAAGGGATGATGCTGCAGTGCTGCGATACAGGAAGGAAAACAGACCACTGTCACCATGCACATACCTCCCTCTTAGTGTATGGAAGCACAGGGATGCTGCACTCAGACAGGCACCATATAAAGCACACTACACTCTTGGCCATAAAGTGTGACACAGCTTAGGGATCATCACATCCATTCAGTTAAAATAGAAAGAGATCTGGAAAACGAAAGAGTTGCATTCAGTTCCTGTTTCCTGATCTCTTTCCCATGTAAACTCTGAGGTCTTCAATGCTCACTTACCTATAGACTTCCAGGTCTCAGTGTGTGTGTGTGTGTGTGTGTTTCTTTTCTGCAGATCTTAAAAGTAAACATGACATGAAGACCCTCCTTGGTAGCATATCTATTGGGATAGGAGAAATATATTCCCCAGGTAAGTTTGAAATGGAATACAGAGTCTCTTGGCAACTCATGCTAAAACTTTAGTGACCTCCCCCCCCCCACACACACACACACAATCACCTGCAGTGATTGTCAAGCCACAGATTTCTGAGCCCTTCTGCAGTCTCTGATCTAGAAGGTCCAGAGGAACCAAGAGGCCTCATCCCTAACAAGTATGTAGGTGTTCCCTCCTCATGATGCTCAGGCCTTTAGAGCAACTGTTTTATATACTGTGTTCTCAGGCAAGGTTCTCCAAGTCACTTTGTTTTGAGAGAGTTATCCACAAGCTGGTTCTCCATGGACTCACGGTGGGTATCAGTAGCTGAGACAGCTCAGGACTTCAAAATCAGGAGATAAAGGACAATAGTTGGTGGTAGTCTCCAGTAAGAGCAGTTAGACCCTGTTTCAGAAACTTCCCCAGCAGGGGACCATGCTGGGATGCCCTTGTCTTTTCCCCTAGTAAAGCTTTCAACTTTAGAAGTCCTTAAACCCCAATAGACATTTTTGCTTCTTCTATATCTACTTAAAACAGATTGAATTCTGGACAAAACGGGAATCTGAAAACATACCCATTTCCTGGATGTGTCCACAGTGGGATAAGCTCAAGGGAAGAAGTAACAGAGAGCTGAGGAGTATAAGCCCCATGCCTGTCAGGATCAGGCCACTGCTGCTTGATAGAACTCACTCTTGTTCCAAAGAATATGTCCTTGCTTCTTTGCCTGTGTGGTTTCCAACTGTGTCTCATTGGAATTCTTCCCCTTCAGAAACACAAGAACGAAAACTGCTGCTGGTGTCCAGACTTGGGGAAACTAGAGACCTTCCTATAACATCTCCATGCAAAAAAGGCACCACCATCTTCCTGAGCCAACACCATAGGAGACATATTTGAATATTCTTCTTGTATAAGTCTAATGTTGCTTTGAGACTCCAAAGTCACAAAAGGAATTAGTTCTATCCCTGTATTTTCTAATGACATAATATAAACACATATATTTTTTTTGCTATTACCCAGAATAGTTACATCAATAAATAAGTCATGGTTACTTTATAAAATGAAATTAATTGAGAGCCAGGCAGTGGCTAGCACATTCCCTTTAATCCCAACACTTGGGACAAAGAGACAGGTGGAACTCTGAGTTATAGACCAGCCTGGACTATAGAGTGAGTTCCAGGACAGTCAAGGCTACACAGAAAAACCCTATCTCATACAAACAAACAAACAAACAATAAATAAATAAATAAATAGATTGAAAGTTTACCATTAATTACAACAGTATAGGCCAGAATGATGGCAAATACAACTAATTTTCTGAAACAGCAAGAAAAAAAAGTAAACTAAGAAAAAAATCAAATACTATTCAAAGTACTTTATTTTTAATTTATACTTTTTCTATGATGTTGAGAACTATACCCAGGGCCATACAAGCCCTCTAGCACTAAACTATATCCATAGTCATTTGTCTATCAATACATGCTGATCAAACTGAAAGGATGATATATCACTAATATCACACTGAACACACAAATGGACTCATTCACAAATTACACCTAACATGAAGGGTCTGCACTGGTTTTATCGCAATACAACCTTCCTCTCTCCACTCTTCTGAGACTGGACATACATCAATTATAGTTCAAATTAACGTCCCTTTCAACCTCTCTTCTGTTTGCCTTCCAAGCCCAGTAAACACCAAAACTCCTCAGTCACAAAATATTCCAGCAAGAGAAGGTGGCCCCATCAAGCCCTGATAACCTTTCTCACTGCAAGAATAATAGAACATGACTTTCTTGGGGCACTTCCATCAATTTCTATTAAATTTATCCTCCAAAGCTGTCAAGCCACTCATTTTTTCCTTCCTCCTATAGAGAGTGCCAGTGGATTGGGGGCGTGGGGTAAGCATAGACTATAAGAGGAATGGAAGCTTTGGACTGAGAGGGCCTGGGAGGGGGATGGGCATGGAAAGCAAGGGCAACAAACCCTCTGACCTTCCTGGAACGACCACAATCACAGACACTTCACTTAATCTCACCAAGGCTATTAGGAGCTACATTTCCAGGTTGCATCTAGCTGCTCGGAAAGATAACTGCCTCGCAGACTGCAATATACCTTGAGAGAATTAGATTTCTCTAAGCCAAAGATTGAATTCCTACAGTTCCCCGCAGCCCCTTCTTCACTGGAACCAGGGCTTCATGCATGCAATTTCATTTTCCTTGTTGCACAGGGTAGATGACATCCTGCTAAGTCAGCCAGAAGTAGCTGAAGACAGAAACACTAGGTTTTGTGATGTTACACGCCAGTCTGCTTGCTTCATTTACCTATTGCTCCTACAAGACCTGCTGGGGGGAAGAAGAGAAGCCTTCATCAGAAAAACAACAAAAATACTCTCTTCAGCTCCAGGAGGCAATTCAGAAAAGGGAAGGGTTTTTTTGTTTTGTTTTGTTTTGTTTTGTTTTGTTTTTACTTTTAACCCTCAACACTATTTGCCATGAAACATTGAGACATTTCAGCTGATTGGGATGATTAACTGAGTAGAGAGCATAGAATAGGGAAAAGATTTGTTGCCTGTAAGCAACCAAATGTCATCTCAAGGTTTAAAAAAAAACAAAACAACAACAACAACAACAAAAAAAAAACAGCATGCAAATCAAGTTTTTGGAGCTCCATCTGCAGCTAGTATGTCCTCTAGGAAACTTCCCCTCATTTTCTAGCCTGAATCCTGTTTGACGGGCTCTGTGCTCCTGTAACATTCCTGGCCCCTGGCACTACATCATTTCTGACGTTGTATTACAATTACTCGTTTGCATGTCTGTTTCTTCTCCCCTATACCAGGACCTCCTCTCCAGCACGGGTTGTATATTTTGCTTTTATCACCAACCTCTCTATAGTATCTGCATGTGGCCGATGCTCCACCTGACTGAGTTGAACAAATGAGAAGACCTAAATCAATTTCTCATATATTCCTTCCAGGAATCCCATCAATTTGTTAGCCAAGATGCCCTCCCTGAAACTAAATCAAATGTATACATGCAGAGAGATGGGGGCAACGAATGTGCTAAGGAAAGGCTCCTAAGGTATTAATCTTTTACAAAATAAACTTGTAAAGTAGGGCACGACATTTGACATTCAGATCAGTATTGTCAAAGCAGAGGTTGGGAAGTACCCACTTAGTAAATCTCACCAGACAGCTTGAAGTTGTGTGTGCCTGTCCTCTCATGCAATCAGGACTGAGATGTGGGAGAAGCACACAGGATACATGCTGCCTTTGAAGGTCTGAAGATGGACTTGTGTGATGTCGTACATGATGTGGCGCTGGCGTTTTTCCTACCAATCAGATCGAGCCGCGCCCCACTCACCCAGCTCTCTGCAGGAATCCCTTTTACCTCTTTTCCCTCTATTCAGATCCCCTTTTGTAAGCCTCCCAAACAGAAGGAACCTTAAAGTCCCTAACTTATCACTTCACATAGTAGGAAATAAGAATCAGGAAGGAATGCAGCCTCCAACTTGTACCATGTTCATAAAAGGCATCAACTACAGTCAGAATGAAAGCTTGCCCTTTGGGATTCACCCACCCTCCACTGGCTCCTTCTACTTATTCCCTGTCAGAGCCACATTCCTGACATGACCAGTTGAAGTGGAAACTTCCGGTTTCTTTGGAGACTCCGTTGTGTCAAGTGATGTTTTTTTCTAGAAACTGTCTTATGACAGAATGGTTTGCTGAAGCAGACACTTGGGAGGATGTTTTGCTAAAAACAGACACGTGGTGTTTTCTGAACGCAGCCTACAAAAACCACATGTGATTTTTTTTTTTTTCTAGAGTGGATACTTGAGAAAACGCACGATGTTTAGAAAGCCCAACAGACAGTGGATGGCATTAGATGGTATTGGTATGCCTTGTCATTCTTTACAGGTCATTGTTGGGCTTTGCTGAGGTTGGTCATCACTGATAATGCTGGATGGTATTGGTATGACTTACCATTCTCTGTTAATCATTGTTTGTCATGACTTCATAGAGATAAATACACCAAAAACCTTCTGGTGGTGTACTAGTGGCTTCTTGCCACGTCTTTCAATCCGGGCTGATTGAGAGAACCTTGTGGTTTCTTCTGGATCAACCTGCCTGCGTTCCTGACTCTTGAATGCTGTCTGTGAGACCTGCCACTGCTGATTCGTAAATAGTGTTTGCCAGTCCTGTGGTTGCTGATTCGTGAATGATATTTGTGAGTGGATCGAGCTGTCACTACAGATTCATATAACCTGAACTGCTGATATCCTGACAATGCAGATTAGATTTGCTCCAAAGAAATATTTCTAAACCGGTTCACACCCTCCATTGCTCTATTAACCTCTCCTTACCACTCACTACTCCTTGTGGGTAGTGGGCTAAAAGGGACATTAAAACATCTTAAAAACCTTATTAAAAGTAGGTGTCAAAAATATCTCAGCCTACAACCTGTCGAGTGGCCAGAGTCTGCATTTTCTTACACCTTGCCCCTCTTTAATCCCCAGACATTCAGGATTTTATACTCATCTTTGCTCTCCAAACTTGGGTTCATGCTCTGTCATTGACTTTAACATGCAAGGTTCTAAAACCTAATACCATAACCCAAATCCCAGTGCTCTAGCTCCAAACTCCCAGAAAAAAAAAATGAGTTAATGTGGTTTTTCTCAGGTTCACAAGATCTCCAAGATCTGATCACGGTCCTCTAGGCATATTACCCGTAAAAATAATGAAGCAAACGCAAAACCTGGAAATTCCGTGTAGTGTAGAGCAACTGTAGTAAAATATAGGTCATAGGTCAAAGAAAGCCAAAGGGAAATAGAGGCTTAACACTGTAGAGTCTTAATGCTATCACCTTCTACGGATATTGTAAAAGGTGTGTATGCCTTCTTGTCACGGAGTTTTAGGCACTGTCATTTATTCCTACATTTATTCACTAAATATTTCTCAAGTGCCCTTGAACAGTACTAAACTTTATTTTTTGAGTATTTCTTTAAGAAACTTATTATTTTAAGACGTATAAATGTTTTTGGAGAAAGTAAATTTGAGTGGTGAATTGCACAAGTGACTGTATGCTGTGGTTAGTCTTCACATTATAGAATGAGCTAAAAAACCTGGGTTCACATTCAGGTTCTGACACATTATAACTGTCCCTTGAGCTCTCTCAGGCTTCAATTCCCTCTTCTGGAAATGGAAACATTGGACACTAAACCCTATAACATTGTGTGGCTTAAATGAAATAACAAATGTAAAGAACTTGTACTAATTACTTTTCCTGTTTCTATGATACAATTCCCTGGCAAACGCAGGAAGGGAGAGGCGGGGTTTATTCTACTCACAGTTTAAGGAAATGGGGCACGTCCTGCTGCACTTATTACATCTGGCTCTCAGGGAGCAGAGAACAGGGAATGCCAGTGATCCATGAATTTTCTTCTTTCTATGCAACCCAGAATCTAAGCTCTCCATCTTTAGGATGGGTCTTCTCACCTCAGCTAACAGAATACAAATCATCCCAGATAGGTAGGATCAGAGACTTGTGTCCTAGATGAGTTTAGGTCTTGTCAAGTTAAAAATCAGTATTAAACATCACAGCCCTGTCCCTCATCAACCTGACTAAGCCATCACCTGCCCCTCTTGTCTCCATAGATTACTGGATGTCTCATAATGCAAAATGCATTCGTTCCAACTTGAAATGTCCCTATAGCTTCTAACAGTGCTCACATTGCTTAAAAGTCCAAAGACCAAGGCTTAAGGCAATACCTTAATTTTGAGCCCCTTTATATAAAAAAAAACCGCATCACATAGTCTAAACTATAATGGTACTTACTATAAACATTCCTCTTTCAAAATGGAAGACTTAGAGCAAAGCAAAAAAAAAAAAAAAAAAGATGAGGTCAAAGAAAAAGCAAACCAAGAAAGAAAAACAAGTGATTCTGCATCTCCTTGACTAGCAGTTGGTAATAGAATCATCTAGGTTCCAAAGGGCTTAGCCCCGCTCCACTAGATCTACCAGCTCAACTACCTCTCTCTCTCTCTCTCTCTCTCTCTCTCTCTCTCTCTCTCTCTCTCTCTCTCTCTCTCTCTCTCATTCTCTCCTCTTCCTCTTCCTATTCTTCTTCTTCTTTTCTTCCTCCTGCTCCCTCCCTTCTTCCATTCCTCCCACTCCTTCCCTTCCTTCTCTTTCTCTCTCCCTTCTCCTCTCTCTGACAGCTTCACCCAACAGTCTCTCTCCCAAGAATTCTGGGAGACAAAAATTCTGACTCACATACACATTATATTCAACCTTACTCAAGTTCTCAGGACATAGTCAGGATTCAGCCAGATTCACTGCCAGAGTATCACATCAATGGCCCCTATCCCAATTCCTAAGAGAGTCCTTACTATCTCCTGAAACTTTAAGATCTGAACTTCCACTGTCCATAGTCCTCTCAGCCCTTTGTCATCCAAGGTCCCACCAGAATGACCCATTCAGCTTTGATCACAGCATTCAAGGGCTTTTCTACCCCAACGTTCCAAATGCCTACACATTCTACCGGTTTCAGAGGCTGGAGAACCATAAGGCCAGGTGGATTTCAACAGTAGCCCCACTTTTTGGAATCAATTTTCTAAATGAGCTATTTTTTTACTATTACTGTGATAAAATACCTTTTCTAAAGTAGAGGAGAAAGGGTTTATTTAGACTAACGGTTAAAGCATACAGTCTATCGTGGCAAGGAGGTCCCAGAAGCAGGAACTTGAAGCAGGTGATCACTCTCCAGTCAGAAAGCAGAGCAAGTTGAGTCAGTGAGCTCATCTTCCTTTCTTATTTTTATAAGAAAATAAAATCCAGCATCTGTGCCTTTGGAACAGGGCCAAACACTTTTAGTATGGGTCTTCCTACCTACCCCAAATTATGTAACTAACTAATATCTCATAGGCACGGTCAGAGGCTTACCTAACCAAATAATCCCTTGCAAGCATGACCAGAAGGGTATCTCTTAGATGATTCTAGATCTTGTCAAGCTAATTACTGATATTAACTATCACAGTATTTTTGAGAGCAGTATACACATGTTCTACATATTTAAAGTTGTTATATTTATAAGAGGATTTTTGAACTGAAGTAGCCCTTTCTACTAAAAGGCAGGAATGGAATAAAATAATATTGCAGTAATATTTATTTATTCATCTCATTTCATAGCAATAAAAAATGTAAAGTTTGGTGAAGGAGAGAAAAGAGAACTAGGAAATTAACATACATGATGAGTGTTTTGGGGTTATCTTTGGTCTCTAAGTAACTACACTTAATTAATACAAAAAAAGAGAAATGGTTAGAATAGGACTTCTCAAATGTGATAATATAAGTTGTCTAAGGATACCATTTGGATGAAAGCTAATTCAGTGGGGTTGGATGAGCCCTGAGATTCTGAATCTCTTATAGTTTCCTATTGATGGTGATGTTACTGGTCCCCAGATCATTTTTGGAGTAAAACGGGGATAGGTATAATTATAACTACATATGTATGCAAGTGTATATATTTAACACATTGCTATTATGTATAAATATATGCACAATATGCTACAGGCAAATGAACACATGTATGTTTATATGCAAATATTCCCTCATGTTAGCAATAAAATAAACTGATGACTATTGCTATGGGTCTTCACCAAAATAAATAAGGAAATAGTTTTATAGATTGCTATCCTCTGTGAAAAATAGTTAGCATCTTCCTGAGAGCTGCTGTAATTACTTGCAAAAGGCCTTCATAGTTGAGCTTGTGGACTGTTGATATTTCTGACTGGTAGAGTATGGGGCCAGTCATTGGACCCTCATCTGATCTCAATCATTCTCTTCTCCACATCCCAGTTAGCTGTATGTGATTTGACCCTGATTGCACATGGCCTTTTGGTCTTGGAAATTACTTGAGTTTATAGAGCAGAAGAGATTAACTGAAGAGGAGACTCCATCTTTGCAACTATGAAGAAGTCATCATCTATGCCAGGGTGAGACTTTCTGACGGTGCATGCTCCTATAAATAAGCCCTCACCCATACTGAGTAAGTAATCCCAGTAAACTCACTGGTTCTTCAAACCTATGAGAAAGAGATATTTGTTTACATGGCCCCAGGAGAGTCTCCACAAGAGTGGAATGGGTGAGTTCCTTCTTTTGCCTTAGTGTCTTTATTTTTAAAAAATGAAAATATTAAACAAGATTTCTAAGCATGCTTCCAGCATTCACTTCCAATGTGATAATTTTTTTTCTCTCAGAGGAAAAAGAGAAATAAATTACAGTTACCATTGCATGGAATTTAAAAGATACAAAGAAACTTATTTTTTATCCTCAGGTTCTTTGTTTACCTTGCCCTCAGGAAAATCCTCATGGAGACTGATGCTCTGGAGTCATTTGAGATAGAGAAAATGGAACTATTTTATTTTATTTTATTTTATTTTATTTTATTTAGTCACCAAAATGCAAATGTCAATGAAGAGATTATACACAGACACTATTTAGAAAAACAGCATTAGAGACCTTCATTTGGAAGAATTCCATTCAGGTCAATGTCATAAACAAGGGTTGGAACATTCAGTTTCATAGCTTTAGTGAGTCCAAGGAAATGTCAGGTTCTGGGGAGAAGGCAGGGCTATACAAAGAACTTTTAAAAGCATGGAGGAGAGAAAAGTCACCTTGGTAAATATTCAGTCTCCTAGCAGCTCTCCAGCCAGCAAAAACCCTTGGATACACATGATTCTGCAACATGAGCTGTGTATGCAAATTGTTATCATTTCCTCCTGACAGGTTGGTGTTATTTATGAGTTTACCAACTACAGCTAACCTTTTACCCTGTCATATTTCTGTGCACTTGCAGGCCTAATCCAGCTTGCTTAGCATCTTTCCTGCAAAGGGTAACATGAAACCAGAAGTCTGAAAGCATCCTCTCTGATAGAAATGCATTCACTAAGCCAAGAGGTTGCCCTGATGAATCACCTTCTCAAACACATGTACCATTCTGATTTTGTTTGTTCCAAAAAAACTTTTGTTTTCTTTTTCAGACACTGTTTAAAGTGATTAAGTGCATCTATAAGACGAACGATGGCTTGGATATTTTGACTAGTATTTTTTTAAGTGGGGAGAAAAGAAGATAAAAACACATAAGAGACCAGCCCAGAGTGTCTGGACAATCCTTGCCTTTAGTTCTGCTAAGAATGCTAGCACTGACCTAGGCTTCGGTCCATCTAGTGCAGAGCCCAGGACATTGCTGCAGAGAGACAATCTACTCATCTATTTCAGAGCTTATGTTAAGATCAACAGTCCTGCTGTTACACTGAGCAATCATTATGAAAGCAAATAATTGGGTTTTTTTTTTCCTCTACGATACAACTAACGGTAGATATTTATTCCAAGATTTAGCTGAGTGCTTCTCTAAACACCTTGAATTATACCCAGGCTTGAGAATTGAGTCATTTAAAAAGCCTAATGATAAATGGTACTAAATGAGACATGTGGCTAAATTAAGCATATCTATACATGTGCACATAATTACACCAAATGTGCATGTATAATTTGCCTGCAACAGTATCTCCATCTATACCTGAAATCCCAGGTGTCTTCAAAGGACAGCTTTGTGATGTCATCCCATTAATAGAGACTTGTTGCCATGGGGACATCTAATTCCTTCTCTGAATAACATTTAGTTCTGACAATTGAAGCTACAAAACTTCAATTAGGCTGAGCACTCACGTCCTTCCAGTACTTACAAATGTGAAAGTTATCAAGTTCTCAGAATCACCATTTTGCCTGAAAAAGGCATTTAATTTCAGGTATATGTACATAAGTCAATATCTTTACGTTTCTTTTATTTCCTGTATCCTATATCACAAAATTATATAATGCTGGATTCCATAAACTCAAGAGCAACTAAGAAAAATCTATCATTTTATGTTTATCATCATTGTAAATTTCAAACAGAAGGGTCTGGTATAATGAGAAATAGGAACTAGAGGGTTGAGTGGATATCCTTCAAAGGCAGTAATGTCTTAAGAAAGATTTCAAAAGCAATAGAATGATCCACCATCCACCAAGAAAAATAGCATTCCCTTCACTCTGGCCCTACTAAGACAAAGCACACATGATATTCTCTGTCTAAGAGTATGCTAAACAATCTACAGGTAGTTTGGGCTGTAGCTGAGGCATACAGGGGAGGGGAGGGGAGGGGAGGGGGAGGGGAGGGGAGGGGAGGGGAGGGGAGGGGAGGGGAGGGGAGGGGAGGGGAGGGGGAGGGGAGGGGAGGGGAAGGGAAGGGAAGGGAAGGGAAGGTAAGGGAAGGGAAGGGAGGGAGAGGGGGGAGGGGGGGAGGGGAGGGGGAGGGGAGGGGAGGGGGAGGGAAGGGAAGGGAAGGAAGGGAAGGGAAGGGAAGGGAAGGGAAGGGAAGGGAAGGGGAGGGAAGGAGAGGGAAGGGAAGGGGAGGGAAGGGAAGGGAAAAGGGAAGGGAAAAGGGAAGGGAAGGGAAAAGGGGAAGGGAAGGGAAAAGGGAAGGGAAGGGAAAAGGGAAGGGAAGGGAAAAGGGAAGGGAAGGGAAAAGGGAGGGAAGGAAAAGGAAGGGAAGGGAAAAGGGAAGGGAAGGGAAAGGGGGAAAGAAGGGGAAGGGAAGGGAAAAGGGAAGGGAGGGAAAAGGGAAGGGAAGGGAAAAGGGAAGGGAAGGGGAAAAGGGAAGGGAAGGGAAAAGGGAAGGGAGAGGGAAAAAAGGGAAGGGAAGGGAAAAGGGAAGGGAAGGGAAAAGGAAGGGAAGGGAAAAGGGAAGGGAAGGGAAAAGGGAAGGGAAGGGAAAAGGGAAGGGAAGGGAAAAGGGAAGGGAAGGGAAAAGGGAAGGGAAGGGAAAAGGGAAGGGAAGGGAAAAGGGAAGGGAAGGGAAAAGGGAAGGGAAGGGAAAAGGGAAGGAAGGGGAAAGGGAAGGGAAGGGAAAAGGGAAGGGAAGGGAAAAGGGAAGGGAAGGGAAAGGAAGGGAAGGGAAAGGGAAGGGAAGGGAAAAGGGAAGGAAGGGAAGGGGAAAGGGAAAGGGAAAAAGGGAAAAAGGGAAAAAGGGAAAAAGGGAGAAAAAGGGAAAAAGGGAAAAAGGGAAAAAGGGAAAAAAGGGAAAAAGGGAAAAAGGGAAAAAGGGAAAAAGGGAAAAAGGGAAAAAGGGAAAAAGGGAAAAAGGGAAAAAGGGAAAAAGGGAAAAGGGAAAAAGGGAAAAAGGGAAAAAAGGGAAAAAGGGAAAAAGGGAAAAAAGGGAAAAAGGGAAAAAGGGAAAAAGGGAAAAAGGGAAAAAGGGAAAAAGGGAAAAGGAGGGGAAAAAGGGAAAAAGGGAAAAAGGGAAAAAGGGAAAAAGGAAAAAGGGAAAAAGGGAAAAAGGGAAAAAGGGAAAAAGGGAAAAGGGAAAAAGGGAAAAGGGAAAAGGGAAAAAGGGAAAAAGGGAAAAAAAGGGAAAAAGGGAAAAAAGGGAAAAAGGGGAAAAAAAAGGGAAAAAGGGAAAAAAAAAGGAAAAAGGGAAAAAAAGGGAAAAAGGGAAAAAAAAGGGAAAAAGGGGAAAAAAAGGGAAAAAGGGAAAAAAAAGGGAAAAAGGGAAAAAAAAGGGAAAAAGGGAAAAAAAAGAGGAAAAAAGGAAAAAAAGGGAAAAAGGGAAAAAAGGGAAAAAGGGAAAAAAGGGAAAAAGGGAAAAAAAGGGAAAAAGGGAAGAAAGGGAAAAAGGGAAAAAGGGAAAAAGGGAAAAAGGGAAAAAGGGAAAGAAGGGAAAAAGGG